>NC_054831.1:22067878-22370909 GCF_018345385.1 Vulpes lagopus | reverse complement strand
GGCCATTAAATAGATCTATAATAGTGAATAGTTTTGATCGTGAAGTATTCTTGCCAATTAAAAAGAAAAACACATCATATGACTCTAGTGAAGCTGACTTGTCATGCTTTTTAGGTACTCAGTATATTTTATGATTATAACTAAAGTTCCTTATAGGAATATAAGGGAAGGGAGAAGAAATGTGTGGGAAATATCAGAAGCAGAGACAGAACATAAAGACTCCTAACTCTGGGAAACGAACTAGGGGTGGTGGAAGGGGAGGAGGGCGGGGGTGGGGGTGAATGGGTGACGGGCACTGAGGGGGGCACTTGACGGGATGAGCACTGGGTGTTATTCTGTATGTTGGTAAATTGAACACCAATAAAAAATAAATTTATTAAAAAAATAAAAATAAAGTTCCTTATAATTCTCATTACTTTATGACAACCATAGAAAAAATCTATATGTGAAATGTAATAGTATACAAAATACAGGTAGCCCCAAACTCTTCTCTAAAATTTCCCTTCTCTAAAATGAGCTAAGGGAACAAGAAAGGTTTAGACTTCCAGTAAAATGGCTCACTCAATTGGTAGGTGTTCCCATAAAGGCCTTTCTTTTGGTTTTGTCCAGTTCTCAAATTCTTATCTTTGATCAGTCATTGATCTTGGGACTGATCTAGAGTTCTCTCTGGGGCAAATTGTGAAGTGACCAAAGCTTTTGTTCAGCATGCCCCAGTCTACCCTGGCATCTACTTCCTGTCCCTGGCACTCTTTTTTTTTTTTTTTTTTCAGGTCTTCCTATTGACATTTTCTCTCCAATCAATCATTTACACATTAGAGAGACTTTAACCCAACATACTCCCCTTCTCAGGGATATTTGTGTAGTACACCTTATCTCCAATTGTGAATGCAAACCTTTGTTTCTGGTCCTGGAGTTAAGCACTTATGAGCTAGTACAGAAACTCTGGCCAGAGAGATTGCCCAGATGCCTTCTCTTGAAGTTATATTTTTAAGTATATGTTTTCTCAGTTCATGAATATGGCCAGCTTCCAACTTACTGTGCTTATGTAACTACAAGCTCTGAGGTCAAATGCACTTCTGTGTACCTACTCAGGTCTTGCACATGCTCATATGTATCAATGTGAGAAAGGACAGGTAAGTGGCAAAATATCAAATTTATTAACTGGGGGAAGGTATACATGCTATTCATTAGGAATAAAATATTAAGCTCACTTTCTATGCCATTCTTACCCCTTCCTCTAATGAATCTCTGGTATCTGACTGAACCTGCAGGGTTTTTTTATCTTTCTTTTTTCCAGTTTGACAAATGGACAGACTCTCAACGGAGAAGAATCTTGACAGGCCTGTTAGAACGTTGCTCCCTGTCACAGCAGAAGTTCTGCTGTCAAAAGCTTCAGGAAAAAATTCCAGCAGAAGCTCTGGATTTTACTACCAAGCTTCCAAGGGTGTTATCTTTATACATCTTTTCTTTCCTGGACCCCCGAAGCCTTTGTCGTTGTGCACAGGTAAAGGCAAACAATAAGTATACAACGTTTTGTACTGATAGCCTAGAAAATTCTAAAATGAGGGGGGAGAAAAAGCACATATGTAAAACCAAGAAATAGATGAGATGGTCTATATGTGTAGTCCATATAGTTTGAATTATCCCCTGTCTTCTTTGTGCCTCTGTATTTAGTGCTCAAAAATACATGTAAAATGATGTAAGGCATCACTAGTGACAACAGAATAGTATTCACTGCTGGGGAGACAAATGCATATATATAAAATGGTTCATCAGCAGGATAGTTTCATGTTGCAGAACATAGGAAAAGAATACAATTCTGAATTGTATAATGCAGGCCACTTGTAAACGGAAAAGCTCAAAATGAGGTCCTAGAGAGGTATGCACAAAGAATACAAGATTCAGAGTTCAGAGTGAGTAGACTTGCTTCCAGCAGCCTTGGAAAAGGGACTGTTGTTGAAGTATACTTCTATTACTTACAAGATGAAACTGATAGCCATTTTGTTGAGAATTTTTGTAGAGTCTGGTAACCCCAGAAATTACTTGTTACCATATATTCATGTATGTGTAACTTAATTTTAGTCTTTAAAATTAAAATGATGAGGCGCCTGGGTGGCTCAATAGGTTAAGCATCTGCCTTCAGCTCAGGTCATGAACCCAGGTCCTAGAATTGAGCCCCACATCAGGCTCCCAGTTCACTGGGGAGTCTGCTTCTCTCTCTCCCCACTACTAGTGCTCTCTCTCTCTCACTCTGGCATGTGCTCATGCTCTCTTTCTCTCTCTGTCTCTCTCAGACATACATACATACATACATACATAAAATATAAAATTAAGAAAATGAATGTAGTAAGAAGGGAGTTACTCAGTAAATGGTGTTGGGACAATTGGGCAGCTATCTGAAAAAAAAATCCAATAAGGTAAAAGATTGGTATGAAATAAAAGGAAACCATTGAAGTACTCAAAGAAAACATAGGGAAGGAGGCCTTTGTGAATATTCTATTATACCCAGAAGTCTTAAAAGAAAATACACAATTTAAAATCTTGCTTTATTCATTATATATATATTAGATTTTAAGTTGTAACTATAAACATTAAAATTTTCTTCATAAAAAAGAACTTCATTAATAAATCCCCAAACAATAAACAAGGAAAAAACATATTGCCAGTGAGTGGATAATTTCCTACTGTTTTAACGAATTCCTATAAATCTGTATTAAGAACAAATAAAAAAGATGAACAACACAACAGAAAAATGAGCAAAGGAAATGAACAAGTAGTTCACATAAAGAAATGTAGAAGGTTTTTTTTAGAAGTTTTTATTTTTAAAAATTTTTAAATTTTATTATCTTTAAAGATTTTATTTATTTATTAATGAGAGAGACAGGGAGAGAGCAAGAGTGGCAGAGACAGTAGGCAGAGAGAGAAGCAGGGTCCATGCAGGGAGCCCAATGTGGGACTCAGTCCCAGGACTCCAGGATCATGCCCTGGTGGAAGGCAGATGCTAAACCGCTGCGCCACCCAGCGTCCCTATAGATGTTTTTAAAGAGATAAAATGCTAAACCTTATTGTGTGATGCCATTTTTCATGACTCAAATTAACTGAGGTTTTTTTTTTTTTTAATGATCACATTCTGTATTGATGAGGGTGTGAGGTAATAAGAACGTTCATATATGGTTGGTAGATAAATTGGTACAACCAATAACGTTTTCCTTTGATTCAGCAGTTCCACTTCTTGGAATGCTTTAATATATAAAACCTGTCTGTATAAGAATATTGTAGCATCGTTTGTAATAGCTAAAGTTTGGAAACAATGGAAATGTCCATCATTAGGGGACTGGTTAAATAAATTGCAACAATCTTTAAGATGTATCATCAGTGAAAAAAGCAAAGGTTCAGAACTGTCCTACTACTTTTGAAAGGAAAAAGAATATACACATATTTATTAAATAGGCCTAGGATGTTTCTGGAATGATACACAGGAGCTATAGCAGTGGTTGCATCCAGTGAGGGGAATGAGTGACCAGAGGATGGGGATGAGAGAGAGACTTTTACCTCATGTCCTTTTGGATCTTTAAATTTAGTATTAATGTACACTAATTACATATTCCAAAAGTGAAACATTTCTTTAAAAAGCATAGCATTCGGGATCCCTGGGTGGCGCAGCGGTTTGGCGCCTGCCTTTGGCCCAGGGCGTGATCCTGGAGACCCGGGATCGAATCCCACGTCAGGCTTCCGGTGCATGGAGCCTGCTTCTCCCTCTGCCTGTGTATCTGCCTCTCTCTCTGTGACTATCATAAATAAATAAAAATTAAAAAAAATAAAAAAATAAAAACCCACACTTATAAAAAAAAAAAAAGCATAGCATTCTACATGTCCAATAATAAGAGACTATCATATAGTCATATGATGAATTACTGAATGGCCATTAGAAAATATGTTTTTGAACAACAAAGATGCTTATAATATGTAAAATGAAGAAAGCACAATTTAAAATTTTATATATAGAATCTCCCAATTTTGTTTCATACATGCCTAGAAAAAAGAAAAGAACTCTCTCAGGTTATTAATAAAGGTTATCTCTGATTGATACAGTTATGGGTATTGTTTTCCTTTAACTTCTCAGAATTTTCCAAGTTTTGCACAATGTGAATGTTATCATTTAAGGGAAGTGTTATTTGAAATCACTAATCCTATCATATATGTGTACCATATGTCTGTTTTGCAAGATCTCAGCATTACATTTGTTCCCAGTATTGACAGGGAGGAATGACACAGACAGTTGTTCTTCAGCTAGATTTAAACAATACTGTCATTGCAATAAAATGAGCTTTGAACCGTTTAAAAAGATGGAGGAGTGGGTCTGATAATTTTAAAAAGCTCTTACCTACTCTTCAATTCTCCTTGTTCCTGTCTACCTTAAAACAAACAACACTAAAAAGCAAAAACACAAACATACAAACCCTTATCTACCCTGGGGGAATAAAAACAACTTAATACCCAGATTAAAACAAGATGTAAGGAAAATGAGGAAAAAATGAGAAATGAGAAACCTTTCTCCTCATCCCCTCCCTCTGAAACCTCACCTCTCCATGGAATTCTGAGTTAATTAACCATATAGGGATTAAGGTTGATGTTGTTTTATTTCTGCATTGAACAAGGTAGATGTGATTTCTGTTCCTGCCTGCAGGGCTCTGTCAGATTCTCTACCCTTTTTCATCCTTTCAGTTCCTGAACCTGTTATTTCTTGTAATTGTGTCCTCCCCTATTCTGTAATGTCTCCTCTTCAGCACAGAAAACAATGCTAAATATACTGGAACTCAGCACTTGATAGATAGAAGGAGGGAGAATAGGAGGGCCAGAAAAATGGATGTATATTACAGTGTTTCACCCACCATGCCTGTATTTCTTTCTTTCTTTCTTTCTTTCTTTCTTTCTTTCTTTCTTTCTTTCGTTCAAAAGTCATTAATGCTTTAATGTTGAAAATGAAGCAGTTTTTCAAGGATGAAATTTGGGTTGGAAGGTTAGATGTCATCTTTGCGACTCTTATAGCCAAGACACAGAACCTCTAGTCTGAACTTTATACATGAACTTGACCCTAGTTTTCAGCAAGACTTGTTCAAAATCTGGAGTAAGTTATTGGAAATACTGCTGCACATAGTAGGGTCACCTCCATCATTTGCTAGATGTGCGAGAGTGACCATGATGCCATTGGAATGGAATGAATGAGCAGAGCTGTATGGAATCTTAAAGACTATCTAGGACACACCATATGATACTACTAATTGCATTCTGCTTATAACATTTCTATTCAGTTAAAACACAAGAATGGAGAGAAAATGGAAGCATACCAAAAAATGAGTACATAATATGCAGATCTGAGCTTCGATAACCCTCATATAACTTTCATATGAACCTCAGGAACTTCTAGGAAGTTCCAAAGTCTTATCTGAGCCACAGTCCTTTCATTTGCAGCAAGAGAGTAATAATAACACCTACCTCCTTGAGGGGATGGTTAATAGGTAATCAAGAAATATTGGTTGACTCTGAATCTAAGTGTGATTTAACATTTAAAGAAAATCCTTCTGCCTGGGTAGGAAGCACTCCAGGTAACTAAGCTTTGATTTGGAAGAAAAGAACAAGGAGTGATCTCAGGTCCAGGGTGACAGCTCAAGACCCAGAGAAAATGGGCATGTAGACTGAGTAGTTGTTTGTTTTTCCAACTGTTGTTTTTTCAGGTGAGCTGGCATTGGAAGAACTTAACAGAGTTGGATCAGCTCTGGATGCTCAAATGTTTACGATTTAACTGGTACATCAATTTTTCTCCAACTCCCTTTGAGCAGGGTATATGGAAGAAGCACTACATTCAAATGGTAAAAGAACTTCATGTTACCAAGCCTAAGGTAAATTTGGGGCAAAAAGCGACAAGCATACAAATAGTAGCTGTTTAGGAATATGGGGGGTGGGAGTGAGGAATGAGTTAAACAGGTGATGAGGATTAAGGGGTGCACTTGTAATGAGCCCAGGGTGTCGTATGCAAGTGTTAAATAACTAAATTGTACACCTGAAACTAATACCACACTGTCGATTAACTAACTAGAATTTAAATAAAAACTTAAAAAAAAAAAAGAATTCTAGGACTAAGACTAAATTGATCAAACTTGAAGTTGGGGAAGGGACTTGGTTTAAAGGAAATAAACTATTACTTCAAAATTCTCCTTTTCTGAAACTTGATAGTCTTTTTCAAGACATCCCCATGTTAGCTGACCACCCTCATTGAACACTCCCAAACTGCAGCTCCACCCAGGAGGTTAGGATAGGAGAGATCCTCACTCTGTTCAGATTCCTGGATTTTCATATCTCTGACTCACACGCCAGGCAATTCTGACATCAGGACTCTGTGAACAATGTGCAGCATTTGCTATCAATGGATCATCAAATTTTACCTTAGTAATTAAAATTTTCTGATTCTACCAGGTGAGGTAGAGTTTATTTTTATATCATTCCTAAGAAAAGTTTTCCAATAAATCCATAATTTTGGAAGGGAATAACAAGTATACTAAAGTTCTTTTTAATCTAGAAACTAAGCAATGTAAAGCATTTACATATAATCATAAAAAGTAAATAATGTGAGAATAATTTTTCTAGTTGTTTTCCCTACATTATAACCAATGTTTACATTCATTCTTATAGTCACAGTTAATTAGATGACTCATGGGAAAATTTTATGAGCCTTTTCTTTATGGTGTGATCTATACACATGCAGAGCTGTGCATCGTTTTGTACAATAGATGAGTTCCTAAAAAATTATGTGTAAATTAAATGTTTTAATGATTTTTAAAACCACAGGGGTATCATATTCTATGAAAAAATTGCAGTGAATCCTTTTAAAATTGAAGAATCCTTTTGAAAGATGAATAGTCAACTCCTAACTTGCTCATTTAGGTTTAGCTTTATTGTTTTAAAGTAGAATCCATCTACATTTAGTATAGTAATAAACTATGCATAATTAATATTGTTACAATTGCAATGATAAAACTAGCCTTTCTGATTTCAGTAATTGGTGTGTGCCATAAGGATTTTTTTTAAAAAGAAAAATGTAAACTGTAGTGATAGAAAAAGTTGTTTTAAAAATTACCATAGCTATGATTTCTTTTTTTTTTTTAATATTTATTTATTTATTCATGAGAGACACACAGAGAGAGGCAGAGACACAGGCAGAGGGAGAAGCAGGCTCTCCATAGAGAGCCTGATGTGGGACTCAATCCTGGATTCTGGGATCACACCCCGAGCTGAAGGCAAATGCCCACTGCTGAGCCACCCAGGCGTCCCCTATAGCTATGATTTCAAAAACTGATAAGGCTTTTCTTAACTTTCATTTTCAGTTAGAAGGCAGAGAATGGCATTCAATAGCTGAAGCTTGGGCCATACTTGGGCAGAGAAGAGAAAAGTGATTAGCCAACTTATAGAAGGAGAAGACATTTTGAGTATTATTTGTAAAACTGACTTGAAAGCTTTGTCTTTAGTTGTAATTCTTTTCTATAAAATGTGCATAACTTTATTTAAAAATGATGAATCATTCTGATGCAAGAAAATTGCTTAGTATTAAACTTCTTTAGGGAACACTTTGGTATATCAAACTTTAGTTTTTCTGGGTTTTGTTTTTTAAGATTTTATTTATTTATTTGAGAGAGAGCAAAAGAAAGAGAGCATAAGCAGGGAGGAGCATACTTCTCACTGAGCAGGAACTCCATCCCAGGACCTTGGGATCAAGGCAGATGCTCAACCAACTGAGCTACCCAGACACCCCAGTTTTTCTGTTAATAAATAGACTTAAGTCAGAAAGACTAAGTCATATGACTAAGGTTATAAAGTCAACTGTCGGGCAGCCCGGGTGGCTCAGTGGTTTAGCGCCACCTTCAGCCCAGGGCCTGATCTGGAAACCAGGGATCCTGCTTCTCCCTCTGCCTGTGTCTGCCTCTCTGTGTGTGTGTATGTGTCTCTCATGAATAAATAAATAAAATATTTTTAAAAAATAAAATAAATAAAAAGTCAACTATCAGCGCTATGTGTACTTGAATAATTTGTGTGATTCCTTGTTGAGGTTGCTCCAGTGATGGCAAACATAGGCAGCCACTGGATTAGAGCCAAATTTACTTTTACTCAAGCACCTTCCCTCAATACTCTGTACTTGGCAGGTGCTCCAGCAGAGCTTTTGAAAGCATTTTACAAGCAAATGATTGTGGTTAATATTAGTTTCCCCAACTTTAAAATGAGAGGACTGGACTAGAATGACCTTTATAACTGTCTGTCAGGCTATGCTATCTATCCAAAGAACGTAATTTCAAAAAGACTTCATCTAGAAAAAGAAGAGTAAGTTAACCCAAAGTAGATAGAAGGAGCCAATCTAGCTAGGTTGATGATGGGAAAAAAGAGAGAAAACATAAATTACTAGTAATAGGAATGAAAGAGGGGGCATCACTACAGATCCTATAAACATAAGAAGCATATTATGAACAAGTCCATGTCACTAAATTCAACCACCTGGATAAAATGGGCAATTCTTTAAAATACAGATTACAAAAGCAGTCTCACAAGGAAATAGAAAACATGAATAAATCTTTACCAATTTAAAAATTGAATTCACGGGACACCTGAGTGGCTTAGTGGTTGAGAATCTGCCTTTGGCTCAGGTCGTGATCCCAGGGTCCTGGGAATGAGTCCTGCAACGGGCTCCACCCAGGGGAGCCTGCTTCCCTCTCTACCTGTGTCTCTGCCTCTCTCTGTGTCTCTCATGAATAAATAAAAATAAAATATTTTTAAAAATAAAATAAATAAAAAATAAAAATTGAATTCATAACTTTCCACAAAGCTCCAGAACCAGATAGCTTCACTGGTGAATTCTTTTTTTTTTTTTTTTCCACTGGTGAATTCTATCACACATTTAAAGTAGAAATACCAAGTCTACAGAAATTCATAAAATGAAAGATGAAGGAATACTTCCCATCCCATTACCTTTATACCAAAACCAGATAAAGCCTTTACAAGAAAACAAAACCACAGATTAATATTCCTTATGAACAGAAATATAAAAATATTAGTATATTAAATCAAGTTCTATATAAAGAAAGGATAATACATGATGACCAAGTGGGAAGTATCCATGGGAAGTAAAATTGGCATAATATTAAAAATATATATATATATATAATTCACAGAATAAAAGAGAAAAGGTGTATAATCACCTCAGTATATGCAGACAAAAACATAAACAAAAGTGCAATATCATGATTTTAAAAATTCTCAAAGACCCTAGGTGAAGTGAACAAAACTTTTGTTTACTTAATATAGAAAACTCATCAGTTTTCATTATATCCTATATTTTTAAAGTGTCAAACATTTTGTTACTTTTCAGAATGAACAATGTTTATTTATATATTATTACTAGCACTTATGCCTGAATTTCCCCCCTGAAATTTTTTATTATCATATATTATTTATTACCAGTAGTATTAAACTAGACCTTCTTCAGCAAAAACAGATTTTGTTCAATATAAGCTCAGAGAAATTAAATGAATGTCCATTCTAAATGAGACCTGAACAAAATATTAAATATTAAACCAATAATGAACTATTATATAAATATAAAATTTCTTCTTAATTTATCAAACTACAATCATTCATTAAATTAATAAATACTTATTAAATACTGTTATATGGGGATCCCTGGGTGGCTCAGTGGTTTAGCACCTGCCTTCTGCCCAGGGCATGATCCTGGAGACCCGGGATCGAGTCCTGCATCGGGCTCCCTGCATGGAGCCTGCTTCTCCCTCTGCCTGTGTCTCTGCCTCTCTCTCTCTCTCTCTCTCTCTCTCTGTGTTTCTCATGAATAAATAAATAAAATCTTTTAAAAAATACTGTTATACGGTCAATGCTGAGTATAATGATCCTAACCCTGCTTTCAAGGAGTCTAGTCTAGTGGCCTAGGACATAAGACAAATACCCAATTATAGCACTGAGTACTAAGTACTGTCCTGTATCAGAAGTAGATACAAAGAACACTTGAAACAAGGGTAAGAAACTAACTGATTCTGTTTGAATGGATTGGGGAATTTCTTAATTGTCACAAACAATTCAAGCAAACCAATTTACCATACAAAGCTTCCCTAATCTCTTAAAGAACAAAAATTAAGCCTTTAATGGCTTCTCAACATACCATTAACCACTTCCCTTAGGTTACAACCACATAAAAACCTTATGAATTTCACACACAAAAATAGACTTTCCATTTGGGAAATTAAAGCAAAAGTATTCTTTGGGAGCAGTTAAGGTTTTGATAACTGATAAAATCTATAGTCTACCTCTATATAACTCAAAGTTGTCCCTATGTGTTACAGATAATTAAGCCTGGAGAACTAATTTTTGGAATGTGCACGTGTTCATGAGTCAATTAACTGCAGTCATGAAAAAATTATGCAATGATGTGGTGGAAGAGGTGGCAGTACAGGATAAAGAGGTTTAGTGCAAAGGCTTGAAGCAAGACAGTCCTAGATTCAAATTCTGACCTTCTGTCTTACTACTTATGTAGTAGAGGACAAGCTCATCGACTTGTCCTATCTTCAGTTTCCTCTTCTGTAAAATGGGAGTAGTAACTATTACCTTTTAGAGTTATTATGAAAATTAAATAAAATAATACATGAAAACTTCCTGAGACAGTACCTAGCATATACAAGGATTCCTGGGTTGGTGGCTGCTTCATTATTGTCACCTTTATCATTGTAATTGTGGTGATGCTGCTGCTGCTGCTTTGTTTTATTGTTGTGATTTTTATGATGTTCTAAGACCAGAAATAATTAATTTTCTTGTTCTAGACACCTCCAAAAGATGGGTTTGCCATTGCCAATGTTCAACCAGTTACAAGCAGGTCTCCAGGGGAAAAGCAGTCTCCTGCATCAGCTTTCCGGTCCTCTTCCTCTTTGAGGAAGAAGACTCACACAGCGGAGAAAGAACTCCCACCCTGGCGATCCTCTGATAAGCATCCAACTGATATCATTCGCTTCAATTACCTGGACAACTGTGACCCCATTGAGCAAATCTGGCAAGGGTGAGAAGCTCTATGCTCTTCTCTATTTATTTGCTGTTAGAAACAATTTGCTGGCACTTAATTATATGACAAGAGGAAAATAGAATTTACTGTGAAATGCAAATACCTTTCAATACATAGAAGCAAAAAGTAATTGAAAGGTAAATAAACCACTATTGGCAAGTTTACCCTGTTCATTTGGATTTGTTTGCATCTTGTAGCTATAATGACTTAATGTTATAGCTCCTTTTAATATTTAAGACTTCAAATTTCAGTCTAGCACCATAGAGTTTGTTCTGGTCTTTTCCTTTTTCATATTTGCACCTCCCTTCTCTGACAGTGAGAAATCGGGCTCTCATATTTATTTATACAAGTTATATATACACATATATGAGTTTGATTATATATTATATGTACATATATAATTTATATAAAAATTCTATACTATGTAATATATATACACATTTACAAAAACAGTATATATTTACTTACAAATTCAGAAAGGAGGAGATCCCTGGGTGGCTCAGTGGTTTAACACCTGCCTACAGCCCAGGGCATGATCCTGGAGGCCCGGGATCAAGTCCCACATCGGGCTCCCTGCATGGAGCCTGCTTCTCCCTCTGCTTGTGTCTCTGTCTCTCTCTCTCTCCTGTGTGTGTGTCTCTTATGAATAAATAAATAAAATCTTAAAAAAAAACAAATTCAGAAAGGAATTTCAATATAACTAACCCATTTCATTATTAAAACAACTCTGCTGAGACACCTGGGTGGCTCAGTTGGTTAAACTTCTGTTTTCAGCTCAGGTCATGATTCTGGGATCCTAGGATCAATCCCCACATCTTTGTCAGGCTCCCTGCTCAGTGGGGAGTCTGCTTCTCCCTCTCCCTCTGCTGCTCCCACTGCTTGTGCTCACTCTCTGTGTCATATAAATAAATAAAATCCTAAGAAAAAAATCTAACTAGAATTCAATATTTGTTTATAATTCTTTTTGATTTTAGTCTGAGGACATATATTCATAATACTGTGTTCCAAAGTTATATGGGTTCTTTTTTAAAAATATTTTATTTATTTATTCATGAGAGATACAGAGAGAGAGAGGCAGAGACATAGGCAAAGGGAGAAGCAGGCTCCCTGCAAGGAGTCCAGTGTGGGACTCCATCCCAGACTCAAGGATCATGCCCTGAGCTGAAGGCAGAGGCTCAACCGCTGAGCCACCCAGGCATCTCTGGGTTCTTTTTTTAAAATATCTCCTTTTACTATGAGTGTAGGTATGTTACATTGTTCTAAAGTTAAAACTATATAAAAATATACAAGAAGTGCACAAAAGATATACTCACATCCTCATCTCTTCTACTCCACTCTTACCCTGTTGTCTTTTCCACCCCCATTCCCACTAACAAATCTCATTATTTTACCATTTTTCAATTATACGATTGGCAAAAGCTTTAAAAGTTTGACAGTACTTTCTGTTCGTAAGGCTGTGGGCAAACAGCCTCATACATTGCAGGTGGGAAGATAAATTAGCATAACCTTATGGAGGGGTGTTTGACAGTTATCTAGCAAAAATACGTATGCATTTACATTTTGACCCCCAAATCCCACTTTTAGGAATCAACCTTGAAAATATGGAAAGAATATTTGTGCAGGGGTTTTACTGCAGGATTGTTTACAACTTTTAAATATTGTGAATAACTTAAATTTTCCTACATAGTGTCTGTTGAATAAACTATGTATGGTCCATTTACACAGTGGTAAACTAGGCAACAGTAGAAATGAGGAAGCGCTCTATGAACTGATAAGGAGTGAGAGGGTAGGTTGTTAAGTCAGAAAAGCAAATTTTAAGAGAGTATCTATAGTTGCCACCCATTGTACAGAAAGAGGAAAAAGTAAAAAAATATAAATCTGTATCTGTATATACATACGTATGTTTATTTGTTGATAGACACACATATGTGCATGTATATAGGAAACACATATGTCCATGTTTTCAGAAGATATTTCAACAGATTAACATCAGGGCAGCATAAGATGGTGGCAGTATACAAGCTCTGGTGCCATATTACTTGGGTTCAAATCCAGACTCCCACACTTCTAATGTGATCCTGGGGAGTTCCTTAACTTCTACACCTATAAAATGGCAGTAAGTAATATCTAACTCATAGGATCCCTGTGAGGTAATCCTCATGTATGTGAAATGCTTATGATAGTGCCTGACACATAGTAAGTAAATACCTCTTTTGTAGGATAGTTTCTAAAATTATATTATTTGGGTAATAAAAGAAAGGATATTTGATGTAATGAGCACTGGGTGTTATATAAGACAGATGAATCACTGACCTCTACCTCTGAAACTAATAATACATTTATGTTAATTAATTGAATTAAAAAAAAATTTTTTAAAAAGAAAGAGTAATTCCAGAAAGTTTGGTGACTTGGGGACATTCAGATTACATGTGTATTTTCAGGACTATTGGAGTCCTTTTGGAGGTGAGATGAGAGTGGTATCCCTAACTAGGCAAGAATTGAACTCTTTGAGCATGCAGACCATGTCTTACTCATTTTTATATCACCACTGATTAGCTTTGCAATACTCATTAAATGATTTTGAGAGAAGTATAGCCTTTGAATTCATGAACTTTAAATCTATCTAGTTGTATCAGAAAAAGCCTAATTAGTTTGCTGGTAATTTAGAAAATATTGGGCAGAAAAAAAAAATACAATCAAAGCTTAAAAGACATTCTGCCATTTATATTAAAGTAGATGGAGAAGAAAGAATATATGTATATATTCATAAATATCTATACATAAAATATCTCTGGAATATACACAATAAACTCATATATATCACTTGCCTTCAAGGAAGAGAACAGTAAGTTGGAGACAAGGATAGATAGGACAAATTTCACTGCACATCCTTTTGAACTCTTGAATTTTGAATCATTGTGAATGTATTGACTGTGTATTGATCAATATATCCATGAAGATAATATTTAAGAATATGTATATGGCCCTTAGTCTGAACTATGGTGGTAAATAAAAGAGAGGCAAATTTAGATACCCAGACATATGTATGGTACATTAAGTGCTATTGTCCTGAGTTTTCTGTGAAACTCAAATACTTTTTGTGAAAAGCAATAATTACATTAAACGTTAATGTATTGAACGTCCAATTAAAAGTCAGACATTATCAGAACAGGTAAAAAGGCAAGAACCAACTGTATATATTTTACAAGAGACACACCCTAAATTTAAAGACACAAATAAATTTAAAAATGAAGTGATGCGGGATTCCTGGGTGGCTCAGTGGTTCAGCGCCTGCCTTTGGCCCAGGGCATGATCCCAGGGTCCTGGGATCGAGTCCTGCGTCGGGCTCCCGGCATAGAGCCTGCTTCTTCTCCCTCTGCCTGTGTCTCTGCCTCTCTCTTTTTCTCTATGTCTATCATGAATAAATAAATAAAATCTTAAAAATAAATAAAAATAAATAAAAATGAAGTGATGGAAAAAGATGTACCATGCAAAGAAATAAGCATACGAAGGCTAGAATGGCCATTAACATTAAATAAAATAGACATTAAGATAAAGTATTACCAAAAATAAAGGGCAGCACTTCATAATAATATAAATATTAACTAAACGAAAACATGTAACTGTTATAAATGCATATGTACCTAATTACAAAGCCTCAAAGAACATAAGACAAAAATTGACAGCTTTAAAAAGATAGACAATTCCACAAACACATTTTTTTTAAGTGCATGTGCTATATTCACCGACATAGACCAGATGCTTGGACTCTTCGAAGAGTCAGTGCCATGGGGAAAAAAAAAGAAGTGGGGAAAATATTCTAACATAAGAGACATAACCAAATACAGTTTGAATCTAGATAGAATTCTAATCTTTTAAAAAAGAAGGCATTCTTGGGAAAATTGCAGAAATTTGAATATGGACTGAATATTAAATGATAATAAAGAATTACTGTTCGTTTTCCAAAGTATCATGATACTAACGTGGTTGAGGAGGCAACTGTCTTTATCTTAGGAGATGAATATTGAAGTATTTAGGGGTGAAATGTCTGTAATTTATATTCCTATGGTGTAGCAAAAAATACATACCTGCACATATATGTGGCTTGTGCATGTATACATATGTATACATATGTATATATAGAGAGAAAGCAAAAATAACTGAATGTCACTAATTATTGAATCTAGTTGGAGAGTGTATGGGTGATTACTGTGCTATTCTTTCAACTATTTTGTATGTTTGAAACTTCTTAATTAAAAGTTGGGAGAGGATCCCTGGGTGGCGCAGCGGTTTAGCGCCTGCCTTTGGCCCAGGGCGCGATCCTGGAGACCCGGGATCGAGTCCCGCGTCAGGCTCCCTGCGTGGAGCCTGCTTCTCCCTCTGCCTGTGTCTCTGCCTCTCTCTCTCTCTCTGTGACTGTCATGAATAAATAAATAAAATCTTTAAAAAAAAAAAAAAAAGTTGGGAGAAAGTTTTGCAAATTAAGCAACAAGAAATATTTGGGCAAAGCTGATCTTTTAAATATAATTTTTATAATGGAAATAAATATATGTAAGAGTAGAGAGAATACAACCACTTGTAACCATCAGCTAGCATTAATAGTTTTGAATTCATGACCAATCTGGTTTCATTTATCCTTCACCCACTCTGCCCTTCCCCTAGGTCACCTTGGAGACAAACCTAAATGTCATTATTTCATTCATATATATTTCAATAAATGCCTATCCTCAAAAGATAAACTCTTTCTAAAAATCATGATATGATATCACATTGAAATCAATAGATGACTCCACAATATAATCAATCAAATATCAAGTCAGTTTTGAGGCATCTTTGAATGTCTCATAAATAGTATTTTTAAACAGTTGGTTCATTTAATCAAATTCCAGACAAAGTCTGTGGATTGTATTTAGTCCACGTGTCACTTAAATCTTTTTTGGATCTATAGGCTTACCCTCTGTCTTTTTCTCTCCCTTGTAATTTGTTTGTTATAGAGATCAACCTGTAGAACTTTTCACATTCTCAGTTTTGCTGATTGTACTCCCAATATGCAGCTTAACATGTTCCTCTGTCTCCTGTACTTGGCCATACTGGTAGTCAGATCTCGAGGCTGGAGTATATAAGATCATGTACTTCTATCATGAGGCACATAACTTCTGGTTGTCTCTTTTTTGGGTGTAATGTTAGTGGTTTTGAGGACCATTGCCTAGGTCCATTACTACAGGTAAACTTTTTTAGAAAGCACTAAATGATAAATATGTTAGGCTTTACAGGACATCACTCTGTCACAACTGCTCTGCCATTGTAGCCTGAAAATAGTTAAAGACAATATGCAAAAAATAGGCATGAGTATGTCCCAATATAGCTTTATTTACAAAAACAGGCACTGGGCCAAGTTGGCCTCAGAGTTATAGTTTGCTGATCCTTGCTTTATCCAAATATATATGATAGTTTTAGAAAATCAATACTAATATCGATTCAAACAATAGGATTACTAAAAACAGTTTAAGATTTCTTTTTTTTTTAAAGGTTGGGATTTCTATCGTTTTTTTTTTTAATTTATTTATGATAGTCACAGAGAGAGAGAGAGAGAGAGGCAGAGACACAGGCAGAGGAAGAAGCAGGCTCCATGCACCGGGAGCCTGACGTGGGATTCGATCCCGGGTCTCCAGGATCGCGCCCTGGGCCAAAGGCAGGCGCCAAACCGCTGCGCCAC
The DNA here is from genome assembly GCF_018345385.1 of Vulpes lagopus. NCBI lineage: Eukaryota > Metazoa > Chordata > Mammalia > Carnivora > Canidae > Vulpes > Vulpes lagopus. Next base: position 22,354,089 of record NC_054831.1, on the reverse strand, counting down.
CCAGGGATCCCCAGTTTAAGATTTCTTTGCCTGTGTTTTTGTCCTTATGTTCTACTAAGAATATTCAAATTACTGTGTTAAAGTCCCTAGTTCCTCAGTGTAGTAATACAACCAATTCCAGAGACAAGATTGTTTCTTTTTTTGTTCATTTTGTTCTTTTTTTTAAAGATTTTATTTATTTATTCATGAGAGACACACACACACACGGGGGGGGGGGGGGCAGAGACACAGGCAGAGGGAGAAGCAGGCTCCATGCAGGGAGCCCGACATGGGACTAGATCCCGGGTTTCCAGGATCAGGCCCTGGGCTGAAGGCGGCACTAAACCGCTGAGCCACCCCGGCTGCCCTTTCATTTTGTTCTTAAATTTTGGGGATTTTGTCCCTTTGAGAAAAATTGAAGATTCCAAAGTCAGATATATAAAACAAAGTATATTTGGAAAAGTCTAGCTTCTGTTCGTACTCCTCCATACTGTTCTTTGTTCTTAATTGGATCACATGAGAATCCTACTTATAGGTAACCAGTTTTCAAAATGTTATGCTACAGTCCTTCCATTTTTAAAAATATTTCTTTATTTTTATTTTTTTAAGATTTTATTTATTTATTCATGAAAGACACAGAGAGAGAAAGGCAGAGACATAGGCAGAGGGAGAAGTAGGCTCCAGGCAGGGAGCCTAGTGTGGGACTCGATTCTGAGACCGTGGATCACACCCTGAGCCAAGGGCAGGTGCTCAACTGCTGAACCACCCAGGCATTCCATATTTCTTTATTTTTAAGTTTTTATTAATTGGGGCACCTGGGTGCCTCAGTGGTTGAGTGCCTGCCTTAGGCTCAGGTCGTTATCCCGGAGTCCCACATTGGGCTCCCAGGAGGGAGCCTACTTCTCCCTCTGCCTCCTATGTCTCTGCCTCTCTCTCTGTGTCTCTCATGGATAAGTAAATAAAATCTTTAAAAAAAAGAAAAAAAGAAAAGAAAGAGTGTGTGAGAGAGCACAAGCGGAGTGAGGGACAGGGGGAGAAGCAGACTCCCTGCTGATCAGGGAGCCCAATGCCAGGTTGATCCCATGACCCTGGGATCATGACCTGAGCCTAAGGCAGACGCTTAACCAACTGAGCCACCCAGGTGCCCCTAGTCCTTCCATTTGACAAAATTTAAGCAAATACATCTGTTTCTGAAATAAAATACACACAACGCATACCATTTTATTCACCTTTCTTTTTTCATATAACAGTATATCCTGGAGATCACCCCACAGCTGTATGTAGAAATACCGTGCTTTCCTTTTTGCTGTGCTCCATTGCATGGATTTGCCAGAGTTTATTCAACCAGTTTTCTAGTGATATTATATTTGGCTCCTTTCCAGTTGAATGAAAACTATCATTTAAACCACAGGAACAACAAAATCAAACAGACAAATAGCTATACAAATTTAGAGTGATTGTTTGTAATGTGCTAATGACTTTGAATTTACAGGAGGAGGAAAAGACATGAAATGAACCCAGATTTCAGTCGACAGTCACGTGATAAGAAAAATAAATTGCAGGACAGATCTAGGCTAAGAAAAGCGCAGTCCCTGGTAAGTATTGCTTATAAAAGCTTCTGTACCATAATGTTTATGAAAATTGCTAGATCTCTAATCCTATTTGTGAAATGAAATTTGTTTGTTTTGTTTTTTTAATCAGAATCATCAAGTGGTGATTTAAATTCTAGTCTCTGACTGACAAGCTATGTGACCCAGAAGACATCCTTTATTTAATTTCTCTAAGCGTCTATTTAAAAAAAAATATATTTGAGTATAGTTGACATACAGTATTGCATTAGTTTCAGGTGTACAACATTGTAATTCAACATCTCTATACATTATGCTCTCTGCTCACCACAAGTAGAGCTAACATCTGTCATCACACAACACTATCATAATATCTGTGACTGTATTTCCTATGTGCTACTTTTTATTCCCATGAGACTCTAAGTCTCTATTTTCTCATCTATTAAAAAAAAACAAAACTGGGGACCCTTCAATGGCTCAGTCAGTTAAGCCTCTGCCTTCAGCTCAGATCATCCTAGGGTCCTGGGATCAAGCCCTGCCTTGGGCTTCCTGCTCAGCAAAGAACCTGCTTCTCCCTGTCTTGCTGTTGCTCCTCCTCTTGTGCTCTCTCTGTGTCAAATAAATAAATAAAATAAATAAAATCTTTAAAAAAAAACCTGGATGAACTGAAGTATATGAATCTGCTGTGAAAAAGTATACAATATAAAGGGAACATTATTATCATTGATTCTTTCTTCTGCTGTGAGTCCTTTGGGGTGAGGGAGAATGGGCTATAGAGATTTCTCTATAGAAATTACTTACCTCTAGGGGCCCCTGGGTGTCTGCCTACTACTCAGGTCAAGATCCCAGGGTCCTGGGAGCTCCCACATCGAGCTCTCTGATCAGAGGGGAATCTGCTTTCCCTTTTTCTCTCTGCCCACTCATGCTCTCTCTCCCTCACTCACTCTCTCAAATAAAGAAATAAAATCTTAAAAAAAAAAAAAGAAAAGAAATTACTAACTGATAGAGTGAAGGTTCAACTTACCTAAGAAAAAAGGTATACTTTCCATAGTTTTCCTGTTACCAGTGGAGCATGATTATAAAAGTGCACTTCAAGTCACTTCAGAAAAAATGAATTAGGAACTTTTCCTTCCCTAATTAAAAAATAGCTAATTGACTACCTAATAAAGTCAGTGATTGTGACTAGGGAGCATTATTATTTCATAGCAGAGTTTTCCAAATTGTGGTTCCGTACACCCAGTGGATCCCTCTCAGCCCATATGAGAGTCTTTGGAGCAAAGTAGAAAAGAATAAGGGTGGAATAAAAAGTTCATTTTAGTAGTAAAGATTTAGAAATAAGCTGAAGATACACACTCAAGGAAAATTAATATAAAATAGATGTCAATTGGGAGAGGAATAAGTATGTACTTATGAATAAATCACTTTTAGAGCTCTGCTTTAAAGCTATTACTTTCTGTTTAAATGTATTTTCAAGTGTTATGTTTCAAAAAAAGAGAGAGAGAGAGCTTTTTAAAATGAGCTTTTTAAAAAATAGGGCAGTCTGTATTGAGGGGCCAATTTTGTTGGACTGGATGAGGTTTATAACAGACATATGTACAGATGCCCAAGGGAATGGAGAAGCTGAACGCAGAGCAGTAAAATTGTCAGTGAAAACGATTAATTGAGAAAAATAACTTTATGAGGCTTATCACACAGGCCATTTAGGGACGCTTCTGCCCAGTTTCCCAGCCCTTTCTAGGCCAGGAGTAGAAGAGAAATCCAGGGGAGAGCTGGGAATTTAAAGGACGATAAAAGTTGATGGTTGATGTATGCTTACAAATTATCAGCACAGTCAAACATTTCTCTGGCTTAAAACACAAGACAAAATAAAAGGCTACACAGAAGCCTTCCCCAGGGGCTTTTGACATTAACCATCTGTCACACACTAGAAGGGTTTGCGTACATTAAAAAATTCATTATATTTATAAACTTTAAAAGTTGTGCTCATTAAGGGAGACCAGTACAAATTAGACAACGAGAGAGAATGGTGAAGCCATTAATAAAATGAAGTGTGCAGTTGTATTGATGTACTTGTATTGTTTATGTAAATATACTAATTATAATCACTATTTATGCTTGGTAGTTTTGATAAGGAGCATAAGGCATCATTAAACCCTCCAGAAGCGTGCTAGGATCATTCTCTCGGTAAGGATGCCTGTGACAAGCCTGGTTGTGTGGGGCCGCGAGGCAGCGTGTGGCTCAGGCCCGCTCTCCACGTGGTGGCAGTTTGCCCTCACTGTGGGCCACCTAGCTCAGAGGAAATAAGCAACCTCCTCAGTAATGCAAGACAGTTGTGAAAATTAGGAAATGCTGGATGTGGGACCTGAGAGAAGAGGAAATGGGTTTTGAGGAAATTCAATTAGGGGACAGGAAAGAAAGGAGCAGAACTCTAGACTTGCCACTGCAGAGAGGGTGGTAGACGCAGCCTGGTGCCATGGCAATGGAGACAACACCATGTTCATTCAATAGAAAGTTCTCACATCTTTTAGATAGGTGTATGTATGGAGATATGTAGGAGGAACTGGGCATACAGGTGAGCGGCAAAATTCAGGGGAACACATTATAAAGGTAAGGATGAGAAGGACAGACCCTCAAAGCGGCCCAGAAGGTACCTGAGACCTGAACACTGAGGATTCATTCCTTGGCCCCTGTAAGCAGAAAATACTTGAATACTTGGCAAAGGCAGAGCTTCATGAAATGGAATGATTGGAACAGAAAAAAAGCCCGGGAGCATGAAAGTACAGAGAAAAATTCCTTAAGCCATCGCTCCAGGACTGTGGGCATCAGGCCACTGAGACCGAGCTTCTTCATTCTTTGCCTATCGTGACTTACAGCTTTCAGATGTGAGAGAGGGATGCCTGGGTGGCTCTGCCTTTGGCTCAGGGTGCGATCCCAGGGTCCTGGGATTGAGTCCCGCCTCGGGCTTCCCACAGGGAGCCTGCTTCTCCCTCTGCCTGTGTCTCTGTCTTTCTCTGTGTGTCTCTCATGAATAAATAAAATAAAATCTTTAAAAAAATAAAACAAAAAAACAATGTGAGAGATGTCTTTAGAAAGAGAAACCTGTTTGGGGAAACAGGTTCAAATCCAAACAGTGAGCTTGTGATGTTTTCTATTATTTTAAATGGGCTTTGGTTTTCAAAATCATCCCCTTAGGGTAAAAGGGTACCTACCTGATTGCCTCTTAATGCTTTTAATTCTAAAGCTGCCTCTTAAAAAAAAAAAAAAAGATTATCTATCTATCTATCTAGATATCTATCTATCTATCTAACAGAGAGCAAGAGCACAAGCAGGCAGAGCTGCAGGTAGAGGGAAAGGGAGAAGCAGGCTTCCCGCTGAGCGGAGGGCCTGATGCAGGGCTTGATCCCAGGACCTCAGCCAAAGGCAGACACTTAACCACTGAACCACCCAGGCCACCCTAAAGCTGCTTCTTTTTTTTTCTTTTTTTTTTATTTATTTATTCATGAGAGACACAGAGGGCAGGGACACAGGCAGAGGGAGAAGCAGGCTCCATGCAGGGAGCCCAACGTGGGACTCCATCCCAGGACCCCAACCTGAGCTGAAGGTGGCGCTAAACCACAGAGCCACTCAGGAGCCCTAAAGCTGCCTCTTTACAGTTGCTTCATTTAAACCACCTTTGGTGTGAATCCTTGATAGAAGATGCGAATAAAGCCTAGACCTGATCACTAATGCTTTACAATTTTGAAGACCATTTATTAAAATTAGATACATATCAAGAAAGGTCCATTACTCTTAATTATTAAAATAAAATTCCATACAGGACAAAGCAATTGAAAAATATAAACACTACCACAGTATAGCAAGTACTACCATCTTAATTAAACTTCAGGAAATTTCCCATCTTGTATAAAGACATAGAAAAAAAGTTGTTTTTCATCTCAAGAGCCAGACCCACACTGCCTGTTCAGGAAGGGGAAGGTGGGAGCTGTCTCCCTGTGGGAAAGCCTTGAAGAGCTTGTGAGGAGGGATGCCATCTTGAGGGCATCCTGTAGCTGAGATGCTACAGGCACCTGGACTTCAGAGGAGGGGAAAACCTGCTCTGTAGGAGATTAAGGAAGTTTGTTGTTTCTCCTCCTGCTTGGGAATGGGAAGGTGGAGGGTAGGAGAGAAAGAAGTGGTGGAGAAAGAGCTAGCCAGGTGGAGAGAAGCTCAGACATGTAGGGGAGTGGGGCTAGGACCCATTCTGATTGAATTTATTTGCTGTTGCTGGGATGTCCACCCCACCTTCCATCGCTGTAGTAAATTCTCAATTTACACATGAAAGATCTCAAAAGTCTAGAAGACCACGAAAACAAAAGCCCCTGGGACAATTCACAAAAAACCCAAAGGTGGGTTTTGGACTTGCCCAGACCTGGAGGTAGACTTAGAGGATCCTGGCTGACATCTTGTTTCATCTCATTTTTTTTTTCTTTTTCCTACCAAGTGAAGTATAAAAACCTTTAATACCTTTTATCTCACTTTGAACTTTTGCTTGGAGATTAGAAGTCTTCACTTTCTAGGTTCTGATTTGGCCACAGATTTCAAAAAGCTTGCTGTTTCAGGGCATTCACCTAAATCCAAGTAACAAAAGCCTCTAATTGCCTGCTTACTCTAATTGCTTTAGATAAGACCTTATCGTTTTCTGTGCTCTGCTAATTCCAGCCTCTGCACTTACCTTCTTCAACACTTTCCAAGATAACTTGATTCTTAGTATTCTAAGAATACTAAAGGTTTTTTAAATGCTTCTGCAAGCTTCCTCACCTTTTTCTTTCTCACCTTCTCTGAGTCAGAAGAGGAAGAAAAAAAGAATAGACTCTAAATCGATACCTGATTCTTGTCATGGAAAGAACAATGGTTTAAGAATCAGAAAACCCAGAGTTCTGGCCTCCACCCTATAATTAACTGGCGATGAGTTTTCATTTTCCCATTTATGAAATGAGAGTTTGGATTCCAACATCTTTAAAATCCATCCCAGCCTACAGTCTGGAGCAGTGGGACCTCACAGTCCCCTATAAATGTTCTCTCCCCACTCTCTTCTGATACCTGAGGGACACAGCTGAAGCTCAAGTGACTTCTTTTTTTTTTTTTTTTTTTTTTAAGATTTTGTTTATTTATTCATGAGAGACACAGATAGAGAGAGAGGCAGAGACACAGGCAGAGGGAGAAGCAGGCTCCATGCAGGGAGCCCGATGCAGGACTCCATCCCGGGACTCCAGGATCAGGCCCTGGGCCGAAGGCGGTACCAAACCGCTGAGCCACCCAGGGATCCCTCAAGTGACTTTATATAAAATTTCAGAAAGAATCCATCACACTCGTGAATCTGATTATCAACCAATCAAAACCAGTTTCTGTCTCTGTCTTTTACTTGGAGCTTTAGAAAATACATTTGATTCTAAACAGAAGTATTTACCAAACAATTGTATGCTCTGGTTTCCTGTGGGCAGTCTTTAATAGATTTCTTTAGAATTCTGATGACTCCCCAGGTATTTGTTTTCTAACATATATTTGGTTTGGATGTATAGAACTAGAAATCTCTACAGAAGAGATTTTAAATCATTTACCTCCAGCAGTGAAATTCCTGAGAATTCCATTTGAAATGCAGAGTAAGAAAGAACATGGGCGGACACTTGGGTGGCTCAGTTGGCTGGGCATCTGCCTTCAGCTCATGTTGTGATCCTGGGGTCATGGGATCAAGTCCCACATTCTCCTGCTTCTCTTTCTGCTTCTCTCTCAAATGAATAAGTAAAATCTTTATTTAAAAAAAAAAAAAAAGGAGGGACGCCTGGGTGGCTCAGTGGTTGAGCACCTTCCTTCAGCCCAGGACATGATCCTGGAGTCCTGGGATGGAGTCCCACATCGGGCTCCCTGCATGGAGCCTGCTTCTCCCTCTGCCTGTGTCTCTGCCTCTCTCTCTCTCTCTCTCTCTCTCTCTCTGTGTCTCTCATGAGTAAATAAATAAAATTAAAAAAAAAAAAGAAAGAAAGAAAGAACATGGGCTTTGCAGTCAGACAGACTTGAGCTCTTTTACTAAATGTTGTGACTTTGGATAAGTTACTAGACCTTTCCGAGCCTTCATTTTTTTCATCTGTAAAATGGGAATAATGATTCCTCCCTTGCAGGACTGTGATTTGGGCCCCTTATTAACCTCTGGGACGCTCTGTTTCCTCATAGGCAAAATGGAGTTAGTAGTAATGACACTAACCTCACAAAGTTGGGAGGGGGGATGTAAAGCATTTAGCATAGGCCTTGCTCAAAGAAGCAGTCAGTAAATAGCTAGCAATAACCAAGGTCTAAATCCCACCATAGCACAGCCTGAGGCTGCAGGAGGGAGAGCACTGATGATAAGAAGCTATAGCAAGAGAGGTCAGCCGGGCAGCTAGGGGTCCTTGGCACGAGTCTCTAACCTGTGAAATAAGCTTATTTTTCTTGCTTTTACTTTTGGTTCCCCTCAGTTTTCTTTATCTCCCTTTGTCTTTTCTTCCTCTCACAGTTTCCACTATATGAAAAATGGTTGCATCCGTAGTTATATATTGAAATGTGAGCCACGTATTTCTTTTTTCCTGCATGGTCTCTGTACAGTCTTGTGCCTACACATATGTTCATGCACTCATTCCTCATCAGTGTTGGGTTTTTTATTCCACACTCAGGCTGAACAGAGCACACGTGTTGAAGTCAGTGCTGTAAATTCTGTACTACACACACTCCACTGCTTGTCAATTACAATATTAGTGGTTGTTAATTTTTGATACCCAAGAGAAGAAAGGACCTAATTGCTAACAATCCTGGGGGCAAAATTAACTCTCAGGCAGGACCACTATTTAGAATCTGCATTTATCCTTTACCTCTAAGAGAGCATAGTTTTCTTGTTCTGTCTTGTTATCTCTTGTTTTATGATGCTATGTATAATGAATTACCCTGGTATATCCAACAGGAATGACTCTACCTACTTCTCTTTCACTGAATATTTAGAATGTGGCATCATGGCTACTCCTTTTTAAGAGTTACATACAAAATATTTGACACAAATTGGCTTCTCTTTGGGATCTACATTGTTTGTGAGTTATGTAATATTATTAGTTACATACATGTTAGTTATGACAGATATTTAATCACTGTTACTTCTGGGGTTTTAAAAATATATGAGCTGGCTGGCTGGCTGAATCAGTAGAGCATGTGATTCTTGACCTCAGGGTTGTGAGTTTAAGCCCCACTTTAGAACCAGGGCTTGCTTACAAAAATTATATATATATACATATATATAATAATGTTTATTATATATATAATACACATATGTGTATGTGTGTATGTGTATTATATATATATATAATTTTGTAATATAGTATTTCACCACAAACTACAGTAGAAGCCAATTTTCTAAGACATAGCTGTTTAGAAATCCGAGTTCACGATCATTGCTAACAAATAACCCTTTGAACTTCATGGCCTGTGCACATTTTGCAACATATTCCTGCCTTCCTTCATTTGGGAGGCCTATTGGTGCCATCACATAGTCTTGGATTTAAATTTTAAAACCCGGCCTAGGGTTGCTTAGCCTTCCTTCGCAGCTCACAGCTTTACCCCAAGATTACTTAAAAGATAAACCAACAACAAAGACAGACCTGTGGCTTCTTTAAAATTCTGTTGATGATTTTTCCCCAACATGTTCCCTCTGTTTCTCACAGAAGCAGAGTGAGCTAGGAAGAAAAGGGAACACCTCCTCCATAGTGTTGACCAAAGCAGGGGCCCCCTTGAAGACTGACCACACAGGTCTGGGCAGCAACCTGGGATCCTAAGCAGACAAGAGAACTGCAGGGATCCTCCTCTCAGAATTACCAGATTGAAAAATCGAGGGAGCAGCCCCATCCTAGAGATTAAGCAAAAGTTGAAGTGAAGCCAGGATGAGTAGTCATTCCTTTTAAAATCTCTTCCAAAAGGAAACCCCTCTAGGTGGGTTTATCCCCATCAGTGACCCTTACTTATTGCTCAGTCCCCAACCTGTGTTGAGGCAATTTATAGGAATGAGTTGAAGCTGACTAAAACAAACACTTCAGATTTTAAAATGATTTTCAAACACAATAGTCCATATTTATATGTAGTACTACCATATTACTCTTGAATTAAATGTCATAAAATGTTGAGGGTAGATATTTAAAAGGGGGGAAGTGGGTAAAATCTACAGAGTGAAGATTGTCACCTTCTTTACCTTACTTTACCATATCACAGGCTTGAGAAGATTAAATGAAATAATGTCACCTGAGTGGCTCAGTCAGTTCAGCATCCGACTCTTGATCTCAGGTCATGACCTCAGGGTGGTGAGTTCAAGCCCTGAGTCGGGCTCCATGCTGGGTGTAAAGCCTACTTAAAAAAAAATTAAAAATTTCCCCGAATAGCCAGGGGAATACTAAAAAAAGAAAACCAGAGCCAGGGACATCACAATGCCAGATTTCAGGTTGTACTACAAAGCTGTGATCATCAAGACAGTGTGGTACTGGCACAAAAACAGACCCATAGATCAATGGAACAGAATAGAGAATCCAGAAATGGGTCCTCAACTCTATGGTCAACTAATATTCGACAAAGCAGGAAAGACCATCCACTGGAAAAAAGTCTCTTAAATAAATGGTGCTGGGAAAATTGGACCGCCACATGCAGAAGAATGAAACTAGACCATTCTTTTACACCATACACAAAGATAAACTCAAAATGGATGAAATATCTAAATGTGAGACAAGAATCCATCAAAATCCTAGAGGAGAACACAGGCAACACCCTTTTTTGAACTTGGCCACAGCAACTTCTTGCAAGATACATCTGTGAAGGCAAGGGAAACAAAAGCAAAAATGAATTATTGGAACTTAATCAAGATAAAAAGCTTCTGCACAGCAAAGGAAACATTCAACAAAACTAAAAGACAACCTACAGAATGGGAGAAGATATTTGCAAATGACATATCAGATAAAGGGCTAGTATCCAAGATCTATAGAGAACTTATTAGGGACACCTGGGTAGCTCAGTGGTTGAGCGTCTGCCTTCAGCCCAGGACATGATCCTGGAGTCCGGGATCAAGTCCCACATTGAGCTCCCTGCATGGAGTCTGCTTCTCCCTCTGCCTGTGTCTCTGCCTCTCTCTGTGTCTCTCATGAGTAAATAAACAAAATCTTAAAAAAAAAAAGGACTTATTAAACTCAACAACAAAGAAACAAACAATCCAATCATGAAATGGGCAAAAGACACGAACAGAAATCTCACAGAGGAAGACATAGACATGGCCAACAAGCACATGAGAAAATGCTCCGCATCACTTGCCATCAAATCAAAACCACAAATACCACCTCACACCAGTGAGAATGGTGAAAGTTAACAAGACAGGAAACAACAAATGTTGGAGAGGATGTGGAGAAAGGGGTACCCCTCTTGCTCGATTGGTGGGAATGTGAACTGGTGCAGCCACTCTGGAAAACTGTGTGGAGGTTCCTTAGAGTTAAAAATAGAACTGCCCTATGACCCAGCAATTGCACTGCTGAGTATTTACCCCAAAGATACAGATGCAATGAAATGGCAGGACACCTGCACCCCAATGTTTATAGCAGCAATGTCCACAATAGCCAAACTGTGGAAGGAGCCTTGGTGTCCATCGAAAGATGAATGGATAAAGAAGATGTGGTCTATGTATACAATGGAATATTACTCAGCCATTCGAAACGACAAATACCCACCATTTGCTTCAATGTGGATGGGACTGGAGGGTATTATGCTGAGTGAAGTAAGTCAATCAGAGAAGGACAAACATTATATGGTCTCGTTCATTTGGGGAATATAAAAAATTAGTGAAAGGGAATAAAGGGGAAAGGAAAGAAAATGAGTGGAAATATCAGTAAGGATGACAGAACATGAGAGACTCCTAACTCTGGGAAACAAACAAGGAGTATAAATGTCAGTGAGGGTGACAAAACATGAGAGACACCTAACTCTGGGAAATGAACAAGGGGTAGTGGAAGGGGAAGTGGGCGGGCGGTTGGGGTGACTGGGTGATGGGCACTGAGGGGGGCACTTGGTGGGATGAGCACTGGGTGTTATGCTATATGTTGGCAAATTGAATTCCAATAAAAAAAAAAGAAACAAACAGGGGTAGTGGAAGGGGAAGTGGGAGGGTTGGGGTGACTGGGTGACGGGCATGGAGTGGGGCACTTCATGGAATGAGCACTGGGTGATATGCTATATGTTGGCAAATTGAACTCCAATAACAAAAATAATTTTAAAAAATTAAAAATTTAACACATTAAAAAAAGAAATAATAAATGTATGGCATTTTTTTAATGTATGGCATTAAAACAATGCCCAGCAATCAGATATTTGCAATTGGGGCTGGTGGGGTGGTATTTCTAGAAGAGTGATTGGCACACTTCAGGGACTATCATTATTGTTACTCTATCTCTTTTCCATATCCACATAATCATTACCTAATCTATTCTCTTATGTGCATTTATCCAATAGTGTTGTATCAGTGATCATTTGCAAATTTTTGCAAATAACATGAATGGAGAATCAGAAAATGAAATTCACTGGGGAGTGACAGATACAGGGATATATTCAAGCTGGTATACACAAGTTATTCCAGGTGATAGCCCTTCTTGGGCCTTCACCTGCTGTAGGGTCCTACTCCTTCTTGGGACGCTCAGCCTCAATAGCCTCTCCCCATTCTCACTCTTCTGTGCCTAATAAAATGACCATCCAGCCTGAAGATAAGAATTTTCTATTCCTACTTCAATGTCCACTTGCAAGGTGCTTTCAGCCACTACCCTGAAATGAAAGAAGAATCATTGGTCCGTTTATTCACTTATGCCACAAGTCCCTGCCTTCCAGGTGCTACATGCTGGAGGAGGAAAGCTTCCTGTCAAGGAAGGGTGTCTCCTAGGTGTCTCCTAGGTGTCTGGGTTGGGCAATTGTGTTAATGCTCATGCCACCCACTGAGACTGGAAATGCAGCAGGACATGCTAGGTGTGAGGTACCCGTGGGACAACAAGTATATGTATTCAGAAGAGAGCTGAATTTATGACCCAAGAGTTCAGGAGGGACAGTGGGGCAAGAGATATAAATCTAGCAGTTGAAGACATAGGCACTGATTGCCTAGGAGGTGGGCCTGGAGAATTCTATTGTGTAAAGCATGGCCTTATATTTCTCTTCTATGTCCTTGCATTTAAAGACATGCTGACACCAATTGGTGATATTATTGAGTAAATATTTCTAGAAAAAGAACAATAAAGGGGCACCTTGCTGCCTTAGTTGGTAGAGCACATGACTCTTGACCTCGGGGTTATAGGTTCAAGCCCCACATTGAGTGTAGAAGTTATTTAAAAATGAAATCTTTAGGGATCCCTGGGTGGCTCAGTGGTTTAGTGCCTGTCTTCAGCCCAGGGCGTGATCCTGGAGTCCTGGGATCTAGTCCCACATCTGGCTCCCTGCATGGAGCCTGCTTCTCCCTCTGCCTGTGTCTCTGCCTCTCTCTTTCTCTCTCTCTTTCTCTGTGTCTCTCATGAATAAATAAAATCTTAAGAAAAAATAAAATAAAATCTTTAAAAGAAAAGGAAACAGTAAGATCAACAGTGAGAAATTTTATTTATTTACTTATTTATTTATTTATTTATTTAATTATAGCTCACATGAGCAGTGAGGGGCAGAGGGAGAGAAAGAGAATGTCAAGCAGACTCTGCACTGAGCTCAGAGCCTGATGTTGGGGCTTGAGCCCATGACCCTGAGATCATGACCTGAGCTGAAATCAGAAGTGAGACACTTAACCAACTGAGGCACTCAGAAACCCTGAGAAAAATAATTATAGATGGTCCCTGCCTCTCAGTGGTTTAACTTATCACTTTTTCAGCTTTATGATGGTGCAAAAGCAGTACACATTCAGTAAAAACCATACTTTGAGATTTGGATTTTGATCTTTTCCCAGGCTAGTGATAGGCAGTATGACACTCTCATCTCATGATGCAGGTTGGTGGCAACTGCAGCTCCAGTCAGTCACACAGTCACAAGAGTAAACAACTGATACACTTAAAACCAGTCTGTACCCACAGAACCATTCTGCTTCTCACTTTTGGTACAATATTCAATACATTACATGAGCTATTCCATACTTTATCATAAAATTGACTTTGTGTTTGATGATTTTGCCCACCTGTAGGCCAACGTAAGTGTCCTGAGCATGTTTAACGTAGGCTAGGCTGAGCTATAATGGTCAGTAGATTAGGTATATTAAGTGCCTTTTTTACTTAAAATATTTTTAATTCATGATGTGTTTATCAGGACATAACCCCATCATAGGTTGAGAAAGACCTGTAGGCTGGTTCCATCCTTCTTTGTGGGAATAGTAAGGAAAAGCTATAACAGATACACCTGCACATAAGTAAACATAATTTATAACAACATTGCTTGTAAGAGCAACCCCATCCTACTGGGATTTTTATGGAGGCTCCATCATGGAGGCATGATCAATTATCAAGTCCATTTCTAGCCCCTCTCCCCTCTCCAGAGGATGGTGAGTGGGGCTGAAAATTCTAAGCTTCTAATAATGACTTGGGCTTTCTGGTAATCAGCCCCTATCCAGGAGCCCATCCAGAGTCACCTCAATAGAAAAAAAAGATACTCCTAAGTGCTCTTATCACTTAGGAAATTACAAGGGTTTGAGGAGCTTCGTGCCAGGAACATGAGACCAAGACTAATATGTATTCTTCTATTATCTCATACCCAGTGTTAGCATACAAGAAATTCCCAGTTATTTCAACAAGATCATCAGATGCTTTAGATCAATATCTGAGACTGTCAGATTTATACCTTTTTTATGTAACCTCCCCATGTTTTCCTCTTAAATCTTATCTTTTCTCTTGTAATGATGGACATTAAAGCCTTAAAATGAAAAGGGTCTGCAAATTTGTTTTCAGAGACAGAAAGAAAGGGTGGATGTAACAAGATGATTTTCCCAGAGCCCATCTTAGAGGGAAGAGAAACCCAACAGTCTGGATAGGTGGTGACAATTACCAAGGGTGGGGGGGCGTCTGTGTGTGGGGGGGTAGGGTGAATCCCTGCAACCTGCCTTGGCTAAAAAGGAGATCTTGAGAGGAACCTGCCTGAGCATGTGAACTCCCCACCCTCCCACCCCCACCCCGGGGGGACTTAGGAAAAAGGGGTTCCTCAAATGCAGTGATAAATCAACTTTGCAAAGTAATAGGATTAAATTCAAAACTGTTACAGGTGATGTGTGACTAGCCCGTGCTTGTATCCTAGAGAGCTAAGCCTTTTCTTCATTCAATAGGTATTATTCTATTTTTATTGTTACTAAGATAGCACAAAGGGAACACCTCTGTTTGTTCTCTTACCTTAGGTTGATCTTAAAACAACACCAAAAATGCTTACTGTACACTGATCTTGAAACAACCCTGAAAGCTTCAAAGGAGGGAAGATTATTTGCACCCATTTCTTCCACCTTTTCCTCTCCAATTCTAACAACTTGCTACATTTAATCCCAGCTTTGCCTACTTTTTCCCAGAAAAATCATCAATGAACTATGGATATACTATAGGAACCCATAGATTCATTGAAGTATAAGATCCCAGCTTTGTTCTCAGAGTTTGCGGTTTTGTCAGGGGACAAATGATTATAGTCAGGAGTGAATGCTAATGTCCAAGAACATATGTTCAATGCCAAGTCCATAATAATGACTTCCAGAATCCAGCTGAGGCAGAAATCCCTGAGGGTTAAGAAACTCAAGCTTCTTGGAGAAGGTGGACCTCAAAGGACAGGTTAGATTTAAATAAAGAATAGAGTATGTGAAGCTGGTATAGGGTGTGAGGTAAGACCAGTCCGTTTGGGGCATCTTTGTGAAATAATGAGGGACCCAGTTCCCTGGACAAGAGGACAGGAGACAACAGTCATTGGATGAAGCGGTTTCTGATTCAGTGAAAGTCTAAAGTAGGATTTCCCCAGATTAATGGAAACCCTGTGTGTTTCGAACATATCCAGTAGAGCATGAGAAGGATATAATACATGATCTGATGGTTGGGACATGCCAGCTGGATATGGAATCATGGGACCAAGATTGTGTTCAGGGAAGGTTACAGTATCTGCATATCTGTTCCACTTCCTTATGTCTCTCTGTACAGTAGGGGCCAATGTTAAGAGTGAACTTACAAAAAAAAAAAAGAGTGAACTTACAAGAGTCCATCGCTTATGCTCCCTGCAAGCTCAGCTTGTGATCTTTCTTTCTCTTGTCGTCTCCAACTTTCCTTCTTCCCTTTCCTGCTCCCGGCCAGATGTCCAGGAGAAATCCTTTCTCACTGTGAGTTTTGGTTGGAATGTCAACCTGCAACATTTTCCTTTTTAGAGTGAATGTGTGCATGTACAAATTAGTTGAGAGTGTAAAATATGGAAACTCTACCAATACTCACCTGGCCTGAGAGCCGCAAGACTCCAGACCTGGCTGACACCTTTTTGCTCTGTGAACTTGAGCTGGCACTTAAATTGCCCGTTCTTGGGTTTCATTTATTTGTAAAATGGAAATGCTAATACTTCCCTACCTACCTTGCAGAATCTTCTTGAGGTTCAAATGAAATTATGGTTGTGAAAGCACTCTGGAGACAAAAAAAACTGATGGTAGCTCAAGGTGAAGATTGCATGGGGGCTAGGGGTGGTGACATTGAGAAAGCCTCAATAAATCCCATCCAGCCCTACAATTTGATAAAGTTGTTTTGTATCATTAAAATAAGTTAACTATATAGCTTCGTCTCTGATGTTTTAGTGGCTGTCACTCAAATGATGTCTTTTTCCTCCCCAGATATCCGTAAGTGCAGAACCCAGCGCCCCTCTACAAGTTCCCACTCATCTTGCTTGGTCTCCTCATTGGTGGGCAGGGCTCCCAGCCACCGAAGCAGCAAAGAAAATCCTCATGCAGCATCTTCAGAGGCACTCTGGACTTCAGGCTTTACCCAGCTAGGCTCCTGATATGAAGTCAATTTAGATATGTGAAAGGATTTTGATAGAATGAGTGTTCTACACACTGGAGAGTTGGGTGTTACTTGAGTCCTCTATTAGAAACTTTCAGCTTAGGTACCTACTTGGCAAAGGGAGTTCTCAGTATCTCTATAAAAGGTATTCATGGCATAAGTGCTGATATAGTTACAAACCTAGATACAAATGTGAGGATAGATACCATGGGATTGATAAAGGGACATAGAATAGCTACAGTGGTAATATTGGGTATAGGGGGCAGGGTCCCAGAAGGATACAGACAGCATACTCCCAAGGCTACTTGAGCAGTTTAATGAAGGGCTGTTTCCCATGGTGTCTCACTGGCTAGGGCTGCCATCACAAAATACCACTGTCTTCATCTGTTCCACCTGCTATAACAAAAATACCATCGATGGGTAGCTTATAAACAACATACATTTATTTTCTCACAGTTCTAGAGGCTGGGAGCTCTAAGATCAAGATGTCAGCAGGATTGGTTACTTCTGAGGCCTCTCTCCTTGGCTTGTGAGTGGCCACCTTCTCCTTGTGTCTTCATATGGTCTTCTTCTGGGCAGGTCTGTGTCCTAATCTCTTATTATAAGGATACAAGTCAGAATAGATTAGGGCCTGCCCATATGACCTCATTTAACCTTAATTACCTCTTTGAAGACTTCATCTCCAAAGATAGTCACATTCTGAGGTCCTGGGGGTTAAGACTTCAATATAGGAGTTTAGATGGGGGGTGGAGGCTAAGGGGGTGGGATACAATTCAGCCCACAACAACACTGTAGGGAGAAGTAAGAGAATCAAGATGAGATGGTGAAGCACCTAGGAACTAGCAACAGTGGAAGCCTCTGTCATCCTGTGGCCTGAAGAGGCAAGACAAGAGGGAAAGGTCCTGTTGTTCCTAGAACCCGTGAGAGCTGTAGCCACAGGAGAAGGGCCGCCCAGTGAGATATATACTCTCTGATGGAGGAACATAGTCACTGTTAAAAACAAGGCCTAGCAGGGAAGGGAGAGGGAGAAGTCCCAACCCCTCTCTCCCTACCCCTTGACACTCCAACAGCACTTGCCTCTCATCCAGAAGTCAGAGCACAAAGAAGCCTGGGGAGAAATGTGTCTAGGTGTGGTAGAAGGGGTATTATATGGGTGAGACAGTGAGGAATAACTAGCACAATGGGGCGAAATGTAAAAATTTCTGAAGAAGGAATTATAATTGATATTCAAGCAATGTGAATGGGCTTCAAAGGGTAATTGGAAAACAGAAAATGTTACTTAGCTGCAAAAATATTAGTTATATGTTCTAAACTAAACCACCTACTCATGTAACCATTTCAAGGTCCCAGAAGTTACCATTCTAGGATACTTACTTACCTAGTTAAGTATAATGATAGAAAACCAAATGTTTGTCAATCATGTAATGTTGAACACTCATGTTCCTATATTACATACTGTTATATATATATATATATATATGTATATATATATACTTGTTTTTGAATATATGTGTGTGTGTGTGTGTATATATATATATATATATATATATATATATATATATATACACATACATACATACTTGTTTTTGAATGGTTCAAAATGATGGCCTGGAAGGATGGCCCAGGATACAGTGGTTTGGATGCCCAAATGATTGGTATAGGACAAAACATGCCCAACTTACAATTGATTAGTTTGCACCACCCAAGGTGATATTAAACATGACACTGAGGCAGAGAAGAAAAAAATATATACCTGGAATGAGACCTGGTATTCCTCCCATGGGCAAAGCAGATGACTATTAGTTAAGATTACTTCTTCATGAAGGCTGAGCCCTCATGGTCAGCTCCCAGGAGTCAGGGGCAGCTGGGTAGCTGGGAGGCCTACAGCTCCAGGATTCTGCACTGCTTTGTCCCAGTGAGCCCCCTGGATTATGTCAGGATCCAGTCACATTGTGGGCATAAATTTGAATGGGCCAGTCTGGAGTGTGTCTGTGTCTCTTCTGAAATAAACCAGAATCTTCTGGGGCAAGGACCTATCAAGAGAAGGAAGGGCTCGTCTAGTACTAGTGGCTACATCTTGTCTTAAGCTGTAGTTAGGTTATCTATTTCTATAAAACAAACCAGCCCCAAATTTAGTTGCTTACAATAACAGTCTGTCATTCCCCTCATAAATCAGCAGTTTGGGAGCGTTCTGGGGAGGAGCTTGTCTCTGATCCGTACAACATCATCCTCTGAGTCCTCCTGACAGAGGGCTGGAAGATCCAATCCCAAGATGGTCTAGGGACATGGCTGGGAAGTACATGCTAGCCTTTCACTGGGCGTTCAGCCAGGGATGAGTGCAGGGGCCCCTGCTCCTCTTCATCTGGGCTAGGGTTCTCATAGCATGGGGGCTGGGTTCTACGGACGAGTATCCCAAGAGAGAGACAAGTGGGCTCTGAATCACCTCTTTTGTCCTAGCCTCAGAAGTTTCTCCATTATGCCCTGATGACCACAGAGGCTTATCCAGTTTCAAGCAGAGCAGGCATAGACTTTACAGAATTGTAAGGTTCTGGAAGAACATGTGGGATAGGAAATATAATTGTGACTATTTTGGAACAGACTGCCTCAGGATGGTTCCCTGTGTGACCCTTACTTGTCATTGGCCACAGCATAGTTATATGAACAAGGCACATCCCCTGTATTAGTCTGCTTGGGCTGCTATAACAAAATACCACTGACTGGGTGGCTTAAACAACAGACATTTATTTTCTCATAGTTTTGGAGGCTGGAAGTCCAAGATCAAGGTGTTGGCACAGTTGGCATCTTGCAAGACCTCTCTTTTGGGGTTACCTCTTCTCTGTGTGCTCATATGCCCTTTCCTTGGTACCTGTGCAGAGAGAGAGAAAGAGAGAGAGAGAGGTTTCTGTGGTTTCTCTTCTTATAAAGACACCAGTCATATGAGATCAGGACCCCACACTTATGGCCTGATTTAACCTTAATTACTTCCTTAGTGGCCTCATCTCCAAATACAGTCACTCTAAGGGTTCAGCCTATGAATTTGCATGGGGATGCAAGCATTGGACTTTTAACATCGCCCAGAGTGATATGAATTAGATGACAATGGAGAAAGATAGATTTCTCTTGATATTTCTTAATTTGAGAAAACTTGATTGAACTCCAACCTTGTGCCAGACTCTCTGCTAGGCTCTGCTAGGGAAGGTAGGAGGCATCCTGCCTTTAATGGGTTTATAACCCATTTATAGTTTATGAGGGAGACAAAGCAGCCATTAAAATAGAGCAGTAGCTGCAAGGAGCACAGGCTGCTACAGCTTTGGGAAGGGACAAATAAACCACTCCACATGGAGCTGCACAAGTGGTATCCAAGCAGAAATGGAGGAAATGGTATTGAGTAGTAAATAGGAAGTGTGACAGATGAAGCATTTGGGAGAAATGAATAAACCATACAGAGACCCAATGCAAAACTAGGGTGACTGTCATCCTGGTTTGCCCAGGGCTGGCCTGGTCTTAGGGCTGAAGTCCCACATGTAACAACACCTCACTCACTGTGCCTGGTCTATGGCACTGTAAATAGTTGGGTATGGCTGGCACATAGAGGAAGTGGGGTGGCAGCAGGGTTGGTGAGAGAGCAAGCTGAAAAAGTAGGCAGGAGTCCAAACAGGAACCAAGCCATGCTAAGTTTAGACTTCATCTTGAAAGAAGTTGAACAATGGGGGCACCTGGGTGGCTCAGATGGTTAAGTGTCTGCCTTTGGTTCAGATCATGATCCCAGGGTCTTGGGATTGAGCCCCCTGTTGGGCTCCCAGCTCAGCTCAGCAAGGAGTCTGCTTCTCTCTCTCCCTCTGCCTCTCCCCCTGCTTGTTCTCTCTCTCGCTCTTTCTCTCTCTCTTTCTGTCAAGTGAACAAATAAAATCCTTAAGAAAAAACAGAAGTTGAGCAATCAATAGGTGACCTTAAGCAAGGGAGCGACTGGCTAAGACGTAGATGTAGGAAGAGCTCCAACTGCTGCATAATTAAGAAGAGGGACAATTCTATAGGCTGGTCAAGAAGCCATTGCACGGGGATAGAGAAAACCCTAGGATTTAGAATATCTTAAGGAGAAGTAATAGAACTTAGAAATACAAATAAGAGAGACAAGGAGAATTCAAGCATGACTCTCAAGTTTCTGGTTTGGGCAATTGCAAAAAGTCTTGGGAAGTAATTTGGATGGTTTGGAAAGACCTTCCCCACACCACCCTACACAAGAATACCAGCAAAGCAGCTATTCTTCGGCTTCCCATATAGCTCTTATTGACCTAAAAATTCTCCATTGTGACACCAGTGACCCAGAAATCTCAACCAGAGCCACTAGACTTACAGGAACAGGAGGAGGCTGGGGGCAAGAGGGGGAAGAAGATGGGCATTTATTACACGTGATACTTCCTAAATGATTTATGTACTTGGTCTTACTTAATTTTTGCAAGAATATTTTGAGGTAGGCAGGTTGTTTTTCTCATTTTACCAGCTGCCAAATTGATAACAAAGTAATGTGCACAAGTGGCCACAGCTACAAGCAGCATAGCTGGGCTTTCAACCCAGATGTGTTGGGCCGTAAATACCTGATTTTTTACACCACGCTGTTTCCCTAATGAGCACTAGTTTCTACCTGATTGGATATTTTGCACATTTACTGTGATGCCTTGACTTCATCTGCCCTCAGCATTGAAGGATGAAGACCTAGGGAATGACTCTATCTACTCTAAGAGGCCAGCTGAGGTTGCTTTCAGGAGCAAGCATTGCAAGAACGCTTCTTAATCCTTTGTAACTGGTCCCCACACTTGTTATACATGCAAAAACTCTAAAGCCAAAGGTCCTGCGTGATTATCTTTGTGAGGATCAGGGCCAGGGGAAGCTATGGAGACAGTGTCCCAGTCAACAGCCAATTTAGGGAGGGAAGAAGTGTCGGGAGATGAAAGTCAAGAGATAAGGAGCTAGGAGAAGGACACAAAAGGGAAGAAAGGAACACGTGATGGGTTTCCAGGGCCTCCCTCCAAAAGACAGGTGAGCTTGTCTAGACCTTACAGGGTCTCTGGAAACCTAACAGCTGGACCCATACCGCCCCTATGTGGAGGCTGCCTTCCCAGGTCGGGGACACCCTGTACCTGGAGCCTTAGGAGAAACTCCAGTGCCAACCCCAGCTCCTTCTTAACCAGCGAGGTTTATATTCTGATATAAATCTTGACTTATCTCCTTCGAGATTTTAATCTTCCTGTATTTACATAGTAATCTATCCATCTTGCATCTAGTATTCTGTTGCTATTTCTGCCTATCTTTTACTCTTCCCACCCGCCCATCCACCCGCCTTATGGATTGGGAACTTTTCAGAGGACCCCAGTTCCACTCACTCTGTATTTCCACATTTTCTTAATGCAGGAGGGGTGTAACTGGAGTTTGTTGTCACGGGAATGTCATCTGAGGGTCTGAAATGTTCATTTCTCAGCTGGCTCCTTGATCCACTGACATTGACAGAGAAAAGACGCAAGAGGGCGCTCCTTCCCCTCTATCTCAGTCCAGCGAGCTGCTCCTCTTCTATTATTTCATACTCTTGAAAATTCAGACGTGACTGACCTCAGTGAAAACATATTTGTATTACTATTGGGGAGAGGTTTGGGGGAAATTTTGAATATTTATACAGACACCCTTAGGGAAATATGTGTTCAGCCCAGGTCTTTGATTTCATTCAAATCCAACAAAGACCCACCAAGTCAGTTTTTGAAAAACGTAAAGTCTGGGGAAGAAACCTGTGTTTTAAAAAGTAACCTACCACTTTACACCCATTAGGATGGCTATTGTCGAAACATCAAAAACAAGTGTTGGCAAGGATGTGGGGAAATTGGAACCTTTGTGCCTTTGTTGCTGGGGTTGTAAAATGACAGATGCTATGGAAAAATTAAACATAGGATTAGTTTATGATCCAGCAATTCAGATATAATTGAGAACAGGGACTCAAAAAGATATTAGTATATCCGTGTTCATAGCAGTATTACTTATAATAGCCAAAAGGTAGAAGCAACACAAGTGTCCATTGACAGATGAATGGATAAACAAAGTGTGGTTTATACATACACTGGAATATTATTTAGCCTTAGAAAGGAAGGAAATTCTGACACATGCTACAACATTATGCTAAATTAAAGAGGCCAGCCTGGCTGGCTCAGTCAGTAGAGCATGCATCTCTTGATCTTGGGATTGTGAGTTTGAGCCCCATGTTGGGTGTAGAGATTACTTTTAAAAATAAAAAATGTTTTAAAAAGAAGCCAGTTTCAAAGATACTGTATGATTCCAGTTATATTAGGTACCTTGAGCAGTCAAATTCAAAGAAATAAAAATAGAATAAAGGTTTCTAGGGGCTGTGGAAGGGAGAAATGGGGAGTTAGTGTTTAGTGGGTACAAAGTTTCCATTTTGGAAGATGGGTGGTGGTGATGGTTGCACAACAATGCGAATGTACTTAATGCCACTGAATTGTACACTTAAAAATGATTAAAATTGGGGGAAAATGGTTAAAATGGTAAATATTATGTTATGTGTATTTTACTACACCAGAAAAGAATAAAGGGGGAAAACACTCAAAATGCATAGTTATCAGTACTAAAACAGAGGCAAGTTCTGAATATGGAGCAGCTTATTCTACATGGTGGGGAGAGGCTGGGAACAATTATAATCAGGGATAACAGTGATCTGGGTCTTAAAGGATGTATAGTGGATAAAGCAAGATAAGGTCTTAGGCTCTTCTTGATGCCCTAGATTATAGTTTTTATGTTATGATGGTCTTTCCTACACCCTACATTCTCCCCAAGCTTATTCTTTTATTTTGTTTACTTCTCATAATTTAGGTTCTCTAGCCCCTGCACTGGTTTTATCAGAATCCAGATTTTTTTTAATAGTACTTGATAGATTACTGTGACCTTTCTCCTGCACTATTAACACATTAGACAATCTCATGAGACAAACATGCAAGACACTACTATCACCAACATACACGTGAAGATTCTAAGATTCACAGATGTTAATGAACCTGGCAAGGGTGTTCCAGTTAATACAGAGTCAGGGCAGGAACTAGATCTGTATTTCCTTTCCCTGGCATTGGTTCTAAATACCAGGTGGCCACCCCCATCCTCTGCATCCACCCTGAGGTCAACTACTGTCAGCAGCCCCACTCTGACCATGGGCTTTCTTCCTGTGGTTTTTCAGCCAATAGGCTTCATTCTCTCCTCTCACTTTGCATTTCTGTCCTTCCTCCTTACATCTTACACCCTCACCACTCTTAAGATCCCAGCTGAGAAATATCCTTAATTCTTCCTACTTTCTACTCATAGAAGAAATAGATCACCTTGTGAAGCCCTAATTTTAGCAAGATAAAAAAAAGTAACAAAGTATTAAGAAAGTATCTTTTTTTAAGAAATGTATCTTTTATGCGCAAATTCATAGCAGCATTATTCATGATAGCCAAAAGGTGGAAGCAACCCAAGTGTCCATTGACGGATGAATAGATAAACAAATGTGGTCTATCCCTACAATGGGATATTATGCAGCCTTAAAAACAAGGGAAATTCTTCCTACCATCATGTGATTGTTAATACAGACTCTATGTCAGACTGTGAGCTCATGGAAACTAGAGTATCGTCTTAATCATGTTTCTATTTTTTTTTTAAGATTTTATTTTAAAGTAATCTCTACACCCAGTAATCTCTACACCAATCTCTACACCCTAAACTCACAACCCCAAGATCAAGAGTCACATGCACCACCGACTGAGCCAGCCAGGTGCCCCTTTAATTACTTTGTTTCTAGAGTATAACATAATGTCTAATGTATAATAGGTCCTCAAAAAATGTATTTGTTGGGTAAATAAAATTTATTATTGCCATCTAAAAAAAAAGGAAATTCAGACACATGGTACAATGTGGATGAATCTTGAGGACATAATGCTAAGGAAAATAAATCAGGCACCAAAGGACAAATACTGTGTGATTCCACTTGGATGAGGGACCTAGAGTAGTCAAATCCATAGAGACAGAAAGAATGGTGGTTGCCAGGGGCACCACGTGTTTAATTTCAGTTTGGGAAAATGAAAAAGTTCTGGAGATAGATGGTATTTATGGCTGCACAGCAATGTGAATCTACTTAATTCTATTAAATCATACACATAAAAATGGAAGGATAAACAAAGAGAAAGAGAGAGATGTATCTTTAACCCCAGTGTCAGATACATCCTCATCTCATACAACAGTGAAGACCCTCAGAGTTGTACATTGCTGTGTCTGTAAGGGAGAGGGCCAAGGATTCTGACAAAATGGCCAATACTGAAGCGATATGTCCCCACCCACCTACACTCCTGGTTCCATTCCTTTTGGTGCCTAGGACCATGCTTTTTCAGTTAAACTTTTTTTCAGATGTCTTACATTCTTCACCTCACACTTTACAACTTCTCAAAAATGTCATGATTTGGGGGCACCTAGGTAGCTTAGTCAGTTTAGCATCTGCCTTTGGCTCAGGTCATGATCTCAGGGTCCTGGGATAGAGCCCTGTGTTGGGCTCCTTACTCAGCAGGAAGTCTCCTTCTCCCTCTCTCACTGCCCCTCCCCTACCCCCCACTCCCTGCTTGTGCTCTCTCTCTCAAATAATTATATTAAAATTCTTTTTTTTTAAAAGTCATGATTTGACCCAGCCTTGTTCCTCTCCTTCATTTTGCTCAACACTCTCTTGCAAGTTACATGCATATCTTCCTTCTGTTCTTCAATATCTACTCACCTTAAATCAGGAAATCTGGTCTCAGCCTTAACTCATGGCAATTGCTTTCTCACAGTGTCTTAGTCTATTTGGGCTGCTAAAACAAAATATCATAGATTGGGTGGCTTATAAACAACTGAAATTTATGTCTCCCAGTTCTGGAGACTGAGAAGTCCAAGATCAAATTGCTGATATATTTGGTGTCTGGCAAGTGCCTGCCCTCTGGTTTATAGGCCACAGCATTCTCCCTGTGTCCACACATAGTAGAATAAGTAAGGGAGCTCTCTGGGATCTCTTTTATAAGAATACTAATCCCTTTAATGAGGACTCCACCTTCATGACCTAATCATCTCCTAAAGGCCCCACCTCCCCATACCCATCACTTTAGGGGTTAGGATTTCAACATATGAATTTTGGGATGACACAAACATTCATACCACAGCACATAGGTTCCCAGAAGCCTTCTAACTGCCAAATCAAATGGCCATTTCTCCATCTCCATCCATAGCATTTGATCTAGATGAATATTCTTTTCTTTTTAGAAGTCTTATCACCATGTTGGTGACTGCTGCCTCTGCATGAGTGCACCATCACACACAAATGGAATCTAAGATAATCTAGAGAAGTTTATGCAAGAGCAAGTGAGTTGTCAGGTCTCCCCCTGCCTGCCTGAGCAGAAGTGCATGTAATTCTTGCATGTGGCATTTTCTACCCCATTTTGTCAAGCAGACTCTCTTCCTCATTAATGCTCAAAGAACTAAGAACTGATATATACTCTGAGAAAGGTCCAATTCTAACCCAGTAGATAGAAAGGTGAAAGAAAATTTTAATTTATTTTAAGTAGGCTCCATGCCCAATGTGGGGCTCCAACTCATGACCTTGAGATCAAGAATCCCAAGCTTTTACTGACCGAGCCAGCCAGGTGGCCAGAAATAATATTACTTTAATAAATAACACCAAGAGTTTCACTTTTCTTTCAGGTGGGAATGTTAACCCCAAAACACCTGAGGGAAGTGACTTTCCTATTAGGAATTAGTATTAATAAGTCTCCATGGTGATGATGGGGGTATATAAATATCAGGTGGGTAATATGATACCAAACTCAAGAGAGCTGAGAATCACAGTTGTTACAAGGCAATCTTACAGAAAAACATGAATCAATAAATACAATAAATACTACTTTTATCAATAAATATTCCCTGTTAATATTCTTGAAACACTGAATAACTGAGCCCCTATTCACTTGGTAATCAGTGTATTTAACAAAGATACTATCCTTTTGTACTCAATTGTACTCAGTTATTTCTTTTCCAGACCCCTTAAAAGATTCTACAGCCAAGGAGGATCCTTGCAGTCAAGGAAACTATGATGCAGCAGGAAGGTGTATCTTCTAGACAGGAGACTGTTGCATTTTAAGGATGTTAAGCATAGTTGTAGTTCAAAGAACAAAGGCAAGGGTGATTGAAAAGCAGTTGTGAAGGTGACCCAAGCCCTGGAGGAAGGGGGAGACTTGGATAGATAGAGGCAAGGAAATAACAGTAGGAGCAAGAAGACTGTAGGAAAAAGTTTGCTACTAGGACAGGCGTCAAGGCTTGACTTGTGTCCTGTGAGGGCAGAGCAGGAAGGGCAGGTGGAGAGGGCAAGGCTAAGGGCAGACAACACCTGAGCAGGGTGTAGTAAGGAGACTTGTGGGTTGTTGCATTGAGAAATAATATGGTAAAACCATTTTCAGAAGATTAGTGAGAAATAGGATAGATTTGAGAGGTAAAAGACAATAGGTGGGTGAATTGACCACTGCTGCAAGAATTCAGGTATAAGATGATGAAGGACTGGATAAGGGAGAGGAAAGAAATTTTTAGATTAAAATGATAGGCGGCCTTTCTCAGTATCCACAAATCTATCAACATGATACATAAACCACATTAACAAAATGAAGGAGAAAAATCATATGGTCATGTCAGCGGATGAAGAAAAAGCATTTAACAAAATCCAATCCATTCATGATAAAAACTTAATGAACTAGATATAGAGGGGATGCACTTTGTCATAATAAAGGCCACAGATGACATCGCATTCAATGGTGAAAAGTGAAAACTTTGCTTTGAGACCAAAAGGAAGACAAGAACATCCCAGTGGCAAGAACCACTTTCATTCAACATTGTATTGGTGGTCCTAGGCACGAAAAAGAAATAAGAAGCAACCAAATTGGAAAGCAAAAAAGAAAACCCCTCTCTATTTGCAGATGACAGAATATTATATATAGAAAACTCTAAAGACTCCTCCAAAAAACTATTAGAAATAATAGATGAAACTAGTTAAGGTACAGGATACAAAACCAATATATAAAAATCTGTTATGTTTCTATACGCTCATAAACTATCAGAAAGAGAAATTAAGAAAAGTCCATTAACAATTACATCAAAAAGAATAAAATACCTAGGAATAAGGAGGTGAAAAATCTGTACACTGAAACCTTAAAACACTGATGAAAGAAATTTAAGGAGTCACAAATAAATGAGAAGGTACTCTGTGCTCACGGATAGGAAGAGTTAATATTGCTAAAATATCCATAAAACCGAAAGCAACCTACAGATTCAATGTAATCTCTATCAAAATTCCAAAAGCACCTTTCACAGAAAAAGAAAAAAATCCTAAAATTTTTGTAGACCTGCACAAGACCCCAAATAGCTGAAGCAATCCTGAGAAGGAGCAAAGATGGGGGCATTATGCTTTCTTTTTTCTTATAATTTTTAAAAAAGATTTTATTTATTCATTCATGAGAGACACAGAGAGAGAGACAGGGGCAGAGACACAGGCAGAGGGAGAAGCAGGCTCCATGCAGGGAGCCCAACGCAGGACTCGATCCCGGGTCACCAGGATCACGCTCTGGGCTGAAGGCAACACTAAACTGCTGAGCCACCTGGGCTGCCCGGCATTATGCTTTCTGATGTCAAACTGTATTATAAAGCTATTATAAAGCTACAGTAATTAATATATAGCTTAATATATACTATAAATGTAAATATATGTATATATATTTATATGCCTGGATGGCTCAGTCTTTTAAGCATCTGCCTTGGGCTCAGGTCATGATCCCAGGGTCCTGAGATTGAGCCCCGAGTTGGGCTCCCTCCTCAGCAAGGAGTCTGCTCCTTCCTGTCCCTCTACCCCTCCCCCTGCTCGTACTGTCACTCTCTCTCTCTCAAATAAATAAATAAAATCTTGTTAAAAAGAACTTTAAAAAACCAGTATGATATTGGCATAAAACAAACACAGATATCAATGAAACAATATAGAATCCAAAAATAAACCCATTTATTTGTGGTAGATTAACTTACAAGAGAGAAGCCCAATATATGCAATGGAAAAAGGATAGTTTCTTCAATAAATGGTGTTGGGAAAAGTGGACAGCCAGGTGCAAACAAATGGAACTGGACCTTTATGTTACACCATGCACAAAAATCACCTCAAACTAGATTAAAAGCTTGAATGTAAGACCTGAAACCATGAAACCCCTAAAAGAAAACATAGAGGTCCCTTGACATTGGTCTTGGGAATGATGTTTTAGATTTGACACCAAAAACAAAGGTAACAAAAACAAAAATAAACAACTGGGAGGACACCAAAGTAAAAGCAGGAACCATCAGCAGGAAACCATCAACAAAATAAAAAAGTAACCTACAGAATGGAGAAAATACTTACAAGTCAACTATCTGATAAGGGATTAATACCCAAAATATACAAAGAACTCATACAACTCAAAAGCAAAAACCCAAACAATCTGAATTTAAATTGGACAGAAGAACTGAAGAGACATTTTTCCAAAGAAGACATACAAAATGGCCAAGAGGTCCATAAAAAGGTGGACCTCAACATAGTTATCACCAGGGAAATGCAAATCAAACCACAATGAATTATCACCTCACACGTGTTAGAATGGCTTGCCTCAAAAAGACAAGCTATAACAAGTGCTGGCAATATGTGGAGAAAAGGGAATCCTTGTGCACTGTTGGTGGGAATG
The DNA here is from genome assembly GCF_018345385.1 of Vulpes lagopus. Lineage (NCBI taxonomy): Eukaryota > Metazoa > Chordata > Mammalia > Carnivora > Canidae > Vulpes > Vulpes lagopus. Next base: position 22,324,719 of record NC_054831.1, on the reverse strand, counting down.
CAAACTGGTGCAAGCTCTAAGGAAAAAGTGTGGAGGCTCCTCAGAAAATTGAAAATAGAACTACCCTATGATCCAGGAATCCCGCATCTGGGTATTTATTGAAGGAAAATGAAACAGGATATGGAAGAGACATCTGCATGTTAGTTGCAGCATTATTCACAATAGCCAAGATAAGGATACAAACAAAGTGTCCATCAACAGATGAATGGATAAAGAAGATATTATTGAGCCATAAGAAAGAAAGAAATCCTGACCTTTGTGACCATGTGGATAGAACTTGAAGTCCTTATACTAAGTGAGATAAGGAAAACAAAGAAAGACAAATGCTTCATGGTATCACTTTATATGTGGAATCTTAAAAACAAACAAACAAAAAACAACCACCAAAGTCAGACTCATAGAAACAGAGTAGAAAAGTGGTTGCGGGGGGCTGGGAGGTAGGGGAGTTAGGGAGAGATTGGTTAAAAAAAGATGCAAACTTTCAGCAGTAAGATGAAAAAGGTCTGAGAATCTAATATGAAACATTTTGATTATACTTGATAACACTGTCTTGTATACTGAAATTTGCTAAGAGAATAGAACTTAAAATGTTCTTACAGGAACAAATCAAAACGTCTGCATTTTATAAAGGTTGCCAGGTGTTTCTTAAATTTCTTATGCCCTTTGATGTTTGAAGAACACTGCTGCATACCATTCTGTTCTTTCTCATGAAATCTCCACATAACATAGTGAGTTAGGAGAGATAGTCACGATTTTAGGAGTTTTCACCAAGTAGAGAGTTGATTTGGTCCTTTAAGGCTGTATGGGGTTAGTTGGACAGGCGGGAGCCAGGACAGAGTTCCAAGGAGATGGAATGGTCTGTGCAAAGCAAAAGCTAAAAATAAGGGACGCCTGGGTGGTTCAGTGGTTGAGCGTCTGTCTTCAGTTCAAGGCGAGATCCCAGAGTTCCGGGATCGAGTCCCACATCTGGCCCCTACAGGGAGCCTGCTTCTCCATCTGCCTGTGTCTCTACCTCTCTCTCTCTCTCTCCATGTCTCTCATGAATGAATAAATAAATAAATCTTTAAAAAGAAATAAAAACCAAAAGCAAACAGAGATTAGACAACTTTGTCTGAAGTCAAGAATTCGTGTAGGGGAGTAGTAGTGGATACATCAAGGTATTTAATTGGGAGTGCAATGTTTTCTCTAAATCATTCATGATGAAACTTTAATATATTTTATTTTGTCCTAAAAAAGAAACACAATTTTTTAAGAAAAGAAATGACTATACAATTGACATGTGTTATAAAAATCACAGCTACTGGGAAGCTTGGGTGGCTCAGCGGTTGAGCATCTGCCTTTGGGTCCGGGTATGATCCCATGCTCCCGGATCGAGTCCCACATCAGGCTCCCTGCATGGAGCCTGCTTCTCCCTCTGCCTGTCTCTCTCCCTCTCTCTCTGTCTCTCATGAATAAATAAATAAAATCTTAAAAAAAAAATCACAGCTACCAACACATGTGGCCATGAGAAAACCAAGCTGTTGGAGTAAATACGATCTGTTGTTGTCAAATCTGTGTTATTATTCGCTGCTTTTTCATTCAGTTTGTCATCTGCTAATGCTAGCAGATGAAAGTTGGTATCCCTGCCACTATGGGAAAATAGTATAGGGGTAAAAAAAACCTTACAAGTTGAGGAAATCTTGTCTATTACATTTTCTTTTCTCTGTGGATTGGGCAAAGGCCATGGTTATTTGATATGAGGGCAGACCACCTTGGTGCAGCTCCCAGAGCAGTCAGTTTTCCCAGGGAGTATGGATTAAGCCCCTCTGTGCATCATGGGAAGCAAAGTCCCAAAAGGATAAATGTGTGCTTTTAGGCAGATTACTCTGGTAACTGTATACAGGATGGGTTACTGAAGGGAATGACCAAAGACAGGAAGACCAGTTAGAAAATTATAGCAGCAAGCAGCAGTAATCCAGGTTTGAGATGGAGTGATAGGACTTTAAGTTTACCTGGTACTTTGTTATACAAATTCTTTTCACAAACACTCCTTAAATGATTATGTGAGGCAGGAAGTATCATTTAAAAAAAACAAACAACCTGAAAGTTTAATTTAAAAGGTGTCTATGTGAGAAATACTAAAAATAATAATGATAACTGGCAGGACTTAAAGAGTGGTAGAGTTGTGGGAAAGGAGTTGGGGGGCGGAGAGGAATCAAAGCTGATCCCAAAGTTTTTAAACTTGGACAAGTCGGAGAATGTTATTAACAGAAGCCTAGGGGAAAAGCAAATTTGGAGGGAGGTAAATTTTCTCTTTTTCTTCTGCACTCATGTCAAACTTTTTTAAGAAAGATTTATTTCTATAAGTAATCTCTACACCCAGTGCAGGGTTTGAACCCATGACTTCTGAGATCAAGAGTCCAATGCTCCCCCGACTGAGCCACCCAGGTGCCTTGCAGTAAGTTCAAACTTTGAGAAAAGTTATATTAAAAAAATAGTGCAAAATAAACATTATAGTCCCTTTGCTCATAGTTGCATTCAGCTTTTGCCTGTCATCTCATGTCATCTCAATAATGTCCTTTATACCAAAAGGATCCAACATAGGATCATGGATTGCACCCAACTGTCATGTCTTTCAAATCTCCTTCATTCTACAGAAATTCCTCGATTTACTTTCATGGCCTTGACTTTTCTTTCTTTCTTTCTTTCTTTCTTTCTTTCTTTCTTTCTTTCTTTCTTTCTTTCTTTTTTTTTTTTTTCAGACCGTTTTGTAGGCTGTCCCTTGGTTTGGGTTTGTCCAGTGTTTCCTCATGATTAGACCAGGTTATGCATCTTTGACTGGAATACCACAGAAATGACTGCAAGCTCACTGTGTCATCAGATGGCACACAGTACGGATTTTTTTTTTTAAAGGATTGTATTTATTTATTCAGAGAAACAGAGAGAGGCAGAGACATAGGCAGAAGGAGAAGCAGGCTCTCCATGGGGAGTCCGATGCAGGACTCAGCCAAGGGCAGATGCTCAACCACTGAGCCACCCAGGTGCCCCACACAGTACTGATTTATTTCATCGCTTGTGATGTTGACTTTCATGACTTAAGACGGTACCTGACAGTTTTTTCTATGGTAAAGTTACTCACCATCTCCCTGCCTGATTACTAAACTATTTCACGAGGAGATGCTTTGAAAGGTGGTGGCAAGACTGGCTTCATGGCACGACCACCTGTGAAGCTGCGTTGGGTCCTGCACTTAGAAAGGTCCCAGGCTTGGTTTATTTTATTTTATTTTTTGCTCAGTTCCCACAAAGAAGGAAAGAAGGAAGGAAGGAAAGGGCAAAGAAGCATATATTCAATTCTTGACTTGTTACTTTGGGGTTGCCAGGACACCTAAGACTTAGGAAAGCGAGACTAGGGCTTGGGAGGAAATCTGGGCTTCAGAGAAAGCCTGGAACTTTCCAAACACAAAAGACAGTCTCTCCAAGGGCATTAGAAAGAATGAGGACCTAAGCTTTGGAACACACACAGTTGCAGAATGGGAGAGAGGGAAGCCGGCAAGGACTTGGAGGAATGATTGCATTAGAGAGTGAGGGAAACGCAATAGTGACCCATTACAGAAACCAAAGGAAAGGGGGATTTTATAGGGACAAGACCAGCCAGCTGTGTGAAAGCTGTGAAGAAGTTAAAGGAGATGGCTGACCAAGAGGAAAGATCCCCGGTTCTAATAACTAGCCACAAGGCGGAGACTATGACTATTCCTGTGTCCTTTTAACAGGGGACATTCGTGGAGGTAGGTTAGGGCATTGGCTTGAGGATAGAGATGTGCTGGCAAGGCGGGCTTCCCGGGTACCGTCACTCACAGGGTCCTGCGCTTAAGGGCCCCTGGCTTGGTTTAATGCTCTTGAAGTTCTTAACATTTTAAAAAAATATTTTATTTATTCATGAGAGACACGCACACACAGAGAGACAGAGGCAGAGACACAGGAGGAGGGAGAAGCGGGCTCCACGCAGGGAGCCGGGCGGGATCCGACCCCTGGACTCCAGGACCACAGGCTGGACGGACGGCAGGCTCCAAACCGCTGGGCCCCCCGGGGGAGTCCTGCGTGTTCGTCTTGCCCTCTGGCCTCTGCAAATTGCGTAGCTGGTTCAGGTTGAGGGAACAAGCGTAAACTCTTTTTTCCTTGGGGAGCTTTTGGGGAGGACAGTGAGAGGGGCAGTGTGTTGCGCACGTGTGTTGGCGGAGGGGGCGGGGGGCGGGGGGCGGCGAGGTCCCGGGCCGCGGCGGGGAGGGCGGGGGTCCGGACGTGGAGACAGGGGCCCCGGGCCGCGGCGCCGGGCAAAGGCCCCACGGCCAGGCCCAGCCGAGCGCGCACCCCCGCGGCCTCCCTCCCCGCCCCGAGGCCGCCCCGCAGCGGCGCCCACGCGCGCGCCCCGCTCCGGAGCCCTCGGACCCGCCGGCCCGGAGCGACTGCGGACAAAGGGGCCGCGCGCGGGCCGCTCCCTCCCCCGCCAACGCCCGCGCCCTCGGCGGAGCCCGCCGCCCGCCGCCCTCCCCGCCCTCCCCGCCTGCCCCCGGCCGCGCTCCCGGGGCGGCGCAGGGAGGCCTCCGTGGGCCCGGGCACGTCCGCGCCGCCGCCCTCGGGCCTCGCGCGCCGGGAGGCTGAGCTGGCGGGGAGGGGCCTGGCTCTGCCTCCCCGGCCCGGGCGCTTCCGCCGGCCGCCACCCCAGGGCGAGGCGCCCCCGGGAGGGACGGGGCTGGGGCCGCGCGTGGCCTGCGCTCGGGGCGGGGCGGGGCGGGGCGGGGGTGCAGCTCGCTGCGGACTCGCTGACACCCCACGAGCCGGGCCGCCGGGCCTCCGCCTCTCCGGCCTTCCTGCCCCGGCCCCGCTCCTCCGCGGGGACCCTCCAAACTTCTTCTTCTTTTAAGATTTTATTTATTTATTCATGAGAAACCCAGAGAGAGAGAGAGAGAGAGAGAGAGAGAGAGAGGCAGAGACCTGGGCAGGGGGAGAAGCAGGCTCCCTGCGGGGGAGGGGGGAGGACTCGATCCCAGGACCCCAGGAGCAGGCCCTGAGCCAAAGGCAGATGCTCAACCCCTGAGCCACCCGGGCTGGGACAGCCCTCAAACCTTTCAAGAGGGGTCTTGGAGGAAATCAACCTGCAGAGAATTGGGAAGGAAACTGGGGAGATTTGAGGTCAGTTTCAATCTCCCTCCACCACCATCGAATCAAAGCAGTATGTGCTTACCGTGTAAACTGTGGCAAAGACAGAAAAGTGTAAATAATTAGACCAATTTTTTTAAAAAAAAGCACCCACAATTTCACTACTCACAAGCAGACACGTACATATTGGGATACTTCTTCACATGTTGCTATGGATATATATTTTTACAGAATTGCGAATTCTGTGCAAATTATTTAGTACCTTTTTTTTTTTTTTTGCTTCATATAAACATTTCTCATTTCCTTGAGCACATCGAGTTTTTTTTTTTTTTTTTTTTTGGTTATAGTTCTATACTAACGTTGTATAGCTGTACCAAAATGTAACCATTTTCAGTTTTTAAAGGTCCAAAGGATGCAAATATTTTAAAAATTCTTTATTCTTCATATTAAATTGTTCTCTACAGTGTCTGTACTAATCTATATTTCCAGTCTCACTGAATGAATGGCCCCTTACTATACCTATCATTATCAATCAGAGAATGACATCAGGCCTTGAATAGGTATCCCCATCTGTCCTTCTGAGCACACCTCTGCTCTACCTTCCTCCTTACATTAAAAATGTAAAGAAAAATTCAGAGCCTTTGGGATTCAGACATTCAAACTATTGGAAACGTTGGCCACTTTTTCAGTTTCCCCATCATTTTCTATTCCCCTAAAGCTTATCAACAATATCACCCAATCAGTGTCTTAGAGATGGAAGAGGAATAAGTTAGAAATCTCTTTTCCAGGGAGGATGCCTTGGGTGGCTCAGTGGTTGAGCATCTGCCTTTGGCTCACGGTGTGATCCTGGGGTTCCGGGATTGATTCCCACATCGAGGTCCTTTCAGGGAGCCCGCTTCTCCCTCTGTCTATGTCTCTGCCTCTCTCTGTGTCTCTCATGAATAAATAAATCTGAAAGAAAGAAAGAGAGAGAGAAAAAGAAAGAAATCTCTCTTCCAGAACCCTGGCCTCCCCTGCCTCTAGATGAGACTCCTTCAGCATGTTTCCTCAGGAGCCTCAGCTGGCCAATAGATGTGGTGGCTCCCATGGAGTCAGGTCAATAAGTCAAGGTTGAGGTGTTAAATAATTATTGCTATTAAGAATCCCCTGGAGGGGTGCCTGTGTGGCTCAGGCTGTTAAGCTTCTGACTTTTTAAAGATTTTATTCATGAGAGACACAGAGAGAAGCAGAGACACAGGCAGAGGGAGAAGCAGATTCCCTGGGGGGACCTCCATCTGGGACTCGATCCTAGGACCCCAGGATCACAACCTGAGCTGAAGGCAGATGCTCAACTGCTGAGCCACCCAGGTGCCCAAGCTTCTGACTCTTGATTTCAACTCGGGTCATGATCTTAGGGTCATGAGATCAAGTCCTGCATCAGGCTGCATGCTGGGTGTGGAGCCTGCTTAAGATTCTCTCTCCTGGGATCCCTGGGTGGCGCAGCGGTTTAGCACCTGCCTTTGACCCAGGGCGCGATCCTGGAGACCCGGCATCGAATCCCACGTCGGGCTCCCAGTGCTTCTCCCTCTACCTGTGTCTCTGCCTCTCTCTCTCTCTCTCTCTGTGTGTGTGATTATCATAAATAAATAAATAAAAATTTAAGATTCTCTCTCCTTCTGCCTCTCTCTCTAAAAAAAGAAAAAAGAAAGAAAGGAAAAAAGAAGAGATCCCCCGGAGAAACAACCTAACTGTCCATCAAGAATAATTCAGAAAGAAGGTGTGGTATATGTGCATATATACACACACATACATACACACCATGGAATATTATTTGGTCATGAGAAGGAAGGAAATCCTGCCATTTGCAATAATGGATGAAACTTGTGGACATTAAACTAAGTGAGGTAAATCAGACACAGAAAGACAAATATTGCATGGTATCACTTACATATGGAATCTAAGAAAAGCTAAACTCATTCAAAAGAAAAAAAGAAGAAAAAGGGTGAGATGGTGGTTACCAAGGGCTGGGGGATAGGGGAAGCAGGGAAGTAGGAGAGATGTTGTTTAAGAGTACAAACTAGTAGAGGGGCACCTGGGTGGCACAGTGGTTGAGAGTCTGATTCTTGGTTTCCACTCAGGTCATGATCTCAGGGTTGTGAGTTTGAGCCCCGTGTCAGGCTACATGCTTTAGGCTCAGCCTGGAGTCTGCTTATGACTCTCTCTCTTTCTTCCCTTTACCAGTACCCCTCATGTTTGCATTCTTTCTCTCAAATAAATAAATAAATCTTAAAAAAAAAAAAAGAGTTCAAACTAGTAGATACACAGTCCTGGAGATCTAATGTTTAACATAGTGATTATAGACAATAATACTGTGTTATAGACCTCAAACTTGCTAAGATACTAGATCTTAATTATTCCCACCACAAAAAAGAAATGATCATTTGGTGACATGATAGAGGTCTAGCTAATGCTACAATAGTGATCATATTGTAATATATAGATGCATCAAGTCAACATGTGCACTTAAAAAAAAAAAGATTTATTTATTTATTTATTTATTTATTTATTTATTTATTTATTTATGATAGACACACAGAGAGAGAGAGAGACACACACAGGCAGAGGGAGAAGCAGGCTCCATGCAAGGAGCCCGGTGCGGAACTCGATCCCGGGACTCCAGGACCGGGCCATGGGCCAAAGGCAGGCGCCAAACCATTGAGCCACCCAGGGATCCCCTCAACATGTGCACTTTAAACTTACACAATATTATATGTCAGGGGACACCTGGGTGGCTCAGTGGTTGGGCGTCTGCCTTCAGCTCAGGGCATGATCCTGGAGTCCCAGGATCAAGTCCCACGTCCAGCTCCCTGCATGGAGCCTGCTTCTCCCTCTGCCTGTGTCTCTGACTCTCTCTCTCTCTGTCTCTCTGTCTCTCATGGATAAATAAATAAATAAAATTTCTAAAAATATATTATATCAAATATATTTCAGTACAGAAAAGCTCCCACATAGCTTGGACCTTAGAGAATAAAATAAACTGGAGAGTAAAAGAAACAACATTCCATATACAAATGACCTCACTCAGCCTTATTCCACAAAAAATTAAATTTAAATGGACAAGTGCTGTAATAAAGGTAAGTGCAAAATGCCAAGGGTGGGGAAGAAAGCCCTGGAAACCTGACCGCCTCCCCACTCAGGATGCTTTGGCAAGTCATGATCCTGGAAGATTTAGTGCCCAAATTAGTGGCTGAAGGGACTACGAAGCTTTCCAGAGCTGTGGCATTGCATTATAAGAATGAATAATAATAGTCACTCTAGGGATGCCTGGGTGGCTCAGCGGTTGAGCGTCTGTCTTGGGGTCAGGGCATGATCCCCGGTCCCAGGATGGTGTCCTGCATCAGGCTCCCTGCACGGAGCCTGCTTCTCCCTCTGCCTGTGTCTTTGCCTCTCTCCCTGTGTCTCTCATGAATAAATAAATAAAATCTTAAAAAAAAAAGGTCACTCTATTGAGCCCTGTCTTGCTTTGAGTGTTATAACAGGTCATAACCACCCTGTGAAGGAGGGTGGCTCCTTTTATAGATAAGGAAACTGTAGCTCAGAGTAGTTTATATGACTCCTTGATACCTGCAACTAATAACACATGTTGCTCCCCCTCCCCACTTTTGCACCTGCAGAGAGAGAGCGTGACCTGAACAGGATCTACACTTTCTCTTATATTTTCAACCTTATGTACTGTCTATACTCATGCAATCATAGCACAGCCCTGATGGGATCAAAACATAGCAGCAGCAACCACTTTTCATGTTTACTTCTATTTGGCTGCATATTTGTCATCACGTGGTTTTACCATATTCTATCCATTAAGCTGGCCTGCTTCCCTAGCCCCATAAATGCAGCTTGCTCTTGGGGCCCGCACCTGGAGCCTCTTGTTTTACCTTATCTTTGAAGTCAGTACTGCTCATGTGTTTGCCTGGCATCTCCCATCTGGGCAGCTGGCCTTGTGATGTTCTTGAAGACCGCTTTAACTCTTCTTCCCAGGGTGAGCTTTCAGGTTTCTTTAGATTATTAACCATTCTCTTAGTATCACTAAATCATCAAATAATTGAATTTTCAATCTAGGAGGGACTTTATCCATTGTCTAGTTATCATCTTACAGAGAAGGTGCTCAGATAACAGGTGTCCAGCACTCTTTCCTGCAGTCTCTGGTCGCTGACTGTTTCCTTAGCTCCAGGAGCTAGCATCACAGATGAGAGCAGGTCACCCACCAATGCCCTTAGATAGAGCAGAGGCCTCTGTCTCTTGGCTAGTTAGCATGGTTGCTTAGATAATCCTGAATTATTGAGCAATGTGGATTTTGCCTATGTTAACTCTGCAAAATATCCTGATAAATTGTCTTTTATCAGCCTGCTTCAGTTAAGTGTCTGACCCTCGGTAGTGTAACAGGGAGAAGAGCATGTGTAAAGGAAAATGTTTAAAAAGTCCTGCTCTATCCTACAGAAGGAACAATCCTCCCTCCTCCTGGCCCAACTCTTAAAGCTTCCTTAAAACTAGAAAGAGCTTTATTTTGTTTTTCAAATGATCTAAAATTTATTTTAAGACATTACCACAAACATATAGCATGTTCACACCTTTGCAACTCATTGTCAGATTTTTAAAATAGTATTGTTTGGGTCATATTTTTATGTAATTTATATATTGTTTCAATTCTGCAATTTGCTTTCTTCCTGTATATATACAGAGATGCTGGTATCAAAAGTGATGAATTTTCCCAAACTGAACACATTCAGTTCAGATCAAGAAGCACCATTTCCATCATCCCAAGCCTTCCTGTACAGAGCTTTTTAGTTGTTGTTCTTCTCTCCTTTCAGAAATTTGCCAGATGTGAAAATGGATTTTTGATTTAAAGATGCCACATTTCTCAGCTTCCTAGCCTGCAGAATGTGTACAATAGAAGAAACATTTCTTTCCTTCCTACTGTTATGAGGCCAACTTAAAATCCAGTTCATTAAACACTCTGGCATCACAGGAGAAAACTTGAGGGTGGATTCATAGATTCATAAGCTTCAAGAGACTTTGGAAAGAGGAGGTCAAGGTGGTGTAGCTCTCAAGTGGCAAGTCAGGAACTGGAGCCCAGGCCTCCTCACATCTTTCCTAGCTTTGTTAATACTATGTAAATAGCCACAGCTGAGAATAGAGAGGTACCAGATAGATTTCCGGAAAGTTTCCTGTGGAGAACTGAGGAATAACATTGTAACCTACTATGGAGAGTAGAGGTGGTTCCCCTGGCTTCGGTTTTGCCAGAGAGAACTCTGCTGCCCTCTGGTTGCTGCCTGGAATAGTCTCTAACAGGGTCCTGAAACCCCAGGGTACACAAATTGTGAGCAGAGGCACCCCCAGATGATGCAGAAAATTCACAGAGACCTCTTCAGTTATTTTTACATTTTTGAAGGAAACATGGTGATACCTGACATCCATCACAAACTGCATGAATTATTACTTAAAGGAAACCCATGGTTTCGAAATTAGGTTGCATACGTTGCTTTTGATGACATCCTACCTTTATGGAGTTGGGTTTTTGGTGGATGCTGTGTTAAAAAGAAAATTGTTGGGGAAAAGGAAATGGGCATGGCTGTGTGCAATCCGATTCCGAGGTTTGAGAAGTTGTACAGTGCTCCGCAGGTGCACAAATTTCATCAGAAAGTAATTGTAGTTATTTAAGAATAAAATAAAAATATCTACTTCTTTCCGCGTAGGTGGATTATTTTTGCAAACAACTACTGAATTGTTTGGCCCTAACTACTTGATAAATGGACCCTTTAGGTAGGTATTTCCTTTGGCCTAGGGAGTCAGTGAACCTTTGCCTTAGGCATAAGGCTGGGTGATAGCGGCTTCTTTAAGTTACTTCACTTCTTTAGCACTATTTCACAATTGGGTGTTCAGCTGGTAGATCCAGAGTCTGGGGTGATTTTACTCAGATGAGGAAACTAAGTCTCAGAGAGTAAATTAATGGAGATTATCCAGGTAAGGCAGATCCAGAGTTTTTAAATTTTTTAAATTATGTTTTAAAATATTTATTTATTTAAAGAGAAAGAGAAAGAGAGAAAGAGAGTTGCCAGGGCATGAGCAAGGGGAGGCACATAAGGAGAGAGGAGGAAAAAGAAATTCAAGCTGACTCCCTGCAGTACAAGGAGCCTGCCGCCTCTGCCGTATTGGGGCTTGATCTCAGGACTCTGGCCTTGGGGCTTGATCTCAGGACCCTGACACCACACTGACCAGAGCTGAAATCAGGAGTCGGCTGCTTAACCGGCTAGGCCAGACAGGCATTAGGGGCCTGAAGCTTCTGCAATTGTTGGAGCTTTACACTTGTCCTCTTTAAGAATGATAATGCACCTTTAGTTTTCAAATTTGGATAGAGGGCTAGCCAGGGGCCTAAGCTAGTGAGGAGTCCTAAGGCTTAAGGTTCATTAGCTTCGTAGCAAGTCCACTTGGCTGTCAGCTAGTAAGGGGGTGGAAATGGATTTCAAGCTCTGCTTTATCTACCTCTAAAGACACAAAATAAGGAATTTTCTTTCCCTAAAGAGAAGAATAGAAAACAAGGGATGTGAAAATACTCCTAGAGATGTAAGCCTACCTGGGTTTTCTCCACACTTGACACTCTCCTCCCCAAGAAGGAACCTGACTGAGAGTGAGGAACACAAGTCCTGTACCCTCTCATTGGAAAGTTGTGACAGGGGACTGGAGAGAGCTTTGGCGTCAAAGCTGTTTGAATTCTGGCCCCAGGGGGATCCCTGGGTGGCGCCTGCTTCTCCCTCTGCCTGTGTCTCTGCCTCTCTCTCTCTATGTCTATCGTGAATAAATAAAATCTTAAAAAAAAAAAAGAATTCTGGCCCCAGGGCTTCTAAACTCTGCAATCTGGGAAAGTGACTTACCATCTCTGGGTGCTACTGGAGCAGCAGTGCCCACACTCCACCAGATTGTGAGGATTAAATGAGCTATCACAAATGAAAGTGCCTTGTCTATAGCAGGCACACAAACTCTGTGAGTCTCCCACTCCTTCCTCTGCTCCCACACAGATATCATGCGTATTTGGAGACAAAATAAATATACACAAGCTAGCTGGTAGAATTTCCTTCATGTGTGGGTAAATTAAGTAAATGCACATATATGGCAAGCAGCTGTCTACAAAAGATGCAAATCAGACCAAGTTGGCAGATACTTGCCTGGTGTCTTGTCTTGGTTCAGTGCTTAGCTCGGTGTCTACTTTCAGGGGTTCCCCATTATCCACAGACTAAAGTCAAACCTCCTTATTCTGGTATCTGGAAATTTCCAAAATCTGGCCTCAACTTATCCTAACATTCTCTCCCACTATGACCCAACCCAAACCTCTTTTCTAACCCAACTGGCTTCCTTAATGACCCTTAAGTATCCACGGTGGCCACAGCAGAAAACTACTGCCCCTGCCAGGAATTCTCTCTCTTTTCCACAGTCCTGAATCCTACCCATCCTTCAGGACGAATTCTGTCTCTTGCAGTAATTTCTGATGGACCCCAGTCCTTGGGGATTATACTCCCATCAACTCTTACTGCTCCTCGCATTTGTACCATGCATTCAGATCCTGACTGCACACTGCCTTATTTTGTTCTACAGCTTTTAAGGAGTTTATTTTTCCTTCCAATAGCATTGTAAGTTCAATGCAGTGTCATGGAAATAACATCATACTGAAACAGAGACTTGGCTTCTGTTTCCAACTTGCTGTATAACCCCAGGCAAGCAGCTTCCTTTAGCTCAGGAGTGAGGGGGCTGGATAGGGAAACTTTAAGATTCCTTATTGAAAATTAGGACCCTTTCCACAGGGTCCAGCTTGGTGACATGTATATATAATTTCATTTGAAAAACACTCAAATATTTGTTGATCACTTATTCCCAAAGCACTGGCTAAAGGATGACTAAAGACAAACAACAAAGAGCTTGCTCTCAAAGAACTTAAAAGGGAGGACTAGATACATATACTCACTTGTGGAATTTACTGAATGAGGGTCAAGAGCTAAAAGGTCAGGAGCTGACTGATCATCTGTCTGACATTATGCCTGGTAGGTGCCTTTGTCCACCCTTCTCCACTGTTTGCCTCCCTGGCTGCCCTCATCCTCTGAACCTCGTGTTTCTTCCTGTTCTAGCACCCTACCATGCTCACCTTACAGAAGCAGGGAGCTCAGAAGGGACTGAGCTCCCTGCTTCTGTCGTCACGATGCCACACATCCTGTTCTCCTTGGCTTCGAAGTCAGCTGTGCTGCTCTCAACTTGGGGATGCGCCAGTCAGCATGGCTACTCTGCCCTCTGCCCTTCCATAACTATCTGGAACCTGAAGGTAGTCCTCTAAAACTGGGCCTGACCTAAGTTTTTTAAAAAATATTTTATTTATTTATTCATGAGAGACACAGAGACACACACAGAGAGGCAAAGACATAGGCAGAGGGAGAAGCAGGCTCCCTGCCTAGAGCCTCATGCAAGACTCCATCCTAGGCCTCCGGCTGGGATCATGCCCTGAGCCAAAGGCAGATGCTCAACCACTGAGCCACCCAGGTGTCCCCTGACCTGAGAGATTAATCTGGCTGCGATACAGAGTAAGAGGCTTCAGGCAAGAGGAAGAACATCGGGCATGAGGGAAGTACATTAAGAAACCCAGCGCAGTAGGCCCACTGGAGTGATTTCTTTGATGATGTTGTTGTACTACAGGTGCTGTCCTGAACACTTTACCTGTATTAATGCATTCAATCCTCACATTTCTGTGAGGTAGTACTATCATTATCTTCGATTTGCAAACAAGGAACCCAAAGCAGAGAGAAGTCAAGTAACTGCCCAGATAGCTAGTAGGTGGAGAAGCTAGGCCTGGAGTTCAGGCTGTCCGGCTCCACACAGCGCACCTTCCCAACCTCTAGATAAAACTGCCCCTTTTGCAGTCCTCGGTAAAGGTTTTCTTTTCCCCGTCAGCTGTGATTCTTTCCTGGAGCTACCCTGAGACAGAAAGAAGGTAACAGGCCCATACACCCTGAGACAGAAGGTAACAGGCCGATACACCTTCCCCCGTGTGTGGTGGGGAGATCTGCAAGATGTAAACTGGATAACCAAGACTGGAGTTACGGGTTTCAGGAATAGTCGCTCTGCCCCTGAACTGCAGGGAAGGGTCAGGCTACAGAGAAGGCCCTGGCCAAGGGAGATCTGAGTTCTGGTCTTAGTTCTGATCTAGAAATTATTTGGACCTTTCTGAGAGCCGCAGGTTTCCCAACCCTAAAAGTGAGAGCAAGGGAAGGGGGTGGCGCCAGGTGAGCACAGCCCGGTACGGAGGGGAGCAGAGAGGGGTGGGAAGGCCGTTCACTGTAGGGCTGTGCGCAGGGGGAGGTCTCCGCGGGAGGCGGCGGGGGAGGGTGTTTAGGCAGCGGGGGCCGGGGCGGTGAGCGCGTACGGCCTGGGACCCAGGCGGGAGACTTCAGGAACGAGGCTCTGCCGGCCGGGGCTCGGGGGAGAGGAGCAGAGGGCGAGCCCCGAGGCCGGGCGGCGAGCGGAGGCTGCGAGCGGAGCAGCTGCAGCCGTGGCAAAGCAGACGGGAGGCCTAGCGCCGCGCTCGCCGGGCGACGGGCCAGAGCTGGGCCCGGCCGGGCCGGAGGAGGGCGGGGCCGGCGGGCCGAGGCCTACGCGGGCTCCGGGAGGGAGCGAGCCGAGGCCCGCGCCCGCCCCCCGGGGCCCCTCCCCCGCCCTCCGGCCGCCGCCGCCGCGGCCCGCGCAGGCCCCGCCCACAACACATATCACGTGTGCGCCACGCACCCTCCCTCGGCGCGGGCTGGGGGCGCGGGGCCGGCGGGCGGGCCGCGGGGTCCCGAGGGAGGAAGCTCCGGGGGCGGGCCCGGGGACTGGGCGCCCGGCCGAAGGCTCGGCACGGAGCCGGGACACCGCCGGGGTCGGCCGCGCCCGCCGCCGCGGAGAGGAAGGCGGGAGGCTCGCGGGGCGGGGGCGGGGCCTGTCGCGAGGGGCGGGGCCTGTTGCTGGGGCTGGCGCAGGAAACGAGGAGCAGGGGCCGGTCCTACTGGCTGCCTGGTTCGGCTGCTTGTTTACTCCTGGCGGGGGAGCTTTAACCCGAAGGGCGGGAGGGAGAGAGGGAAAACCCGGAGCCGGAGCTTCGAGCCGCTGGAGCAGGAGTGGGCGGAAGGAGGGAAGGGCTGCGAAGGTGCCAAGGCCGCTGCGTTCCTGGAAGGGTCCAGCAGCAGACGCTCTGGACAGTTTTTGCATAGGTTTTTTTTTTTTTTTTTTTTGGTGTGTTTTTAAAATTTCCTAGCCTGTGCAGTGTGCTCCTCCCACCTCCCCGCTTCCACCCTTCTCTCTGTTCTCGCACACACACGTTGGGAAGGGTGCTCGCCTGCAGGGCTCTGGCCCTGAAATTCCTCCACCCTAGGGTGGACTCCCCAGGGGAGAGGGCTGTGCCTACGTGCTCGCAGGGAGCCCTGCCTCGTGAGGTGCATGCCTGCGTGCGTGTCGTCCCTGAGTGAGTCTCTGATACTTTTCTTAATCCAGGAAATGATTCAGTTGCAGTATCGTCATATATTTTTCGTGTCTGCGTGTGGCTCCAGTTACACAAATAAGTTAATTTTAGTCTGTGTTCTAAGCATTCCAGCTTCTTGGGGCTTCGTTCTCCACTTTGTGTGGTAGATGAAAGAGCTTTTCGTAAAATGTAAAGTGCTCCAGAAATGCACTCGCATAAAAATAGAGGAGAGGCAAGCCAGCAATGTTGCAATGCCTTCTTCCACTTAACTCAGTTTTTCATTGTCTGAAAATTCAGTTGGTACCAGCATAGGGAATCTGTAACATGGAATTTAATATTGTACTAGTAACTACCGTGTAACCATTTTATACGTGAGGAATCGAGGCTCAAAAAGGCCAAGTGGCTTGTCAGCAATCGCACAGCTGATTAATAAGAGCACAGGAACACAGATCCTTTCACTCCCATGGGGTCCTTCCCTCCCTGCATTCCCGTAGTGGACATATATCATTTTCTCTGTCCAGCATTCATTCCTTTGGGACATAAGTCCTCTATTTCCTGTGGTTTTATTTAGGCTCAAAACGGTTGTGTCCTATTCCTCTGGCAATGGTGGTCCAAAGGGTGGGCATTTTAACTAAGCAGAATCAATTAGAGTCTTTCCCTGGAACTAGTATATGAATACCAAGGGAGAAATTTTGCGTTCTGCTGGTGTTGCTAAATTGGGATGTCATAGTTGGTAGCTGCCAGCAACAGTCTTCCCAAGCATATGAAAGAAGCTCTTTTCTTGGGGGGGGGGGGCATGTGTGAGGAGCTCTTTTGAAGTAGGAAACGGACTAATAAGAAGGAGCAAACAGAAATGAGAGGTTTAGAGCACAAACCCTTGCAACTTTGTTGCAACCTGGGGCCTAGCTGTGTCTGTGGCCAGTACAAACTCCTGGATTTCCCTGTTAAGTGAGCCAACAAATTCATTTTTTTGCTTAAGCTAGCATGAATTGAGTTCCTGTCACTTGTCTCCAAAGAGAGGCCTGTCTAATAAGTTTGGCACAGTATTATTTATTTATCCCTCAGAAAATAATGGAAGTTGGGTGCTTGCCACAACTATCACTTCTTAAGTATGCTAGTTCCCATGAGTCATACCAAGTGTGAGTTCCATGGATGTGGATAGACAAAAGAAAATAGAATTCTTCTTCAATATTATTGTATGATAAACAGGACACAATTCGACAAACCCAAATTAGAAGTTGGACAGGTAACATTTAACTTTGGAACATTGTGATGGTCTGTATCATGAAGAAGATAAGTCTGAGATTTTTGAGATGAGATTATTAGGAAGTTTTTAGTGAAATGGTAAAGAAGGACCAATAACAACAACAGTTGACTCTGAACAACATGAGGGTTGAGACTGCCGACGCCCCCACCCGCTCACCCCCACCTGGTGCCCCTCAAAGTAAAAAAATCCATGTGTAACTTTTGACTTCCTGAAAACTACAAATTGCCTAGGAAGCCTTACCTATAACATAAACAGTTGATTAACATGTATTTTGTATGTTACATTATCATATAGTATATTCTTACAATAAAGTAAGCTAGAGAAAGAACAGGTTTTTTTTTTTTAATTTTTATTTATTTATGATAGTCACACAGAAAGAGAGAGAGAGGCAGAGACACAGGCAGAGGGAGAAGCAGGCTCCATGCACTGGGAGCCCGACATGGGATTCGATCCCGGGTCTCCAGGATCGCGCCCTGGGCCAAAGGCAGGCGCCAAACCGCTGCGCCACCCAGGGATCCCGAAAGAACAGGTTATTAAGAAAATCATCAGGAAGAGAAAATTTATGATACTGTACATATCTTTATGGATAAAAAATCTGCTCATAAGTGGACCCATGCAGTTCAAACTCGTATTGTTCAAGGGTCAACTGTCTTCTACTGCTTAAAGCTAAAGGATAGGAAGGCGAGCAGTCAGTTTTAAGGAGGTAGTGAGGACAGGACATTGAATTGCAAGGAGCAGGGGCATTTAGAATCACAGAATCTTAGAGACATAAGGAGTCCCTGACAGATCATTCTTCTTCCTCCTGAACAATTCTGGTGATGGACAGCTAGCTAGGTCACCAAGCAAAAGGTGGTCAGTGGTCCAAGGAGAGTGGGAAAGAATGGTCCTTCACATCCTTTGTCAGCTATTCTAAGGGTCTGGGGATAAAACTGTGGAGGCCCTGTGTGCATTCCTTGGGAACTCAGCAGGGAGACTGGATCTGGTCTGATACTGCTGTCATGAGAAGAAGAAAAAAAAGAATAAAATTAAAATTTAAATGTATACAATACCAATCCCTTGCCATTCCTTGACTTCCAGGGGAAAGATTCTTGGCTGGCTCAGTCAGCTGCTAGGTCTTTGACAAAGTTAAGAGACAGAAGTCGGGAGGGGAGGAGGCTTATTTCTCCACTTGAGGAGGAAGGAGAGAGAGGGGAAGTGGTAATAAGGAAGCAAAGAGAACAACGTTGAGGACAGTGCAAGAGAGGAAGAGAAGGGGAGAGAAACAGCTGCTGGTGAGAGGTAGGGAACAGAAATTCGAAAAGAGGATTTCTGGAAGCTTTGTCGTGTGTGGTGAGATGAAATTCTTCGTTGGATTCCACCTAAAGAGAATCTCAGTGAAGACTTGCATTATTTTCAAGGCATTTTGAATTGAATTAGTTTTTCTCCTGGCTGTGTCACCTGGATTTCACAGGTCTGCCATCAGCATTTTGTAACCCCTCCAGCTAACTGAAGGTGCTATAGCATCTCACCTCCTGCACCTTTTCCTGAAACATAGAAGAAATCAGAGCAACAATAATACCTTCCATTTATCAAGTGATGGATTAGCATACTGGCAATGGTGCCAGTGGTTGCTAAAGTAAATGATAGTAATGATTTCCAGTCATTTTGACTCCTAGTATTCATGTCAAAGAGGCCTGGCAGATAACTGGCTAGTGTATTTCAAAGATCCTCTTGATTGGTTAGATCAGGAGGTAAGCCATGAAGAAAGAATAGAAATATGCAAGATATAACAACCTAGAGTGGTCTGGGCATGGATAGAAACCTGCTTCTTGTGTATGGCAGATTTCACTCCCATGTTTGGGTGCTAACTGACTGAAAACCCAGTTGCTAGCCATTCCTCTTGCCCTCAGGAATCACTGCAAGCTTGTTGGGGTAATCTGAGATGCAATCAATTATATCGTCAGAAGGAGAAGTTTGAGATTTGGTGATTCAACAGTTTATGAGAAGATTATGAGATTGGACATGTCTAAAACAAGTATGAGAGGGGCACCTGGGTGGCTCAGTTGGTTGAGTGTCCCCTCATAGTTTTGGCTCAGATTGTGATCTCTGGGTGGTGGGATCGAACCCCGCATCAGGCTCCATGCCGAGTGCAGAGTCTGCTTGAGATTCCGTCTCCTTCTGTCCCTCCCTCTGCTCTTGCTCTCTCTCAAATAAATACATTATTTTAAAAACTATTTTAAAAAGGAATATAACAAGTATGAGGAAATCAGAGTGTTACCAGGTGGATAATGCAAAAAGGAAATTGAACAGGATTTTATAAATGCACATGATTTCTGCTCCCAATGTACTATAAGGATTATTAATGCAGAATGTGGCCTAAAGCTAGCTGAATTGTAGGTTAAGAAAATCTGTGTGGAACTGCATAATTGAAGTAGGATTATGAGGAAGTGTTTGATTGACTTTCTTCAAAAAGCCAAAGATCAGGAAGTTCTATTCTTTTCATACAAATTAATTTAGGCTGGTCTATGAAAAGAGAAAGTTTTGTCAGTAAATGATTTGAACTTGGAAAAATTAACTTTGGAAGGAGAATCTAAGTTTCAGGCCTTGCAATCTATACTGAAACACAAGAGAGAATTAACAATGTGTATCAATCCCTTTTTGCTTCTAGCATCTTATAAACCGGTCTTGTGAAGTTGAATATCCTGCTGGATGTTGATGGAGGCCAATCTATGAGAGATGTAAGAAATTGTGCTGACTGCAAATACAATAAGATGTTTGGTACAAATAAGGAATAGTGCCTGATGTTCATTTCGCAAGAGCCAGAAATTGTCATAAAATAATTGGCAGCATTTAAAATGCCTTTGGAAACAGGCTTTTGGGCCTCTTGTCTGATTGGCTTATGGGTTTATGGGGTTTTAAAACATCTTTTCATTTTGTTTGTCAAAAAGTTATTCAGTTGATCAACCCCACATCCTGGGCAGTGGTTAGTTAGCTCGGTACTGGTGTGGCGCTGTGGAAACTGTCAGCATTTCCCAGTGTTTATGGGGTGCCATTCCATGGTATATTGAGTAGGTACAAATCATCCTGTGCCCATTGTGTTTCGCTTGTCAAGAACTATGGTACTCCTGCACGATCATTTCTCCCTGTAGGAGATATATAGGGTCCGGGCCATTCTTGGTGATCTGGGTGGTCTGGATTGTGGCAGGCAAATCTGCCTTGGGCAGGAGTTTGGTCCTATAGAATAAAGAAGAAGGGCTGAATCCTTATTGAGGCTAGTGAACAAAATGGAATATAGTTGAGAGGATGAAGTTTAAGAACTTGACAAAAATGAAACTCTGGTAAGTTCACTAGAGAAATGGCCAGCAGCCCCTTCACTAGGGGCCTGGGAGGGTCTTTCTGCCATGGCAGGAAAAGTAAGACTAGAAGCCTTAAGGGTGAAGTTACATGAAAAAACATGGGGCAGGAAAGTCTTTATCATTGTTGATTGGAACCCAAGAAAATGAAATAGAAGATGGCATGGGTGGGCATTCACAGTGTCTACTTTTCTGGCAATTCTTTGCTTGAGGCTGGTTGTCTTGCCTTTGCTTGATCTTTCCCCTCTCTCTTTGGATAGTCTCCAATCTGTTTTTAAGGTAACTTTTGTAATCTAGGGGGTGAGGTGATTTTAGGTTACCGCAACCCCCATGTATAACCAGGTCCTCTTTACTTTCACAGTCTGTTTCCTGTCCTTTCCCACCATGTTTAGTGTTGCTTATCTCTTAAATAGCTCTGCTGTCTCTCCTATGGGTGGGAAAAGCTGGCTGCTTCAGCCCATTTTAAGGACTTTCTATGAGAAGATTGTTATTACAGAGGTTATAATGTGGAAGCCTAATGGAGGAGGCCTCTGTTAGAATTTAGTGTTTTTTAATTTTTATTTTAAAAAAGATTTATTTATCCATTCATGAGATACACAAAGAGGGTAGAGACATAGGCAGAGGGAGAAGCAGGCACCCTGCCATCCCAGGACCCTGCGATCACGACCTGAGCCGAAGGCAGATGCTCAACCACTGAGCCACCCAGGCGCCCTAGAACTTAGTGTTTAATAGTATTTGTTGAGTTGAGCTGAACTCGTATTTTTACCACGTGGTATTTTCCTGTACCTGGTATGCTTCAGAGTGAGAACCGTGTCTAGATAGTCTTAAACCTGTGGAGAAATTTTTTCCTTGGACTTGCACTCCTCTGGTCTTAGTTACTTAGCATCTCCCCTGGGGTGCAATGTAGGATGAAGCTGGAGTTGGTCCATCCTCAAAATGGTACTGTTCTGGATTTTATCTTCCTGCTCTGAACAGTGAGATAAACATACTTTTAATCCCCATTTTTAATGCGCTCACTAGAAAGCAGACAGGGCTGTTCCAGAATGGATTTCCTGTGTCATAGAAATCACAGAAGCATAAAAGGAAAAACCAGATGTGCAGAGAGAGCCTGCCTGGGCTTACACATTCTTTCATACCCAGAGTCATAGGGCTTTATGGTCCACGTTCCCAAAGCCAGCTCATTTTCCCCCCCTTTTGATTATGTACTCTTGCTCATATTCACCAACTTTTAGAGCTGGGAGGAAGTAGGCACAGTTCTGGGTATTTATGCGGTGGAGTGTATCCGTGGGTATCTTCACACATGTGAGGACTCGTTTGCTTGAAATTGTGGCCATGCAGATCTGAGCAAGCTGTTTCAGGGATACCCTTAAGCTTTGAACAACCTACTTGCAACCTATCAATCCTTTCTCTTTAATGAAATGCAAAGCCCATCTTCTCCAGGAAAGCTTTACAGATTGAATAGATCAGAGACAGGACACATTTGCCTCAGGCATACCCAAACACTACTTTCTCTGGAGTTTCTGAGTCTTGTGCCTTTTAGAATGAAAATGATTAAAATAGGTGCTGGGCCTGTTTTTGTCCATGAGGATATATTGTGCTTTTTCTCAATCAAAAGAAAACCATAAAGTATGTTACAAAAACAGCAGTATTATCCTTTTTGTTTGACTCCAAAGCCTGGTTTGAGGTTGTGATATGGAAGCTGTGTTTAGAATTGTGTATCGTAGAGTTAGTAGAACTCCCTAGTGTAAGTGGATGAGAAGCAGGTGGCAAACAATTGGGCAGCTGGGATCTTGGTGCCCCACTGTAGGACATTTAAATTCTGGGGGGATTAGTTGGGGCTAAAGCAGTGGATAAGGAGGGACATGGTTCAGGAGTAACTTTTTGGTAGTCTAACCAGACCCTGAATTCATGATTATTTCTTGAATGTCTGTTATATGCTAGACACTGTTTTAGAAGGTGGGGATACAGCAGTAAACAAAATATAGTCTCTCCTATCCTTAAGCCTATAGTTGAGTGGATAGAAACAGGCTGTCAGGTGATGATAAGTGCTAGAAAGAAAACTAAAGCAGGGCCAAGGGATGGTTGGGTGGTGCTATTTTAGATAGGTTAGCTAGAGACTGTCTTTCTCAAAAGGGTACATTTGAACAGGGACCTGAATCAACTGATGGAGCAATCATATGGATATCTGGAGGTAGATCATTCCAAACTAAAAGAATAGCCTTGGAAAGGTTGATTTGGAAGTGGGTCTAAGAACAGCAAGGAAGCCAATGTGGCTGGCACTGAGTGAGCCAGGGAAGAGTGGTGGGCAGTGGGGCCAGAGAGTTGACTGGGGGCAAGACTAGGTAGGACCTTGTAGTGAGTGAGGTAGGTAGCCATTGAAGGTTTTGAGCAGAATAGTGATATCATCTGACTTAGGTTTTAAAAGGATCACTCTGCCTCCCATGGTGTTGGATAAGGAGGTAACAGAAAAAGCAGGGAGAGCAGTTAGGAGTCCAGGTCAGGAAGGTAGTGGTCTGGCTGGGGAAGTAGTGCTGGAAATTGGAGGGGAGGGGGGGCACATAGCCAGATTCTGGATATATTTCATAGATAGAACCAACAGGATTTTCTGGAGGATTGGATGTGGAGTGTGAGAAAAAGTAAGGAGTTAAGGATGACTCCAAGTTTTTGCTTGTTTGTTTCCCGAGCAGCCACAAAAACGGAATTGGCATTTACTGAGATGAGGAGAAGGAGATTTTTGGAGGGAAATCAGAAGTCTGGTTTCAGACATGGTACATTTGAGATCTTATTAGACATCCAAGTGGAGATGTCAAGTAGGTAATTAATTTGTGACAGGAATCTGGAGCTCAGGAGGCTGGGTTAGGTATAAAATTAGGTTCTGGTGGGGAGTGGAACCTGAGGACTCCATTCATTTCATAGGCCCCATCCTCTTCTAAATAAGTGGTTGGAAAGTCTTCACCAGCCCTGGAATCTACAGAGCATCTGAGGCATGCTTTGAACCAGGGATTGCCCAGACCATGAATAGAATGGCTCCCATCAGTCCCCTAGTCCAACCAGCAATTCATTATTAATCAATGTTTAGTAAGTACCTACCACATGCCAGGCACTGTGCCAAATGTTGGGTATTCAATGGAGAACAAGATCTGCTCCTTGTCCACATAGAATGTTGAGTCTCATAGGGGATTAGGACAAGAGAAAGGAGATCTCAGTACAGTGTAATGGGGGTAAGTACAGGATGCTATTGGACACAAAGGAGAGGCACCTAATCCAGTCTTGGAGGCTCGAGAAAGTGCTATCTAAGCTGATTCCTGAATAATGAGTAGGAATAGCCAGGTAAAGAGGTGAGAGAATGCGGTGAAGAGTGTTCTAGGCAGAGAAAAGAGCAAGTATCAAGTAAAGAAAAAGTCTGTTCAAGCAGAGGACAAAAGTTCTATGTAGCATGTCTGGAGTACAGAGTGAAGGGGGTAGAAGCAGAGAGGCAGGCAGTGGCTGGAGAAGTAATTAGGAGCCACACCATGAAGGATCTTAATGAGCATTGCTGGGACTTTATTATAAAAGCTATGGGAAGCCTTGGAGGAGTTTCAAGCTGAGTAGGGAGCCAAGGCTGGAAGTAGTTACATCAGGGGATTGGGGATGGTGGTAATCTTAGACTCATATTGCCCTAAAAATCACCTGTAAATGTGTCCATATAATAAGAGGCAGAGGGACGGCTGAATGGCTCAGCGTCTACCTTCGGCTCAGGGTGTGATCCTGGGGTCCTGGGATTGAATCCCACATCGGGCTAGCCACAGGAAGCCTCCTTCTCCCTCTGCCTATGTCTCTGTCTCTCTCTCTGTGTCTCTCATGAATAAACTAAAAAAAAAAAAGTCTTAAAAAAAAAAGAGAGAGACAGAGCTTGGGTCTGCTTTGCTTAACTTCAGCTAATGGGAAATGCTCTCCAAGAAGCTAAAAACTTTTATGAAAAGAGGTAGAAGATGCCTGCATTGTAATAGGGGGCTACAGTATGGGAAGAAGCAAGGTGAAGGGCAGTTCTAGGACAGCCTCCACGAAGGGCAAGCTCTAGTAATGGGAGAGCCAAGACTGCAAACCAGCAAGTTAAAGTCTTTCTACGATTTGCTTTGTGTAACGTGTGTGCTATTCGATGTGTCTTTAGAACAGGGCCTGGATTCTTTATGAGGGTGCTAAGTGCTGGGTGTGTGTTTGGTAATGGCTGCTTGTGATGGGAAGTTTTCTCTGAGCCTGTGTTAATGTGCAAGACTCTGGAATGCATACTGTGCAAGTATATACCTGCAGTGGAAAGGGGTATGTGTGAAGTACACACACAGAGAGAGAGAGAGGGAGAGAGAAAGAGAGAGAGAGAGAGAGCGCATACGCCTTTTGCTGGCCTGTGTTCACAAAAGTCTCAAACAGCATAAGCAATGAGTTCTGTTCAAACTTAGAGATTTTTTTGGTTCACTCTCTACACAGCAGGAACTCACATATTTGTCAAATGAATGATTGTTTCCGTTTTATTAAAGTTCAATCATTTGGGGGAAATAGAGAGGTTTGGTTACAAGTTTGAACTAGATGTTTTAAGAAAAATAAACTCATAGCCCAGCACCAACTCCATTTGCAAAACCTAGCAGTTTAAGCACTGTAAAGGAGTTTATATACTAGTTGGAGTCCTACTCCATGTAAAAAGCCTTCTTGATTTTGTATTCAGTAAACATTTACTGAACACCTCAGCCACATAGGCAGTGCTGGGCTGTTGCTGCTGAACTCACTTCCCTCTCCTCTGGGCCACCTTAGTCTGGGTGCAGCAATTAAAACTTAATTATATGCTCTCTTGTATTGTTCCTTAATTGTTCCATGTGTATGAATCCACTTTCAACTACGCTGTATGTTCCTTGGGGGCAGGGACTATATTACAAACTTCAGGATAGGTGAGGAACTTAGCAGAGAGGTGAACATACAAGTGAATAAACACCCACCGTTTAGGGGAAAGGGAAGAAAGAACATAAAACCATTTATAAGCCACAGTAATACATAATATATAAAGTACCTTAATAATAAGGGAGCATACATTATTGTCAATTAACTATAAAATACTCCTTTAATAATAAAATATAAAATTTGAATCTGCATTTTCACATTAAGAAAAGGCTTTGTACATTGGTAGAATTGCTGTGATCCCCACAGTGGTTTCATTCTTGTTCTATTTAATGCAAAGCAAGAATGTTTCCTTGAGGATGAGAGTTGAAAGGTAGAAGTCTTTGGTGAACTATCTGATAGCAGAATTATCCTATAGCAGGATTTCTCAACAGCGGCACCACTAACATTTTAGGCCAGGTAATTTCTTGTTGTGTGGGGCTGTCCTGCCCATTGCAGGATGTTTAGCAGCATAGTTGGCCTATACCTATTAGATGCTAGTACAATCCTCCCCTCCTCTGTGCACCCCCCCCCCATTCATTGCCCAAACATTTCTAATGTCTCCTGGGGGCAAACTCATCCCCAGTTGAAAACATATGTCCTATAAGGATTTGGTTCTATTTAGATATTTTTCTTATGTAACTAATGGAGAGAGAAGGGGGAAAGGAAATAATATTTATTGCTTATTTGGTATGAACTAGGCACTATACCTGTTTCCTATTTCATCTTACAGATAAAGAAGCTGAGGTTCAGAGAGATAAAAATCTGCTCAAGATCATAAAGATAAAGCAGTAAAATCAGGATTGCAAACCAGGCTTGTCTGACTGCAAAGTTTAGTCCTTGCCAGCACACACCCCACTGCCTCTCTGCAAGAAAAACAGCATACCTCAAGTTGAAGAAGTGCAACAAGTATGTCCAAAAAGATTTAAAACTTTTCTTTGGAGGGGGAGGGGAATCATTTCTTCCATTCCTTCCATTTACTTGATTATAAATGTATGTCACCCATACCTATAGACACTTGGGGCCCCTCACTACCGTTTTGACTCTGTGGTCTTATCTCTGAAAAACATAAAGCAACACAATGGAACAGCTTCAATTCTCCTTGTTACAAATTATACAAAAGCCAGAGCCTAACGGTGCCAAAAGCAACTGGTATCGTTTACATAAGGGCCGAAAGCTAATAGTTAACTTTCTTTCATTTAATTCCAGAAAGAGTAAATAACGCCTCACTTTACAGCTGCGAACGGGTGAAATCGAGTAAAATGTCATAAAATGGAGAAGAAAACATTGACCCCAGAGGAAGATGGAAAGACTGGCTCCCAGGCTCCCTCCGCTAAGGCGCTGTGGCTCGCGCCCGCAGCGGGCGCCGGCTGCGCGGCCTGGGTCTCGGCGGTCCCCGGCGCCCGCAGCTCTCCGGCTTCCTTTCCCGCCCCGGGGCGAGCGCGGCCTCTCCGGGAGAAGCCCATCCCGGAGCCAGGCCTGGAAAAACAACAGCAAGAAACTTTGGCTCGGGTTTGCGGTTCAGTGCAAAAAAGCAAACAGTCAAGTTTGGTTTGGGGCTGCAGCCGCCGGTTCCGATCCGGGGGCGGGGGTGGGGGTGGGAGGGGGTGTCACAACTCGGTCAGGTTCAAGTGCGCATGTGCGTGGGGAGTCGCTCGGGCACTTATTGAGCGCCCACTGTGTACGGGAGGCGGGGGGGGGGGGTGCGGGGAGGGCGCGCGCGGCCGGGGGAGGGGGAGGGGAGGGGGGGGGAGGGGAGGGGGCGCGCAGGCCGCGTGCGCGCGCGGCGCCTGGGGCTGGGCTGGGGCTGGGGCTGGGGCTGGGGCGGGGGGCGGGGGGCGGGGGGCGGGCGCTGGGGGGGTGTGTCCCCGAGCCTCGCTCGCTCGCTCGCTCGCTGGCTGGCGCGCTCCTCCGCTCCCTTCCCGGGCGGGGAATCCGGGCCGGGTTGTGGCCGCGGCCGCGTACGTGAGCGCAGTGTCCCGGAGAGGGAGGGCAGGCCGGCCAGGTGGGCGCGAACGGAGCCTCGGCGGGCGGGCGGGCGGCCGGAGCGGGGCGGAGCGGGGCGGAGCGGGGCGGTGGGCCGCGCCGGGTGGGCGCGCAGGGGCCGCGGCCGCTGCAGCCCCGAGCCAGGCCGAGCTGTCCGAGCGGCCCGCGCTGCTGCTCGTGGCGGGGCGAGGTGAGCTGCGCGGGGACCTCGCGGCGCTGCAGCGCGGGGACGGGGGCGGCCCGGGAACTTCCCACGCTCCGCGCGCCCGGGGGCCGGGCCGGCGGCCGGAGGGCCCGGGAGGCGGGCGCCGGGGCAGCGGCCGGCGGGGCGCGGGGGCGCTGCGGCAGCGCCGGTGCCCGCGCGGGCGGGGTGGGGGGCAGGGGGTGGCGGGCAGGGGGTGGCCGCCCGCGCCGCCGCGCGCCGCCTTGTTTATCTCGGCCGCCGCGGGCGCTCGCGCAGGCGCCCCCTCCCCAACTTTGAGCGGCCGTCGGGAGTCGCCTCCGACGGAGACCGACCTGCCCCCTCCCTGACCCTTTCCGGCTGGGCCGCCAGCCCAGCCCTGGCGGCGCCCCGCGCCCCTGCCCACCCCTCCGAGCGAGTGCCGGCTCGGGACGCGCGGCGCGACACACCCTCCACCTCGGGGCCGCCCCAGCCCCTCTGCCCCCTTTGTCCACCCCCACTTCCTTCCAGGCGGTGTAACCCTGACTCTCCTCGCCGCGGGGGGGCGGGGGGCCCTCCTTGGAACTGGTGCTGTGGGCATGTGGGGTGCTCGGGTGGGGGCCTGGACTGGGAGTTTGTCATGTGCAAACAATTTCAAAGGCAGGATTTTCCCCCCTGCCTTGGAGTTAAGGGTTCAGCGCCTTCACTTTGGGATTGACTCAAATCTCAGGAAGCCCACCTGCCCGGCGGTGGGGGTGCCACTGCCTCCTCCAGGTCAGGCAGCCCTGGGCAGCTGTCGGTGGCTTTGCCACATTCCCACCAGGCAGGCGTTTTTCGTGATGTCAGGCCGCCGGCTGCAGGGTTACCTACAGGCCACCACTGTCTTCTTTACACTCTTTCTATTAAAGTGTCTCTGGTGCAGTTTGCCTGAAAGTGAGTGATCAACAGGTATTGAAGGCTTTTTTTTTTTTCTTGACACCCTCCTGAGGTGTTGTGTAAACAGAGGTTCTGGGTCTCAAGGAATTTGAAACACAGGGAAACAGCAGTTAAGTTCAACTCCACAGGTACTTTTGAGGGGCTGCTGTGTTCTCAGGACTGTGCCAGGCTCTTAGGGAGAGATGATAGGAGGCACACAAGAAATCTAAGGCCTCAGAAATCCTACTGACCAGGTGGAAGTGATTTGAGAGCTCAAGTTCAAATTAATG
Source organism: Vulpes lagopus (assembly GCF_018345385.1). Lineage (NCBI taxonomy): Eukaryota > Metazoa > Chordata > Mammalia > Carnivora > Canidae > Vulpes > Vulpes lagopus. The sequence continues at coordinate 22,296,218 of NC_054831.1, read as the reverse complement.
TGCTGTGGCTGCCTAAATTACTGTAAATGCTGGGGGTGGGGAGGTGGGAAGAGGAATATCAAAGGAAAGGTTAGAGTTGGGGAATGGATTTAGGGTACTAAGTTATGAAATAAAGTTAGGCACTTGGAGAATATATTACCCACTGGCCAAGGCCCAAAGGCAAGAGAGGGAGAGAAGTAACAGGTGCCAGAGGTTGCAGAGGTATTGCCCGAGGAGAATAGGTTCAAACAGTTATTTCAGTGAGGGAGGATACAAAAGATACATGAGATGATTCCTTCCAGGGTTTATAATCTCATGGAGAAGACAAATCCTTGAGCAGGTGAAAGAAGACGTCGAGATAAGGCACAGGGGCACCTGGGTGGCTCAGTTGGTTGAGTGTCTGCCTTCAGCTCAGGTCATGATCCCTGGGTCCTGGGATCGAGCCCCATGTTGGGCTCCCTGCTCAGCACGGAGCCTGCTTCTCCCTCTGCCTTTCTCTCTCAAATAAAAAAAAAAAATAATAAAGATGAAACACAATTAGCTGTCAAAATATGAGGTATAGAAGAGGTGCTGTTGGAGCTCGGAGAAGAGTGCTATGCACAGGAATCACTAGAAATGTATTCCTGAGGATGAGACCCTCGAGGATGGGTCATGAGGTGCGATTGACCATGGCCTTCCTGAGAGACAGGAGATGGGCTTGGCCAGACGAGGAACGTTTCCTGAGCAGGAGATAAAGATGCAGAGGAACAATGGTTAAGATTGTGAAAGTCCTAGAAAGCCAGACTGGGGAATTGCACTTTACCCTGTGTGTACTGGGGAGACATTAAAGATTTTTGAGCCAGAGAGTGATGTAATAAAAGGGTATTTGGAAAGGTTTTTAAAAGTAGTGTTCAGAGACAAATCAGTAGACAGTTACAGTTGTAGAGTGCTCAGAGTTTGGACTGGGATAACTGGAAATGGGAAAGAGGGTGGATTTTAGAAGCTTTACTGTTGAAATAATCTGTTGACAGGGGCAGGGTGAAGGAAGGAGATGAATGGAAATTAATTCTTTGTGGAAATTGATTACACGCCAGGGCCTTGGAACTGCTGTAGTTGGTAACTCGAGAAATCGGAAATGTGTATTTTGGAGAGAAGCAATTGACAGGCTGCAGAGGTTTCTTGTATTTGCCAAGACGTCCAACCATAGGTGTCTTGCAAGCAACTGAAGCTCTGCGATTGGTGGGAAACCAGGCTGCCAAAGCCAGGAGAGGGAAGACACGTTGAGTGGGATGTTGTCTTGGTCGTAGGTCATAGGTCCCAGCAGTAGAGGATGCTAGTGAGTGGGACTAAGGGTCTGCATTGGAAACGTGTGTTCTGATTGTCATTCAGATGACATTGCTTGGTCCTGAAGTTGGCAAAGTAACTTGGGATTGGAGATTGGAGGGAAGGATGGAATTTGCTTAAACACAAAAATTATTGGGCTTTGAAACCGGTTGAATTATGTTCTCCACTGAGACCTTCAGGCTAGTCCAGGTGTCCCTTCCTAGGTGTGTTTGGGGGGTGGTGGTGTGGGTGTGGGGAAGCCACAAGACAGGGGAGCTGCACAGTGACCAGCAAGGGATACTGCCCTTCCCAGGGCCAGATCTGTCCTAACCCGTGCCATTGCCAGTTCTCAGGAACAGAGCGACCTGCAGCGGGGGAGCTGGTGCCGGTTTTTTCCTGAGCTCTGAATTCCGCTTTCTTGTTGCAAGGGTGACTTAGGGTGATTTGCTGAACAAATTCCCCAAGCCTCAACTTGCAACATCTGAGGGCTGGCGAATTTGAAGGATGATTGCAAAAAGTTGCAGAATGGAGTGGAGAACGTACTTACAGTCCTTGAGCCTCCTTGTTTCTCTGAGACGCAGGATCAGTGAACTAGCAGGGGAAAGCTGCCTTGCGTGGGCAGAGGCGGCCGTCAGATATTTTTCCTTTATAGGGAATATATGACTGTCAAAAAAATTTCACGGAGCGATGGTTGAGCTAATTTACTCTTCAAACAGTAGTGTGTGTGTGTGTGTGTGTGTGTTTTGCACTGTTTTTTTTTTTTTTGTCTGTGACCTACATTAAAAAATGAAATTGACATCATGACCCAGGTACACGAAATCATGTATGTAAAAATCTAATTTAAGTTCTTGAAGTACTCCTTTCTTTTGCTTGGTGCAGTCTCCATGGGTGCTTTTATTTTCTGTTCTTTTATTTTTCATTTAAAAAAGCTCATTGTCTCCCAATAAGTTGACTTAACCACTCTGTCATGGATATAACCCAGAGTTTGAAAAACACAGTTATGGAGAGTTTTCACATCTAGTAAATGTTTATTAAGCTGCTCATGTGCAGGGCTCCCCTTACCAGTGCTGTAAGTGGAAGGAAGCATGAGGAAGAGATTGAACATTTACAGGCTAGTTGGAGAGATAAGGTATACCGATGATTAAGGCAAGATGATTAAATGCCAAAGGGAAGAATAAGCACCTGTCAGGTTCGTAAGAGGGGGCAAGCAGCTTGGGCTGGAGTGGCTTGGGAAAACTTTTGGGAATAGAGAAGGAAGTCTGGGATGAACCCTGTGAGGTGTTGCATGGTGCCCTGCAGGTGTGTGTGTGTGTGTGTGTGTGTAACCTGAACGAAGGCTTGGGGTTAGGATGAAATAGAGGGTTCTTGTTAGTGGGGAGAAGCCAGTCTGGAAAGGTTGGTTAGGATCAAAGTATAGGGGTTGTAAACCAGAGACCCAGAGAACGTGTTCTACCTACAGAAGTGTTATAATTTGGAGAACACAAAGGTTTGAAAGAATTGGAACAATCCAGAAAACCTCTGGATTTGGGACTCCGTTAAAGAATCAGATCAGGCAGTGAGCAGTGGTGAACCCCTGTGGACAGGAGACAGGTCCTATGGTCGCCAGTTGTCATTGTGCCAGCATTCCCTGTTGCACGAGTGTGGTTGCTCTATATTTCTTGTTTAGTCCGGCAGGCCTTTGGGTTTGTGACCTGATCTTTCAAGAGACTTTAAATGCCAACCTAGGGAATTTGGGATGGCTGTCCTGGCTCTGAGTGGCCACTGGGGGATTTGGGTAGGAGTGTGACATGATGGAATCTGAGATATTTGTGTGCAAGTAATTTGTTTTAGGCAAGCCAAAAGGCCAGCACTTTCTGAGTTACTGCTGGCTAGGACTTTGAAAGACTTTTCTGATGATTGGAATGGTACTAATTAGGGCTTTGGGCTGTGTTATGTATTGTGAGGCCAATTTCTAGTGACCTCAAGATTTCTCAAGCCCTCCCATTTTCTACTTCTGGCTGGCATCAGTAGATGGTGGCTCCTGGCATGTATCTTCTGAGAATGATGTTGGGGTAATAATTTGGGGAGATGTGAGTCACCACTGTCAAATGCCATATGACATTAGATTCTCAGGATCTTTGGTTGTATGAGTCAGTAGTAAAGGAAGAGCAAAGAGAGGGGCTCTGTCATTTCTTATTTCACTAGTCGTAAGAAACCCCCAGGGGGTAGGCCTCTAGGGTTCAGAGATTTATAATCCAGGATTCAAAATGACCGTGGAATTATTGGTTTAAACCCAGGTGTTTGTGCAAATGACCCCTGGAAAACTAGGCTTATTTTAGGACCAGCTGAAGTGAGTAAATTCGGGACTCTCTGGTCTAGAGACAGTTTGGTTTACCCTGGAAGTTCACAACCACCAGTGATTCTGAGCATTTCCCCAGGTGAGCTACAGGTTGCACAATCTGATTACTTAAACTGTTGCTGTTGTGACAGTAATAGAAGTCAGAGCTGAAGTGCTCTTTGGTTAAAAATGTGTGGTGGTAGGGTGTAAGGATAATCAAAAGTCAGCCTAACGGTGTCAAATTGAATCCATTTCCTGTTTTATGTGGTGGTTCTGTTACTAGAACAGAGGAATGAGGCAGTAGCTATGGTGCACTCTGGCTTTGGTAAAATATTTAACAGTTTCTTAAGATGTGATGGTCCGTATTAAATAAGCGGTAGAATGTGGGCTGGGTGGTGTTATTAATTTGACAGTCATATGCAAAAACTGTTAACTAGTGGCACTGAGTCAACCTGGAATGGGGTCTGAAAATTAGTGTCGCAGGGTTCTATTTTTGGCCTTGAGCTACTCAACATCTTTTCCAGTGTTGTGGATCGTGATACAGAGGTGTGTTTGTCAGCTTTGTTGATGGCACAGAGTTGGGACAGGTTGCTTATTTAGTTGATAGATCAGGGTTCACAGTCATCCAGAACGAAGGCCCAAATTAGAAAAGAAATTCAGTAAGGGATAAATAGAAAGCCTGATTTAGTTTTAAAAATTTGAATTGTTCGTACATTCTGGTAAGTTTATTTCACTTTTGGAGGTGGAGGTACAGCTAAGACCATATCCAAAATGTTAGATGATGTTTATGCACAGAGATTATTCAAAGTTTTTTTTTTTAACTGTTACTAAAGTGATTAGAAGTTAGAAATAGCCTAAACATCCAGTGGTGTGACTGGGCTGAAAGTAATTTATAAGTGATTCTGATAGATATGTCATTATAATGGAATATTATGAAGCCATTAGAAATAATGTTTAGGGGGCACCTGGGTGGCGCAATGGATTAAGTGGGCAATTCTTGGTTTTGGCTGAGGTTGTGATCTCAGGGTTGTGAGATCAAGTCTGGTTTTGGGCTCTGCACTCAGTGGAGAGTCTCCTTGAGATTTTCTCTCCCTCTCCTTCGGCCCATCCCATTTACACACTCTGTCTCAAATCTTAAAAAAAAAAAAAAGTGTTTAGAAATAGCTTTAAAATAACATGGACAGGGCAGCCCGGGTGGCTCAGCAGTTCAGAGCCACCTTCAGCCCAGGGCCTGATCCTGGAGACCCGGGATTGAGTCCGATGTTGGGCTCCCTGCATGGAGCCTGCTTCTCCCTCTGCCTGTGCCTGTGCCCCCCTCTCTCTCTCTCTCATGAATAAATAAATAAAATCTTAAAAAAAATAACATGGACAAATGTTTCTGTTAAAAGTTGAGGTGCATCTGCAATGTAATTTCAAATCTTAAAGAAACAAAGTGCCTAAGAAATGGCTGGAAGTAAATATCCTAATAATTCTAATACCAAAATACTAATACTGGATAGGGGGTGGAGTTGAATGACTTTTTTACATTTTAAATTTATTATTTGCATTTTCTATGTGTATTTATAACACAGTGGGGAAAAACGCTGTTATATATTTTTTAATGTATTCTTTTTAGAGCAGTTTTGTGTTCACAGCAAAATTGAGAAGGTATAGAGATTTCCCATTTGTCTCCTGCCCCCACACATACATATCCTCCCTCACTGTCGACATACCACCAGAGTGGTACATTTGTTGTGACTGATGAACCTATATTGACATGTCAAATCACCTAAAGACCATAGATTACATTAGGGCTTACTGTTGGTGTTGTACATTCTGTGAGTTTGGACAGATGTATAAATGGTGGACGTGTATCCACCATTAAATATCCCACAGAGTACTTTTACTGCCCTGAAATCCTCCGTGGTTTGCCTATTTATCCTTCCCGCTCTCCAACCTTTGGCAACCACATTTACTTGTTACTGTGGACAGTTTTGCTTTTTCCAGGATGTCATATAGTGGGAGCCATACAGCATATAGTTTTTTGCAGATTGGCTTCTTTTACTTAGTAACATGTGATTAAACTTCCTCCATGTCTTTTAATGGTTTGATAGCTCATTTCTTTATAGCACTGAAGAATATTCCATTGTCTGAATGTGCCAGTTTATCCACTTACCTACTGAAAGGGCACTTTAGTTGCTTCCAGGTTTTGGCACTTTTTATGAATAAAGCTGCTGTAAACATCTGCAGCTGCTGTAGGTTTTCGTGTGGCCACAAGTGTTGAACTTGTTTGGATTAATACCAAGGAGTGTGATTGCCAGATCCTATGATAAGAGTATGTTTAGTTTTGTAAGGAACTTCCAAACTGTCTTCCAAAGTGACTATATTGTTTTGTATTCCCACCAGCAGTGAATGAGATTTCGTATTGCTCCACATCCTCACCAGCATTTGGTGGTGTCATTGCTGTATTTTGGCCATTCTAATAGGTGTGTGGTGGTATCTCGTTTTAATTTGCATTTACCTAGTGACATGTGATGAAATCTTTTCATGTGCTTTTTTGGCATCTGTATATCTTCTTTGGTGAAGTGTCTGTTAAGGCCCATTTTGTAATCAAGTTATTGGTTTTCTTAATTGTTGAGTTTTAAGAGGTCTTTTTATATTATGGGTAACAGTCCTTTATCAGATGTGTCTTTTGCAAATATTTTTTCCCAGTCTGTGGCTTGTTTTTTTCACTCTCTTGAGTACTGCTGTTAAAAACAAAACCCTGTCTTATTGTTTAAGGACAGCATAGAGTAAAGACAGATGATTTTTATTCAGTATCTTGAGTACCTACCTACTATATGTCAAGCACCGCAGTCACAAAATGAGACTCAGTCCCTGACCTGCAGTTGATAATCTAATTGAAAGGGGGAAGTCAGACAAGTGAATAGACATTGTCTTGTGAACTGACAAGTACACTGTAGTCCTGGTGGTACTCCAGGTATGCTGAAGAGGGGGAAATCATGTGGGAAAAAGAGTTTTGAGATTTTTCTATTGTTCATGGCTTAATGTGAGCTCTGAGTGGGATGTGGCTTTTAAAAAAATGAATCTAGTTCATAACTGGATGAGAAATTCATCCAGTCACAGGATGTATTTTAATGACTTCTACTGGTCATATGACATTTGGGCCATGAGGGGTTTGGGGAGGCATGATTTAAAGGAAACAAGAGGGCAGCCCTGGTGGCGCAGCGGTTTGGCGCCGCCTGCAGCCTGGGGTGTGATCCTGGAGACCTGGGATCAAGTCCCGCGTGGGGCTCCCTGTGTGGAGCCTGCTTCTCTCCCTCTCCCTCTTCCTCTGCCTGTGTCTCTGCCTCTCTCTCTGTGTCAATAAATAAATAAAATCTTTAAAAAAAATAAAGGAAACAAGAACAAGCAAGGCTTTATCCTCAGGAGGGACCCTGGGATGATGTAGGATCAGGAATGACTGCAGTGAGTAGTGAGTATACTCATGTGGTCGATATACAATAGTGCTTTCATGTACTTTCATGGTTATCAGGTACAGGAAAGAGTAGATTTACTCATTTTTGGTCGTGGTGTTGGAATATGACCATTGGATAGAACAGTTGCTTTATCCTCTTTGTTTCAGGTCTCTCATCTGTAGAATGATTATACATTACAAGATCCCTTATCTGTAGAATGATTACACCAAAGTTTATGAGCTTTAAGTTTCCTTTTAACCCTAAATACTGAGAGATCAGACTTCAGGTCACGATGAAAAAGGGTTTTTTAAGCTGGCAGAGCTGTCCAACAATGGAAATGTCTGCCTATGGAGTAGTGAGCGTCCCTTTGTTAGAGGTATTCAGTTGGGGCTGAATGCTATTGATTAGGGATGCTCTAGAAGAGAAGGACAGGAATTAGACTGACCTCCAAAGTCCTTTCCAGTTCTTAGTGTTCTTATGTGATTTGTCAAAGCTGAAAGATACTGTGGAATAGGGGTTATACCTTTGGTTGTGTAGTATTTGAGTCAACATCATCATGTGTCTTTTAAAAAAAATGTTTATAAATGAGACCCCACACTTTTGAGAGACCCTTCTGGGGCCATTTTGGAAAGGATGAAGAGAACTGTTTCATGGTTGGTCAGGGTGGTGACCCCAGAGCTGCTGAAAACTTAATTTGGTCTTTCAGAGAAGCAAGAACATGGGGGCGGGGTGAAAGTGGCAAATAATAAAATAGATTAACATGTAGAAGACCAATGTGTTATTGGGTGGTTTTACTCAATATAATGAATGAATGAAGATGGAGCCCTTTAATTGAATAATGGACCCTTGGCTTGGCTATGGAGGACCTGGGAGTGCCCTTGATCATCTCCTTCCTATTTCATTTCCCACACCGCAGATTTATATCACTAGGTATAGCACATTAAAAACTATCCTGACGCCAGGGATAAGACTGAGCCTCGTGATGGCTTTCTCAGTTTAGGGACAAAGAATTTCAAGGGACAAATTGAAAGAAACTTGAGTGGGATTTTCCAGGAGTGCATATATTTGTTTCATATCAGACAATAAGTTTGTGGTTCCAGTTAAAAATGTTTACTTTTTCAATTTATTAATAGCTTACACATAGAAAATAAAATTTCTCTTTCTGTAAAATTTGCTTTAGTTTAATTTTGCCTAAATTTTACTTAAATATATGGCCTATTTAGAATCTACTCTGATTATTTAACAATTTTAGATATTTTTGGATTACTTTTTGTTGGCAGGTAAGGGGGCAGTGCTAGGGCTAAATATCCCATTGCAAAAGTTTCTTAGCTCTGTAGACAGAACGAAGGTTTATCTCATCTTTGGAGAATATCACAAGATGATTTCCATGTCCATGTGATCCAGCCTCACATTTTGGCACTTGAAAAATCAGTATTTGGCAAGATAGTGCTCTCTTTACATGGAGTAAAGCAGTTTGGTGGTTCATGAAGTAGGAAACAAGGGTTTTAGATGTTTATAAAAATACAGGCGGAACTTGGTTATTTAGAACTAAAGTTGGAGATGTTTGTGCATTTAATGATACAGGGCCTGGGTCTCCTTTATCTCAGTATCACTTGGGCCTCACAGAGTATGGTGCATCACCTGGGCTCGTTGACTTGCTTTGAACTGGTTCCTTAGGCCATGTATCATAGGTATGGGAAACACTTAGACTCTCATATGCTTTTTTTTTTTTTTTGAAGCAAAGTATGATAAGAAATAACCGTTCACAGCCTTTTTTGTCCTTTGAGTATAGGGAAGCCATAAAACTCTTTTAGTAAAAACAACCACTTTCAGTGGCTGTTTTTTTCAAAGTGCTGGTGGAATGAAAAACTCCCTCTCCTCTTTCTATTTTTCTTCTGCTGAAAATGAATTGCTCTTGGTGTGCCGTTCTTAAATTCATGTGTCCTCTATCCATTTTAATCTTGTTATCTATTTTTATGGTGACTGTCGCCATGGTACTCGAGCTCTTTACATAGCACAACAGAGATTTCAGATGTCTGATAGGACAGCTCAAAGTTCTGCTGCAGCCAGCAGAGAAACAGTGTTTGAGTAGCTTTCTTTTTTTTTTTTTTAATTGAAGTATAATTTGCATACAGTGGAATGCTTAGATCTTAAGTATGCTGTTTAATCAGTTTTGACAAATGCATTTTGAGACAGAACATTTCCATCACCCCAGACATGTTTCTTGTGACCATTTCCAGATTATCCTCCCCCCAACTAGAAGTAGTACAGCTCTGATTCCTATCACCTCAGCTTAGTATTGCCTACTAGGTTCTTAATAATAAAATATTGTATTTCCGAGTAGTGCTTTGAAGAGATGGAAGAGTCTGTGGTTAAAAATCAGTGTTCTATATGGTTAGGTGGCCCTGGTAAATAAATAATTTTTGGCACTTGTCTGCTCTTGCATACAGATTATTCCTTCTCATTAGTCCATGGGATCCAGATTAATGTTAGGAATTCTGGTAAGAGTCTGAGGCACAAGCAGCTAGGCCTAGTGTGGAATATGGGTGGTTGGGCAGGGCTGCCATTTGTGGCACGTGTGTACTAGTTGGTTGTGTTAGGGAGCTAGAATGCTCAACTAGAAGACCTGCAATTGCTCCTAGGACATCTGCGTGGATTTCCCAGAAAGCCCGCCTGATATACTTTCTTTTCCTGCCTCTTTCTAGAACTAGCATATAAATTTAACGATCCACAGAGTTACAGTGTTGGGCTTGTAATATTGTAACAAGATCTGTGTTGCAAAGCCTACTCTCTCCACTGCTGAGCTCTCAGCCTCCTGGAAAGCATGTGTCAGATTCAGATAGAAATTGCCCCAACACATAATTGAAATGTATCGAACAGAGTCAGTTTCTTTCTTTCTTTTTTAAAAAACTTAAATGGTTACATGAAATTTTCATTACCAAAGTAATGCATGAATACATTCTCTGTAGGGGGAAAAATGCAAACTTTCTAGAGGAAACAAAATCTCCCTCAACAACCACTCCTAATCCTAGTCCTTCTCTAGACATCAACCTCTGTTAGGAGTTTGTTGGTGTTCAGATGCTTTACGTACTTGTATTTATACCTTAGAATTTAAGACAAGGTAAGTGCATTGCACTGCAAGCACTGTGCTGTTGTTCCCCTGTCCCCCTCAATGGGACATCTCGGTGACTGCTTCCTGTCTGCAAATCTAAGCCTTCTTGATTTTGTCCAACTCCTACATAGCTTTCCTGAGAACCTTCACCTAACTGATGGACATTTAAGTTATTTCTAAATCCTCTACTGTTACAAAAGCTGCTACAGTAAACTTGGCTGCACACATGCCTCTTTGTAATGCGTTTGTTTCTCTAGGGTAGATACTGAGAAAAAGCAATTGCTGGGTGATAGGGTTTTCCAGTTTGAAATCTTTTTTTTTTTTTTTTTAAGATTTTATTTATTTATTCATGATAGACACACAGAGAGAGAGAGAGAGAGGCAGAGACACAGGCAGAAGGAGAAGCAGGCTCCATGCAGGGAGCCCGATACGGGACTTGATCCCGGGACTCCAGGATCACACCCTGGGCCAAAGGCAGGCGCTAAACCGCTGAGCCACCTGGGGATCCCCCCCCGCCCCGTTTGAAATCTTAAATAAGATATATTACAAGGTCAGTTCCTAGCTTAGTCCTGAGGTAGGCCAGGGCATATTTGAAGTGTGCTCAGACATGAAGCAATTGTTTCCTTTCTTCCCTCCTTCCCTTCCTCCTCCTCTCCTCTTTTCTTCTTGTTGACATGCAATATAATATTAGTTTCAGATATACAGCATAGTGATTCAACAACTCTCTACCACAAGTGTAGCTACAGTCTGTCACCATGCAATGCCATTACAATACCATTGACTATATTCTCTTTTCCATACCTTTCATCCCCAAGACTTACTTGTTCTATAGCTAGAAACCTGTATCTCTTAACTCCCCTTCACTCATTTTGTCTTTCCCCTCACCCCTGTCTCCTCTGGAAGCCATCAGTTCTGTGTATTTATGAATCTGATCCTTTTTGTTTATTTGCTTTTTTCTTAGATTCCATGGAGTGAAATCATATGGTATTTATCTTTCTCTGACTGCTTTCACATAGCATAATACCCTGTAAGTCTGCCCATGTTGTCATAAATGGCAAGATCTAAATTTTTAAAAAAATGTTGACTGAGTAATATTCAATTGTATGTGTACCCTGCATCTTTTTTTTTTTTTTAAGATTTTATTAATTTATTCATGAGAGACACATAGAAACAGGCAGAGACACAGGCAGAGGGAGAAGCAGGCTCCATGCAGGGAGCCCAATGCTGGATTCGATCCCGGGACTCCAGGATCAGGCCCCTGGCTGAAGGCAGCCCTAAACCACTGAGCCACCCTGGCTGCCCTACCCTGCAACTGTGGACACTTGGGTTGCATCCATATCTTGACTACTGTAAATAATTCTCTAATAAACATAGGGGTGCATATATCTTTTCAAATTAGTGCTTTAATTTTCTTTGGGTAAATATCCAGTAGTGGAAATCATATGGTATTTCTATTTTTAATTTTTTGAGGAAACTGCATACTGTTTCCACAGCGGCTGCACCAGTTTGTGTTCCTACCAACAGTGCATGAGAGTTCCTTTTTCTCCACATCCTGGCCAACACTTGTGATTTCTTTTTTTAAATTAAAAATCTTTTAAAAAAATATTTAAAATTTTAAAAATTTCTTTTTGATTTTAGGCATTCTGACAGGTGGGAGGTGATCGCTCTTTGTGGTTTTGGTTTGCATTTCTTTGACGATGAGTGATGTTGAGCATCTTTTCATGTGTCTGTTGGTCAGCTGTATGTCTTCTTGGGGAAATGTCTTTTCAGTTTCTCTGCCTAATTTTAATCAGATTATTTATTTTGAAGGTGTTGAGTTGTGTAAATTCTTCATATATTGTGGTACTAACCGCTTAGTGGGTATGTCATTTCCAAATACCTTCTCCCATTCAGTAGAGTTGCCTTTTTGTTTTGTCAATAGTTTCCTTTATTGTGCAAAAACATTTATTTTGATGTAGTCTCAAAAGTTTACTTTTGCTTTTCTTTCTCTTGTCTCAGGAGACAAATCTAGATAAATGTTGCTAAGGCCAATGTCAAAGAAATTAGTATCCACGTTCTCTTCTAGGATTTTTATGGCTTCAGGTCTCACATTTAGGTCTTTTTTTTTTTTTTTCTTTTTAAGATTTTATTTATTTATTCATGAGAGAGAGAGAGAGAGAAGCAGAGACACAGGCAGAGGGAGAAGCCTGTAGTAGAAAGAGCTCCATGCAGGGAGCCTGATGTGGGACTTGATCCCGGGACTCCAGGATCACGCCCTGGGCCCAAGGCAGGCTCTCAACTGTTGAGCCACCCAGGGATCCCCACATTTAGGTCTTTAAAGCATTTTGAGTTTCTTTTTGTGTATGGTGTAAACAAGTGGTCATTCTTTTTACATGTAGCTGTCCCTTCTTCCCAGCACCATTTATTGAAGAGACTGTCTTTTCCCTATTGTGTATTCTTGCCTTCTTTGTCATAGATTAATTGACCATATAAGCATGGGTTTATTTCTGGACTCTCTATTCTATTCTGTTGATCTATGTGTCAATTTTTGTGTCAGTACCATACTGTTTTGTCTGTTGCAGCTTTGTAGTGTATCTTGAAATCTGGGATTGTGATACATCCAACTTTGTTCTTTCTCAAGATTGCTTTGGCTGTTCAGGGCCTTTTATGGTTCCATATACATTTCAGTATTATTTGTTTTAGTTCTGTGAAAAAATGTTGGTATTTTGTAGGGTTTGCTTTGGGTACTATGGAAATTTTAACAATATTCTTCCAAACCATGAGCATGGAATTTCTATTTGTGTCATCTTCAATTTCTTTCTTTCTTTCTTTCTTTTTTTTAAATCTCCAATTTCTTTCATTGATGTTTTATAGTTGTCAGTGTATAGGTCTTTCACCTCCTTGGGTAAATTTATACCTAGGTATTATGCTCTTTTTGGTGTGGATATAAATGGAATTGTTTTCTTGATTTTCCTTCTGCTACTTCATTATTAGTGTATAGAAATACATCTGATTTCTGGATATTAATTTTGTATCCTGCAACTATACTGAGTTCATTTATAACTTCTAATAGTTTTTTGATGGAGCCTTAGGGCTTTCTATGTATAGTATTATGTCATCTGCAAATAGTGACAGTTTAACTTCTTCCTTACAAGTATGGGTACCTTTTTCCCCCTCTCAGGTATAATTGCCGTGGCTAGGATGGAGCCATTGTTTTCTAAGACTAGAGCAGGGTTTAGGTTGTGCTAGGTGTGTGTGCCCCGTAAGTTAGAGCTGATTGACTATAACACTTGGTGTTAGGAAGAGCCCTGCTGAGCCCCATTGTTCATTCTGTGTGGTCTTCTTGAGGACTTTGGTCTGCATGTTGGTCCTGGTTGTGTGGAAGAGAGTCACAGGATGAGCAACACATTGAGAACATTGAGAACTCTGGATGGAAAATTCTAAACCAGTTCATTTCCGAACTAGAGACCTTCAATGCATCTATAATTCTTTTCTGTGACATCTTGAGAATTCAAAGTGTGGCTGAAATGCTCAAGCCAAGGGTGAGGCACATTTGGAAGCATTTAGTGTTCTTAAAAAAAAAAATCTAGAACACTGTCATGTTACTTTTATTAACGGTTTCATTTTATTTGGTGAAGGACGATGTGTGTCTCTCCGTATTTACACTTTGTGCCATCATCTCTGGATTTCTGAGAACTCCTAGAAATCGTGAAAATTCATCATGTCAGGCCAAAGCCATGCCTTTAGGAGTCAGTGTGGCAAGGGAGGGCTTGGCTCTGTCCCTCTTTCAAGACTGGCACCAGCATGCTGGTGCTGCCAGTCACCTAGCTGGCGAGAGGCAGAGTCTTTTTGCAGCTGTAATTATTTTACATCTGTTTGCCTTCAGATACCTTATGAAGACGTTAATGCAAACAGTTCTGGTTCTGACCCCAGGGTACCACTCCCCCCCCTCCCCCGCCCCAGGTTGTATGAAAACTCCTGTCCAAACCCAGTGATGCATTGATATAGTCTTCTTCTGGGGGTGTTTGAGGCATCTCCCACTCTGGTCTCCCTTCAGTGTTAATAGGTGTTCCCTTTTCTGTCATTTCAGGACTTGGTGACAGAGTTGGCACCTTATTTCAGGGCTTCCTGGCCTTGGTCTTTCTGACCTTCTTAGCATACTTTCCCCATCACACACCCCCATTTAGGCGACTGTCTTCTGGTTTTACAAGTTGTCTTTCTTATTGTGCAGCAACCAGTATTCTTAGTGTGGATGAATCTCTAATTTAATGGGGGGTGGTGTTGGTGGGCAGTGTGTTTGTTTTTAGTGTTCTTGCAGTGGTGCCAGATGACACGGTTTGTCCATCTGTCTTTTGGCCTTTGTGACCGCATAGTAGGATAGCCTGATCTAAAGTGACATCAAAGTCCTTTTATGGGGTTTGGACTGTTGCTCCAGAGCTTTTATGTGGTCTTGATTTTTTTTGTTTTTTAAGATTTTATTTATTTATTTATTTAATAGTACAAGCAGGGGGAGAGGGAGAAGCAGACTCCCCACTGAGCAGGGAGCCTGTTGTGGGGCTCCATCCTAGGACCCTGGGATCATGACCCAAACCAACGGCAGAAGAAGCTCAACCAACTGAGCTGCCCCAGCGCCCCGGTTTTGATTTTTTTTCTTTAAATATTTTACATTGCCCTTGTCATTGTTAACATTTACTGGCTGCTTTTCCTCATATTTGTTCAGTTTCCCTTGTAATCTTCTCATAAGTTTGACTCATCACTACCCAGAGTTTTGTATTTTTTTTTCTTTTTTCTCCTCCTCCCTCCTCCCCCGCCTTTCCCTCCTTCTCCTCTCCTCCTCCTTCTCTTCCTTCTCCTTTTCCTCCTCCTCCTTCGCTATCATTTATCAGGTACTCTGCGAGAAAGGGATGATGCTTAGTACTTGAGGTGCATTTTTTCATTTTTCCCAAGACTTCTCTGTCAGACCCAGGGAATCAGAATCTCTAGGAAGAGGAGCTCGGGGACACTTTAAAACCAAGACACTGTTGAAAGGGAAAAAGCTGCATTGCTTCCTCCAAGCCCCAAATTATCCTTTGAGCAGGAGCGAATGTTTCCCTCATTTTATAGGTGAGGAAGCTGAGGCACAGAGAGATGAGGTGACCTGCCTGAAGTCACACATTAGGAAGTTAGAGTTCATTTGCAACCTTGACTCTTTCACTGTGCATTCTCTTTGGGGTATTTATAAAAGTGTTAAATCAGAATAATTTTAGTCCTGACCCTGGGGTGAGTCCCATGCTTGATACTTTGCTCTCAGAATGCCCATTTCATTTCCTCTTCCGTGCCCCAACCACCGCTACCACATTAACCTCTCGGTGACCTGAGTTTTTACTAACAAGGAGCCTGTAAGAGGTCATTTAGTCTAGCTTCTTCCTCCTCTTCCTTGATGCATAGATTTCCTGCATAATATAGTAGAAAGAGCATAGCTTTTGGAATCAGACCTATCTGAGCTAACATCTCAGTTCCATCACTTTCTGGCTCTGTGGCCTCGGGCATATGATTTAGCCTCTCTGAGTCTCAGTGTCCTCATCCGTAAAACAGGGAAGACGACAGTCTGGGGAAGATGATGGTCCTTCTCTCATGGGATTATTGTGAGGGATGAAAGGTGTTACAGTACACAAAATGCTTAGCCAGTGACTGGCACGTATGTCTTTGCCAAATAATGGCTACTGGAACATTCCTTAAGGAACATCAGTCTTTGAAAGGCTGTTTCTTTACAGAGAAGATCTATTTTTCTCTTGCTATTTTACTCTGGAACAGTTCTAATGAAGTAGTTAGATGCAGTTTTGTTGCTTGTGCACATGGCAGTGCCTTTTCCCTCTAAAAAGGTTCTAGTCCTCTTTTGGCTCTGAACTAAGTATAGTCCACCTGCCAACCAGATACGGGGGTGGGTGGCCTCCTTGATTGTCCTTGAGGCAGGCAGGAGCTCACCAGTGCCGTGTAACCACGGCCTGTGTGTCTTGGCTTCCTGAGCGCTGATTTCATCCTTCACTTCTCTCAAAACTCAGGGGCGTGAGCCATCTGGTCTCTGTGATTGATCCACATTTATTTTGTCACTTTGGCTTAGAACATGCTTACCAGTGAGCACTCTCTGCCCAATGCCATTAGCCTGTCCATTTCAGGGAAAACATTCAAGAGTGGATACCCCAATATCCTGAGCCAAGACTGGGGGTGACCACTCATTCAGCCAGTTTCTCCATCTCTGTTTTGTCTTTGAACTCAGCCTCGGCCCTGCAGTTGTGAGGCCATGAGGATTCCTGAAACAGCCTTCTCCAGAAAAAGATCCTTCCTTAGAGGTTGTGCTTTGGGTAAGCCCCTACCTCCCCGACCGTGTTCATTTTTCACTCTATTTAAACAGTCTTCCTTTATGGTGTCTATTTGTCTCTTCACTTAGGCTAAATTTCTGTTTTCTGGGGAAATGTGTCTGTCTTCTTTACCCTTTAGTCACCCAGCAGATTTTTTTTTTTTTAGGCTCATACTTTATTTCGGCTTAATTAACTTATGTCAAACACTTAAAATTTTAACATGCACACTCATTTAACTTTATGAGGTTAATCCTGAAAACCATCCTTTTATCAGGCTTCAGTGTCAGAGTGCTGGATGTTCTTTGCATTTTCCTGAAAGAAGCAAATTCTGATTTATTCATCTAATTATACAGCATAAATATATCAATGTGGCTCTGGAGCATATTAAGTGCTTTTATAAACAAGTGCTGGATGTGTGATCCAGGTGGGAGCTCAGTTTGGCCTAACGTTCTTTACAGGCAGGGTCTGAAGCTTAGGCTTCTTAATTATTCTGTTCAGTTCCTAGGTGAGAGTCTGGCACATGTGTTGAATATCAGCAGGTTTTTAAGTGCTGGTGTTTTGGTTCTGGGGTGCCCACTTCCCTGAGTTTCTGGTGAGTGGGTGCCAATTTGTTTCCCGTGTAGGTCTGCACTGCTGTGGGCCTGATCTGGATCTGGGACAGCTGGAATCTGAGACTGAGTGTCTGCGGGTGGGGTTACAGATTGGGAGGCAGTCACTGGAGGTTGCTCAGAGAGGCTGGTCAGATTCCGCCTCAGGGAGCTTTGGCAGCAGGCCTTGAACCACCCTGGGCAGGGCACCAAGAGTGAGATTTTGGCCTGGGGGAGCAGAGCACGATTTGGACCTGTGTGTGAACAGGGGCCAGGTCATGTGGGAGACAGGCAGTGGCCCCTGGGTCTTGACTTTGTACTGCAGGGGCAAAGCTGTCTGGCTTGGCATTGAACTCTAAGCACTGATCCCTGGGGCTGATTCAGTGTGGCCAACAGGCCTCCAGATGGGATATGCTGGACTTCCCAGTTCCCCTAATCCTACTGAGATCAGTTTTGTTGCAATTTCCATTCGTTACTGCCTCACCCTTGGTCTGCTTTTTGATTTCCTTCGGTAGTAGTATTACTGGTTTTGGTTGAATATCCTTTGCTAACTGTAGTTCCCAGATGCCAGCATGACAGTGGCTACTGAGCCTTTGGAGTGGCCCGTTGTGTTACTTAGCTCTCCAGCACTGGTCTAGAGTATCAGAGTCAGGGAAGGAAACATATCTGTTGAGTTATTTCTAGATGCTGGATACATTTCTCATTTTTCACAGGTAAGGTAGGACATTGAGGCTCCAGTCACACAAGTGGAGGTGACTGGCTCACATCCCTATCCCCGTCCATTCTTTCCCTAGAGAAGTGCCCTCTACAGTGAGAGTAGTGGCTGTGCTTTGGCTTAGCTTCACCTGCACAGGCTGGCTGTCCACTTTGATGAGCCAGGGTCAGCCCCCTCAGCATTGCCCAGCCTTTCCCCCATCTCAGCCATGGTATTCCTGGGGGATTGGAAGCATTCCCATTGGTATTGGAGGAATACTCTTCTCTCAGAGCAGAGTCTCCTAGGAGGAGATGATAGAGCGACAGGGTGAGGGGCTCCCCCCCATCTGGAAACAGAAAACATGTATAGTTAATTGGGGAGTAGGAATAAAGGGCAAAGTTGGATTAAGAGTTGGTCTGTGGAAGCCTGGCACCCCCACTTCTGGCCAGGGGGTAAGATCTATAGCCACTGGCCAGTCAGCCACTCTGGTCTTAGAACAAATTCTGGTGTCCGGCTCCAATTTAAAGATTTAAATGCTTCCAGCCACTAGAATATTTTGTCATGCCAACATCATATGCTTCTTGTGATTTATAATTTCCAAAATTGCAGTTTACTTCCCATTAGCTTAGATTTTAGACTAGTGCCTCCCAGATGACCCTTGGATTCCTGAGGGGTAGTTGGGTTGCACTCTGGTCCCTTTCCTCACCTATTTATCTTTCTTGGTTAGGTGTCTCTCAGTTGGCCAGTCTTGTGTACATGTGCATGGCTTATCTTTAATTTGGGGTCTCACACTCCTGACCCACCCCCAGACCAGGTGGCACTTTTCTTGAGCACTCAAAGCCCTGTTGTGCCCTGATTATCCACCACAGGAAAGGGCTGCTGCCCTTTTATTACCTGCTGATTCCAGCCAGGCAAGTCGGCAGGTGGCTCCCACCCTCCTTACAAGCCTCACTGTCTGTTTATTTAGCATTGTCAAGAAATGTAATAGTTATTTTTTCCAGTTTTATTGAGAAGCAATTGACATATTTCACTGCATAAGTTTAAAGCATACAGCATGATGGGTTGATTTACATATTTTGTGAAATGATTATCACAACAGATTCAGCCAACATCTATCTTATACAGATTCAATAAAAAGAAAAGAAGGGAGAGAAGTGTTCTTGTGATGCGTACTCTCAGGATTTATTCTCTTAACACCTTTGCTATAGATCACACAGCAGTGGCAGCTCTAGTCAGCATGTTGGGCATCACATCCCTAGTACTTAGTTATCTTATCACTGGAAGTTTGTGTCTTTTGGCCACCTTCCTTTGATTCCCTGCTCTGCCATCCCCCTGCCTCTGCTAACCACAGGTCTGATCTCTTTTTCTTTGTTTTGCTTTTGTTTTTTTAGAGTCCACATGTAAGTGAGATCGTACAGTATTTGTCTTTGTCTGACTTATTTCACTTAGCAAAATGCCTGCAGGGCCTATCCCATGTCGTTGTAAATGGTGGGATTTCCTCATGTTTCACGACTGAATAATATTCCATAGCATATACATACATCATCTTTATTCACTCACCCATGAACACTTTGGTTATTTCCATGTCTTAGCTATTATAAATGTTGCTGTGATCATGAGGATGGAGATATCTATTTGAGTTCATGTTTTCTTTACTTTTGATTAAGATCCTAGAAGTGGAATTCCTGGATCATAAGGTAGTTCTGTTTTTAATTTTTGAGGATTCTCCATACTGTTTTCTACAGCGGCTGCACCAGCTTACATTCCCACCAACAGAGTATGAGGGCTCCCTTTGCTCTCCATCTTTATCAGCATTTGTCCTCTCGTTTTTTTTGATGATGGCTCTTCTGACAGATGTGAGGTGATCTCCTCGTGCTTTAGCTTTGCGTTTCCCTGATGATGAGTGACATTGAGCATCTCTCCATGTACCCATTGGCCTCTTCTTATATCTTCTTTGGAGAAATGTCTATTCAGATCCTTTGCTCATTTTTAGTTGGGTAATTTGAGGATTTTGCTTGTTTGCAATTGAGTTGTATGAGTTCTTTATATGTTTTGGATATTAAGGCCTTATCAGATACATGGTTTGCAAATATATTTTTCACTATTCTGTAGGTTGTCTTTAGGGAATGTGATTGATTATTCATTAAAATAGCTGTTGAATTCCAAATTGTTTCTACTTTAACCACTTAATGAAAAAAAATATAGAGAGAGTACATTTTTCTGCCTTCCTAAGGGTGAACATCAGAGAGACTTTTTTTTTTTTGGTCTTGGGATTGCCACCTTGGGCATCATTACTGTACAGACTTCTCTTTCTGGCACGTGCGGTACTCAGGGCCTTATGCTAATGGATTGTTAGGCTTTTTAAATTCTCACCTCCATGTTTTCTATTTTTGGGGGTGGTTCTTTTGTTGCTAGCTTTGTGCTTTTTGTTACTGTGAGTGCTTCTAATAGATCCCTTTTTCACAGTGAAACTCACACTTTCTTCCTCACAGTCCTCTGAGGATCAGACAAGGTGGTGGGAAGGAGGGGGCTGTGAACTCCAGAGCTCTCCATCCTGAGCCCCTGTCCTGCTGCTGCTAGGTCTCCACTCTTGGAGAAGACAGAATGAGACCAGAGAGGATCCAGGAAATCTGCAAATGCCACAGCTTGTTAGCGTGGACCAATAAATGATCTTGAGGAACCTCAGTTTTCTGAGTTGTGAAATGGGGATTATGTTGTCCCTCCATATTTTCTATTTTCTTGAGTTGCCAGGAGATTGTGAGGAAAAGGAAGTCCCCAGATGTGTGTATTATGGTGAGTGTAAACCCAAGTGCCATTCAAACAGCCCTCGGTGGTTTGAGTTAATGAGCAGGCCTCTTGTATGCTTACCTTAAAAACTGCTGGAGAGAACTGTTAGTTCTCTGGGCTCGTTCTCCAGGAGATCCTCAGCTCTAGGTTTCCTCCCTCCCCCTGGGCTCTGGGTGAAATGCCGAGTCAGCAATCACTCATCTCCCCACCTCCTTCTGGAACGCTCACATAGTTTTAGCACAGTGCAGATCAGGTTTAACCACAGTGCACACACACACACGTACACATGTGTGTGCGTGCTCTCCCTTCCCCTGTGCATGTGCAAAAACAGTGCTACATAAACTCTCTACCTCACACAGCACATTTGCAAGCATGTTTTTACTTATGCCTGCTGCCTTTTCTAGAATTCTCTGCCTGTTTTCAAGAAAACAGTCTTAGAACTAGTCTTAGAACTGAGTTTAAACACTAAAACTCTACCTTTGCTTTTGATAACCTATCTTCATTTTAGGGCAATAATAATAAATATTATTTATTTATTTTTTTATTATTTCTTATAACACATTATCTCTGGAATCTGGGGCTCTCCTCACCCATAAGAATATCATCCATTTAAAATCCTACATCTAAAAGAAAAATCATCAATCTGATGGGATGAGCAAGATTTGGTCTGTGCTCAAAGGGCTTACAGTCTAAGGAGGTGCAGTCCTACTGGCACTAGTAGAAATAGTTATAGATTACTGAGCCTACCCATGTGCCAAGCACTAGCCTCAGAATTGTCTTGTTTAATACAGAGTGGTGTATGCAGGATAGAGCAATGAACAAAGGGCACCGCGGTGGTTTTGAAAGCAACTGGGGAGCTAGGTGTGAAGGAAGGGGAAGTGCACTTGTTCCTGGGCAGAACTGTGAAAACAGCTTTCCTTCCCTGCTGGCAGCGCAAACAGAATGATCTCTTTTACTTGACTGAATGATGGCTGTGCCATCAGACCCACAAAAGTGTTTGTTGACCAGGGTCATTTTTTATTTGCTGGAGAAAATTCAGTGTAACCAGATCAGATGACCTATTTCTATGGCCCATCTGCTGGAATATGAAAATAGGACTGCTATTTGGGACCTTTATTTTTTTCCTTCCATTATTCTATTACATCTATTACTCACAATAATGGGAAGGCTGGGTACTCACTTATAGGGGATGCTGTGGAGAGGATGCCAGCCCTGGATGGGAGATGGGCACCCTTTAAGGTCCCCGTCAATCTTGATCGTCTGTAATTTAAATTTTGCTGGTAGTCTAAACCACTAAACACTGATGCAGTGTAGTCCAGCTTCTAAAAACCTACAGAAAAGGATGATAATTACAATGCCCTGAGAACCCAAATAGTCATTTTTCGAACAGCTGACTTAGAAATGTTGGTATCAAATCAATCACTAATATGCTCAGTGCTGTATATCTTCAGCTTGTACTGTGAAAATCTAAAATGCACACCATACATTTTGAGATGGCATAATAGGGCCTGATAAATGACTGGAGGGGTCTGAAAGTTTTAGCTTAGGCCCTTGGCCACTCTTGGAAGGGTTTCTATCAAAAGCCAGGCTGGGCAAAGTCTTCTGGGAAGAAAGGTCAGTGTATGCCCAGTGAAGTGAATATTTTTTAACTTTTTCTGGAGCAGGTATCCCAGAAAAAAATAAAGCTTGAGCACTGCCAGGTAGCATTTGGGTGGTGATAACATATGGGTATGGCCACTTGCTTCTGCCAAGGTTCAAATGGTGACCTGCGAACTAAGAGGACCACAGGCATATTTGCGTATAATCATAAGCATGCTGTAAATGCACATGGAATCTCTCAACAGAGATTATCCCTGGCCAAACATTGCTGGAAAATGAATTGTTTGGGAATCCTATACCCCAATGGGTTTTGCTGTAAAATAGTAGATATGGTTTGCTACAGTATTTTGGCCTTTGGATGAGCTTAGAAAATCACCCTGAAGGACATTTTTAAGTTAAAACTTTACAGATTTAAAAGAAAAAATACTAGCTTTCTGATAAGAGATTAAGAATACTATGCAAAATATTAGCCAAAGAACTAAAAACTCAAACTGTCATTCTGTGCAGTAGTCAGCTGGTGGAGGTCATAAAATAGAAAACAGGTTTAGTAGAGGACCTGAAACTCCTGGTAGAGGGTTGGTGTCCCTTGCCATGATCCATAATTATTCATTAGAGAGGTAGCAGGCACCCAGGATTTCGCAAATGGCAGTCTTATTCCAAACTCCACTCTCCTTCAACAACAACAGCACCCCCCTACCCCCAAGAAACCCCATTGGTTGTGTGTTGAATCACATTGACTTATGACCTGCATCCTGGAAGTGCCACTAGGTGATGTCATGGCTTGCTGCAGTGTCCTTGGGTGGTAGGAGAGAGCAGCCATTGTGCGTGAGCATGTGCACACACACGTACGTGTGCTGAGACAGGTGGTTGTCCAGCAACAGTCACATGTCAAATACCAATTTGCAACTCAGAACCACAGAAAGAATTTGTTTTCCTATTCTATCTGTTCCAGTTATTTAACTGATGGCAGATGTCCTCATTAAGGGCTATTAGTACATCAGACTATATTTGCTGAGGTTAACCCCTTTTGGATGTTGACCAAAATACAAGGGCAGCTACCCTACCTATTAGTGACAACAGCAAGGGTGAGAAACACAAGAAGGCTCAGGACCCCCTTAAAACTGTCCGTCTGCTGGGAAGGCATTTTTAGCATACGTTTATGCTTCAAGGAATTCTGTAAGTAACTTCATAAAGTGGGATTGGGTTACAGGCTGAAACACTGTTCCTATTACCCTGAAATAGAGGTTCCTTGATTTCTTTTTGCTTCACTAGAACCCTATAGATAATAGGGCAGGGCTGTTTATATGCACCACTGATAGCTCCTGAGAAAGAAACCAAACACGGAATGAATAGAAGTAGAGATGAGGAAAGACGGGTTTGAAGGAGGCTATAGTTAGATTAATAGAAGCAACGTAGGAGGGAGGGTGGGACCCCCTACCCCTCGTGTGAGACCCCCTACCCCTCGTGTAATGTAACGGGTGATCCTGGCAAGTCATTCTAGGTCCAGAGTTACCCTGGCTCCTTCACCCACCTGTATGATGGACCTCTGGAGGCACTACCGTTCATTTCTGGATCCCCGAAGGCCTCTGTGGTTTATGTTGTGCATAAAGCCATGCCCATAAAATAATGAGTATACTGATGAACACAAGCGTGGCATTGATTCGCTGCTGGCCATGCTGCCCAGTCTATATTTAGCCTCGATTTGTATTCTTCACTTCCATGCTCTCAATCCCTAGTATAAACTTGGCTAAAATTTTCCTTAACTTTTGGGACTGTCATGTTATCTCTGTGCCCTCCGAGAGGGCAGTATGTGTGTAAAGGTCCTCCCAAACCACTAAATGATTAACAGTGCCTTCGACAGTTTAACAGGGTCACACTAAAGCATTGACCTTTATTTTGTAGGTAGGAGGCCAAGTGGTGAAACAATTTTCAAGGAAAGAAAAGTGCACTAGGAAATGGAAAAGAGAGACTTGTAGGATTGGGAGCTAGTTTTTTTTCTATTGGGGTTCATTCATATAGGAAAAAAAATACCATGTAGATAAAAAGCAGCTTAACTGTTATATTTTGAGAGATTGCACACCTACTAGAAACCCCCCACCCTGAGCACTGGTTCCTATTTGTGTAGCCTCTGCAAGCTAGCCTTACCGGAGCTCAGTTTCCTCATCAGAAATAGAAGAGTTTTGATCTCAAGTCATTTCTGAGGATTTAACTAAGTACAGTCTGTGAAAGCTAGTGCCTGTTTGCTACTTAATAAAGGCAGTTTCCCTTTCTTGTTTCTCTTCTGCTTTTAAAAATTAAAATGTGGGCATCCTATAAATAAGTCAAATAATAAAATGCATTTCAGTGGAATTGGGCCAGTTAAAGGAGAAAGGCCAGAGAATGAAAGCAGATGCACGTGGGGACGAGCTGGGAGTGGACAGGTTCACCAACTTTGCAGGCTTTGGAAGGCGTGGGATTCACAAACCAAGGGAAAAGTTTATTCTTTAAGTTTAAAAAGAAAAAGGCTCACAAAAACATCATCAGAGTCTGTCAGCCAAATATTTCAGGCCCCATCTGAAGACTGGAAGCCCAGGAATTTTGGAAATACTATCCTTTCTTCATTTCAGTGGTAGAAACCTCAGACTTCCTGCTGTGGAAAGTGGGGGTGGCCAGTGTGTGTGTGTGTGTGTGTGTGTGTGTGTGTGTTTGGTTAAGGAAAGGGTTGGGTTTTTCACCCCTCCCCCTGGATGGGTGCTGCCATCTGATGTCTGCAAGTGGCACTGCGGCTTCGCCTCTAGCTCTTAGGAACCCATTGAAATTAACCTGAACGTCTAGAGAGGTTCTTGTTTCAGGCTGGAGGCTTCAAAGATGAAGGTAGGTGACTGAGTTTCTAAAACCCAGTTAGCTTCGATATACTTTTTTTTTTTTTTTGTAGTGGTAAAGAATTTACTGCTTACATGTTTCTTCCTTTTTAGTGTTAAGCTTCCTAATAGTGTTACTGAATGTAAAGTCACCAGACAGCTAAACAGGAACTCCATAGGATGCTGTGGCTCTGACCTTTTCTTATCTGTTCTTTGCTTTCTAGGGAAACAATGGTGAGGATACCATGCTATCTGATTCCATCTGATTCTGATACCATGCTATCTGAAGCTTGGAGTAAAAAGCATTTCTAAAAGCAAGCCAAGCACTTTTTCTCAATATTTGCAACTTTAAAGATTTTACTTACCTATTTATTTGGAGCATGAGTTGGGGGAGGGGCAGAGGGAAAGAGAGAATCTGAAGCAGATTCTGTGCTCCATCCCCCGACCCTGAGCTCACGACCAGAGCCAAAACCAAGAGTCGGTTGTTCAACCGACTGAGCCCCCCAGGTGCCCCTCAGTATTTGCAACTTTATTACTATCTTTTAAACTAATTTTTTCCATTCATGTTTTGCTACCGTAGAAATGTTTGCTTAGCATAATTTGCTGGAATGGTTGGAAAGAAGCCAGGATTGAGAGATGTGGAAATAGCATGGGACTAGACAAAGCCCCAAGGCACTTTGAGACAAGGGTAAAAAGTAGAGGAGGTTTTTGGAATGGTTCAAAGCAAGCCTGAATTCTTTGCTGTGGTGATAGTTTTTTTCTGGTGTGAGTGTGGCCAGGGGGAAAGAGATGAGAGGGAGGAGAAATGTCAATGAAACAATCTCTAGCAATGCCAAGCCTAATAGTCAGGGGTGGAGTGAGCCTGATGGGGCATTTCAGGTGTAGCAATAGCATTGGTGTAGAGGTCCATGAAAATCCTTGTAGTTTATATTTACCACAGCCCTGGGGAATGTGCTTCGCACATATCAATTCCTCAACTAAATATTAACTGCAAAAATGAGTAGGAGGGAACAGAGGACCTGGAACAGTAGAGATTAGGAATGTGCTAGAGGACCCAGAGGAAATGAACTCCAGGATGGCTGAAGAATCATGAGTGCTGTAGAGAAAGACGGCAACCTGAGTTTGCAAAGTGCTTGGTCTGATTCTTCCTCTTTCAGAGGACACAGCCCTGAGAACCCCCTGGTAGGCACCTGTCCCTTGAGCCCTGTGTAAGAGCAAAGGGACTATAAAGGTCTGTCATGTTGTTAGGTGACCAATGGAAGTCAGTTCTCAGGAGTTGGAGAAAAGGACAGCTATTAGGCTGGGGAAACCAAGGAGGAGGGTGTGGTTGGGAGTTGTAAGCACAAAGCTTACCCTTTTGGAATTGGACAATACCTCATGAAGCCAGTTCATGACATAGGTGCTGGAGATGGAGGTTTGGAATCAAAGCAGGTGAGGAATGGGGAAGTAGAGGCTGCAGGTCATGGGTCCTAGGCACTGCATATTTGGAAAGAGGAGGGGGAGCATGGTGCATGGTGTACTCTTAAGAAATACAGACTTTGTGAAAGGGAATATAAGGGAAGGGAGAAGAAATGTGTGGGAAATATCAGGAAGGGAGACAGAACATAAAGACTCCTAACTCTGGGAAACGAACTAGGGGTGGTGGAAGGGGAGGAGGGCGGGGGGTGGGGGGGAATGGGTGATGGGCACTGAGGGGGACACTTGACGGGATGAGCACTGGGTGTTTTTCTGTATGTTGGTAAATTGAACACCAATAAAAATTAATTTATTAAAGAAAAAAAAAAAGAAATACAGACTTTGAAGCCAGCAGGTCTTGGGATCCCTGACTTGGCCTTTTACCAGCTTTGACCTCAGTTGAGTCTCAATCTCTCTGAGCCTTCGTGTTTTTCTTTTGAGAGCGGAGCAAGGAGGATGCTAATGGTACCTGTGGAAAAAAAGAGAATGCCATGACAACACTTAGAATAGGGTCTAGCACATAGGAAATGCTCTCAAGCATTAGGTATGAATGTAATGTCTATGTATGTATGAGAGGTGTTTGGAGGTGAGCTGTCCAAATGACCTGGGGGTTAGAACTTGTTAGCTGGGAAAAAAAAGGACCATTCATCTTTTTTAAGAATATGAGAGTTAAGTCTATTACAGAATTATTGTAGAAATCTGTGTGCAGAATGTCCATTTCTCTGAATCTGGAAGCACAGTGGACTTCATTATAACAATACTACTTTGTATTTCTGTCATGCTTAGCAGGTTGGGAAGAGCTGCTACAGGAATGTTTTCATTTGCTCCTTCAAGATATTGGTGAGGGGAGTGTTGGTGGTGTGATTTGTAGATGAGGAAACAGACCGAGTGGGTACTGCCCTTTTGGCCTGAGGTGCATCTGTGTTTTCCCTGCATCTCCTTTAGTAGGGAGGCTGTAGGTCAGGGAAAGGATTTCCCAAGAGCCAACTGGTTCAGATCACCGAGGTATCTGGAAGATAGAGTTCTTGTTTTCTGGAATGATGTAGGTGCATGAAGGTCGAGTGGCCCAAAGAACTCCTGAGGGCCCCACACAGCCCTGGGGCTCACTGAGTGCCATGGTGGTCAGAACCCCTCCTCTCAGGAGGATTTTGACATGATGTCTGATGTAGGGAAACATCAGAGCAAAGTTTCTAGTTCCAACCTCCTCCCTAGCTTCCTCTTCCCTACGATGTGGAAGGCAGGTGCTCCCCAGTTCTCTGCTTTCTGCAGTATGATAAATGGGGGTACAGGGATGCCCCCAGAGTATCCTGAGATGACATGTGCCATTTTTCACAGCAGCTAGTGTTCATCATGGGATGAATGTGCCAAGGCCTGGAATAGTCTTCCTTGGTCCTTTTCAGGGCTGTGGTCCTATGGTCCTATGGTCACCCTTTATATGTTAGTAGCTTGACACCAGGTGCTATTGGAGAGAGCGTGTTGGCCACTCTGATTCATGGAGGGGACCTGGATTTGGAGTTGGGAAACCAGATCTCCTTCAGGCCCTGGCACCTACCAGGTTTATTGCTGCAAACAAGTCACTTGAGCTCTCAGCATTAATTTCTTCAAGTGTAGAATGAGGAGAGGAGAGTTAGCTACTCATTTCTGTGGCTCTTTGCAACTGAATCCAGCTAAGCCAGAGAATGTGCAAGTCTCTGACAAATGTCCTCACACTCTGACTTAGTGATATCCTATATGGGAAGTTGACCTAAGGAAGCATCCTTGGTATGTGTGTGCAGAGGGTTGAGCTCAGAGGATGCTCCCTGCAGGCAGAGCAGATTAAACAGCACCACGCGGGATAGAGCCCTCAGGTACAATGATAAAGGACTTGTTAAGTTAGCAATAATGCATCTGCCTAAGAAAATACCGTGTGGTTTCTAAAAGTATTTACTTATTTATTTTTTATTATTTATTTTTTTAAAAGATTTTATTAATTCATGAGACACACACACACACACACACACACACAGAGGGAGAGAGAGAGAGAGAGAGGCAGAGACATAGGCAGAGGGAGAAGCAGGCTCCATGCAGGGAGCCCGATGTGGGACTTAATCCTGGGACTCCAGGATCACATCCTGGGCTGAAGGCAGGTGCCAAACCACTGAGTCACCCAGGTGTCCCTAAAACTGTTTTTATTGAATAACATTTAGTGTTATAGTAAAACCTATAGAGGCTATTAAGTGAGGATTCAGTTTACCTAACCATGATCCCATTCCTATAGAGATAGAAGTATATCAACATATATATTGAAGAAAGCATGGAATGTTATATAGGTATTGGGTACCTCTGGGAGGCAGCATCATGAGTGATTCGTTTTTTTCTTTGTGCTTATCAGTATTTTCTAAGTATCCTACTGGGGATGGCTGTTACTTTTGTAAAAGGAAAAGAAATTGTAGAAGTTACTTTAAAATGTCTCACCTACTTTAACGGATACTTACAGACTCCTGCTGCATGTAGGGCGTTGTACTAAAGGCTTCCAAATTCCTCCAGATAATGGATAAAGGACTCCCTGTCCCCTTTGCCTCCTCAGGAAAGGCAGCAGCATGGCCAGTGTGCTGTCCCGGCGCCTTGGCAAGCGGTCCCTCCTGGGAGCCCGGGTGTTGGGGCCCCCCGGGGCTGCCCCACCCTCAGAGCCTCAGACTGAGCTGCTGGAAGGGGCGGCTCCCCAGTCCTTCCTTGCCTCTAAGGACATTTCCTGCCAGGAGCAGCCCAAGGAAATCCTCAAGGCTCCTGGTACCTCAGGCCTCCAGCAAGTGATCTTTCAGCCTGGGCAGAAGGTAGGTTGATCCCCTGGTAGACAGGTGTCTGATCTCCCCTGACTTGGGGCTGGCAGGCCAGCAGCACCCTGAGTGCCTGGCCAGAAACTCTCTGGGTACCAGTTTGTACATAGACCTTTTACTTGTAGCCCTGTGGGCCCTTGGGCAGCAGGCATCCCTAGAGAATGAGCCATCATTAGCAGACCCAGGGCTCCTCCATGACAGCGCTGTCTGGCCTCTGTTATTCTGGACTTAGGCCTACTCAAAGCCTCAGTTCAGAGCACGGCAAGAGCTCAGTTTCTCCATCTGCCTCAGTTTCCAACTTGACAAAACAAGACTCTTAGGCTTGTAAGAGACAGATAATATTGCACCCTTGAATTGCCTTTAGACGCTTTCTTTTTTAAAAATTTTATTTATTTATTCATGAGAGACACAGAGAGAGGCAGAGGCACAGGCAGAGGGAGAAGCAGGCTACCTTTGGGGAGCCCATTGTGGGACTCGATCGCAGGACCCTGGGATCATGACCTGAGCCAAAGGCAGACACTCAACTACTGAGCCACCCAGGTGCCTCTTGCCTTTAGACATTTTCAAGAGGCAAAGGTGTTGGTTTAGTCAGAGTGACAGTTGGATTTCCTTTTTTAGTGTTCCCTCCCCTTGTGGCAGAGCCCAGTCATCATCTGTACCTGATATAACCACTAGGTCCAAGTGCATTGCCTTCTTGAGGGCCCATAAATAGAGACTCTACCTTCTGTCTCCTGCTGAGGCCTGTGTTGTCCAGGCCTCTCTTCCCATAATGTAAGGTGACCTGCCAACTGCTAGGTACCCCTTGAGAGAGGTCTACCTCTCCACTGCCACTATCTTGTCCCCAGGTAGACTTAGAATTCCCTGAAGGGAAAAATGCAGGGCGGATCAGTTCAGGTATAGTTGGGAATATATATAGACAGCAGATATATAGGACTTCAAAGGCAAGACAAAGCAAGACATCAAGAGAATGGATACAGATTCCAAATTCATTTGGTAAGAGAATTTAATCCATTTACATTTAAAGTAATTATTGATAGGTAAGGACTTCTTCTTTTGTTAATTGTTTTCTGACTTACAGTTCTTTTCTTCCCCTCTTGCTGTCTTCCCTTGTGAGTTGTTAATTTTTTTTGTAGTTAAATGCTTTGATTCCTTTCTATCTTTTGTGTATCTATTATTATTACTTTTCTTAAGTTTTTTTTTTTTAAGAGATCTTATTCAATTATTCATGATAGACAGAGAGAGAGAGAGAGAGAGAGGGAGGCAGAGACACAGGCAGAGGGCGAAGCAGGCTCCATGCACCGGGACCCCGACATGGGACTCAATCCCGGGACTCCAGGATCGTGCCCTGGGCCAAAGGCAGGCGCTAAACCACTGAGCCACCCAGGGATTCCTTCTTTTGTGTATCTATTAGAGCGTTTTTCTTTCTGGGTTACTGTGAAGCTTACAGAAAACATCTTATGTTTCTAACAGTCTATTTCAAGATGATAACAACTTTAATGGTATATAGATTCCAAAATCAGAAGTTCCAGAAACTGGCATGTTTGCTTCAGAGAGTTTATAAGAATCTGTTTTGGGAAGAACTGATCTACTGTGGATAATTTGGGTACTTAGGTGGGAATCAGGTACCTGAGAACATGTATTTGAATTAAAAATTAGTGAAGCAGTTTGTGGTAGGTGGATCCTGGCTCTCAGAACAGGGGGCCTATGGCATAAGAACTACTAAGTACTGACCACCAATTGCTCTTTTTTACCCCCTCAGGTTTATGTGTGGTATGGAGGTCAAGAGTGCACAGGACTGGTGGAGCAGCATCGTTGGGCAGAGGATAAAGTGATGGTCTGGCTTTTGGATCAGAAGTTACAAATCTGCTGTAAAGCGGAGGAGGTGTGGCTGGCGGAGCTACAGGGCCCCATCCCTCAGGCACCACCTCTGGAGCAGGGAACCCAGACACCAGCCTACAGGCCTGTCTCTAGGAACATTGATGTCCCAAAGAGGTTTGTGTGGGAGCAACTGGGCTCTGAAAGTCATATGGGTGGTGTGGTGTGGGGTTATGGGATGTCTTGTGATAGGGAAGAAATGTTAAAGTCCTAGGTGTCTAGTTGTCAAGATCTGGGACAAATGGGATACCGAGAGGGGGCGTCCTTTAAAAAAAAACAAAACACCTCAGAATACCATCTTTTCTTCTCTGTAGCTCTGTTATGGGTGGCATATCTTTGGTGTGGCTAAGGGCTATTTCCCCTCTTCATCCTTAAATTAAAATGAGTAGTTTTTCATGATGAGAGGCAGGAAAAAATAGCTTAGATCAGGAGTCTGCAAACTTGTTCTGAGTGGGCCAGAAAGTAAATCACATAGGTTTGGGAGCCAAATAGTCTTCATCCTGGCTACTCAGCTCTGCTGTGGCAGTGTCAGAGCAGCCACAGACAATACAGAAACACAGGGCATGGTTGTGCTCCAATAAAACATTACTTACAGACACTCAGATTGTAATTTTATATGATTTTCATGTGTCACATATCAAGAGATAATTCTTTTGGTTTTTAATGACATATAAAAATCTTCCCTTTTGAGTTGTATAAAAACAGGCAGCGAAGAAAACAAAAAAACAAAACAAAATGAAAAAACCAGGCAGCAGAGCATGTTGGCCCACAGATTGCTGACCCCTCGCTTAGATACTCAACACCATTGATGAGTGAAGAATGTATATTTTGCTTTAGAATTTTATGATACAAATTTTGCCCTAGAATATACATATATAATATCCTAATTTCTGTATTATGTACTCTGTTATACATTGATATTTTAATATTAAGAAGGGAATTCTGCCAGTGAAGACGGCCTTATATATAGGATGTGTAAGCGCTTAGGTCCCATTTTCACATCTTCTGCTGTGCTTGTCTCTGGGTACTACTGTTACAGGATATCTAATGTCTTTACACCAGACCAGAGCAGTAATATTTGATTGTGAATTCAGTGGAATGCTGGCAAATAAATTATTTTACTGTCCTATGGAAATAAATATTCAAAGATCACACAAAAAGGGGATGCACATTTGTTTAATATGATACTCGATTTAGTTACTTTCAGACCCTGTTGCATATTTCAGTGTCTAAATGGTAAAGAATGAATTAATACAATCCTTTGAAATAGATGAGCCACCTAGAAATTTATTTCAGAATAACTTTTCATACTTTAGCCATAGCTTACAGCTCCAAGTTTACTTCCACATAATGTAACTTTATGTGGATTTTTAAAGAAGTTACATGTAAAATATTATAGAACTCTGCTGTCTGAAGCATTGAGATTTGTACCAGGAGATTTATTTTAGTGTTTCCGGTTTACTTGCTCATTGGCTTGTGTACTAGGTTCAGAAGCTATCAGAATACCTCATCATTTTTCTCAGGGGAGGGGAAAGCAACTGGTTAGTGTAATTGGTTCCTCTTCAGTTTAATAGAAGAGGGGGGAAGGAAGGTTAATTTTAGTGCTTTCGAATCCCAGCAGGCATCTATTTGCTCATGGTTGATTTTATGACTTTCACTCATCTTCCTTTGCCCCCAAATAAAATTCTCCACTTTAAGCTGCAGTTAGAGGGCCAACGTGAATTTAGCGGGGGACGGAGCTGCCTCTAGGTGTCAGCAGTGGCATGGGGACCCACCTGCTTGCACTGGGGTTGACTGATAGTAGGAACGCCATTCAGAGTGGGTATTTTTCATCAAGAATGAGGAGAGACCTTCATGCTTTATTTAACGCACACACTGGCTGATTGGAGTGGGGGCACGGAGGGGACAGGCCAAAAGTGTGAGCTGATCACGCGCCCCGCTGTCAGGAAGTAACCTTTGGCACTCACCCACTTGAATTCAGGAAGTCGGACGCAGTGGAAATGGATGAGATGATGGCGGCCATGGTCCTGACATCCCTGTCCTGCAGCCCTGTCGTGCAGAGCCCTCCTGGGGCCGAGGCCAACTTCTCTGGTGAGGAAGGGGGCCCCTGGCGGCTTCTGGGTGTGGTGCAGGCCCGCCACTGACTGCCTCTGCTTTGACCAGCCCGTTGTGCGGCAGTAGGAGGATTTCTGGAGTCTCTTCCCCACTGGCTCCTTAGACTGGCTGAGTGACATTGAGTTAGATGCTTCCATTCTTTTTCTTCAGCTTCCTCAGCTGGGGAGGAGTTTCCCGGTGCCTTGTGAAGATGATTGAGCACGAGGCTCAGCCACACTGGCCACTCGAGTAAGTTCTTCTATGGGAGTAAGTGAGCGAGGCACTTTGGTGGGGGCCTGAACAGGGCCAGTCGAGCAATATTTTAGTTCACGAAGGGGACGCTTACCAAATGGTCCCCTAGTGGCCTCAGAAGATTCACGCCCCCGATCCAAGTGCCTACTTCAGCCTTGTAAATCAGAGCAGGCCTACAGGCCAAGGACCTGGAATACATGAGCTGAAGTCTAACAAATCGAACTGCTTAATGCAAAGCAAGAGTAAAGGACTTCATGGCCAATTTCTTGATTAAAAGAAAATCCTTCTGGTGCGACCCCTAAACACATTATCATTAATATGGGAGGAAGAAGGGTTGCTGGATGCTAGTAGTTTGACGAGACCGGTAGTGAACCTGAAGTTCTTTTCGAAATTCACTGTAAAACTGGCCTAACTTACTCCCAGGGAATAACTTTTTTTCGTTGGTGACATCTAACTGAATTGCAAGCTACTTAAAAGCTGATAGGAAAATATGAGTTAACTCAGAACACATGCCAGGAGGAAAGTGGCCTTTACAAGTATCCGTCATAAGGAATTTCCCTAGATGGAAGGTAAATCTGAAGGAGCAATGAGGCAAGCTTACTTTCTTCACCCAGAGCCTGTCATCAAGGCTGACATTGCTAGTGCGAGTCATGGCAGTCAGATGGCACCTAGTTGTGGAGCTCAGCACCGCTGGCCTGCTCTGTTAGCTCTTGGGAGCTGCACAAGCAAAACGGGGAGGAAAAGAATCAATCTTACGTTGTTAAGAAATTCTGCAGGTTTAGGAGATCTGGGAGGTTTGTCAACAGGAGGAAAATCAGGAATGTGTCATAAAGGGAAACAAAAATCACTGACTCTGTTCCCATCAGGTTATATGTGTATGTTTAGTACGTCAATACGTGTTCACACACACCCTGACACCAACATATGCACACCTGATACTATGCCTGAACCTGACATCTTAGGTCCCTGTTTGACAAACATTTTTCATTGTCTATTAAAGATTCTTTTTTCATTACAATGTATTTCCAATCTATGGTCAAAGTCAGTGGAAAAATAAGTCTTTCTTGGCAGCTGATTATATTGAAGTATTCTGCAAGGTGAGCTCTATGCTTTGCTGTAGTTGTGGGTATATTTGCACAGAAGCCACCTATTTTCTTTATTCTCTGTATTGTTAGGATGGGTGTCTGTGTGTATGTAGAACAGAGGAAATTATAAATATTTCTTAGAAATTCAGTGTAAACTCTCATAGTTATGCAGAGGATCACTTTGTTTTCATGGTATAGAACATCTATTAACCTTACCCTAGAAGATCTAATGATCGGGCACCAGGGTTGCTCAGTGGTTGTGCATCTGCCTTTGGCTCAGATTATGATCCCAGGGTCCTGGGATCGAGTCCTGCATCAGGCTCCCTACAGGGAGCCTGCTTTTCCCTCTGTCTATATCTCTGCCTCTCTGTGTCTCTCATGAATAAATAAAATCTTAAAAAAAAAATCTCATAACCTAAGGTAGAGTCATTTATGTTTATCTTATAATTTATAGATTAATTTATGATATTAACATTTGTTATTTCGTTTTCTGTTTTTCTTCCTTTGTATGTCAATTTGCCAGTTTTGACATTTGAACCATTTGAATGGTTCCTCTGTGGAAGGCTGCTGTATTGTAGGGTTGGCCTACTGTTTGACCTACCTTTTTTCTCTAGAGTCTTGAGCACACTAAACGTAGCATTCTGTTCCCTGGCCCTTATTTCCCTGATAGGTGTCCTAAGTAGATGTGTGGGCCCTGGACCTACTGGCCTGTTGGTAGCTCCTGAGTTCTTCCCCTAAGGGCTATCCTGTTTTTTTTTTCTTTTTTCTTTTTTTTTTTCAGATTTATTTATTTTAGAGAGAGAGAAAGAGAGCAAGCTTGGGGGTGGGAGGGGGACAGAGGGAGAGGGAGGAGAGGGAGAGACAGAGAATCTCAAGCAGACTCCTTGTCAAGCATGGAGCCCAACACGAGGCTCGATCCCAGGACCCTGAGATCATGTCCTGAGCTGAAATCAAGAGTCAGATGCTTAACCGACAGAGTCACCTAGGCATCATGAAGGGCTACCCTGTTTTAAGCCCTATGTGTACATGTTGAAACTCTGGGTTTTCAAGAAGTCATAGCTTTGAGACTTGACAGTGATACTTGGGGAGGGAAGAGTTCCTCCATCCTGTTCTTTTTGGGTGAGCTTCTCTTCATATGGAGGAGAGCCTGCATTGGAAACATGTAATGCTGAGAGTCTATTTCAGATGTCTAGATGAGCCTAGAAGCAGTTGGGAATCCGGAGCAGGATGAGAGAAAAACCGTAGGATCTTTATCCCGGCCACAAGGGACGTGGTAGCGGATCTCAGAATCCAGGGTAGGGCAGCTCTGTGGAGCACCTGCCCTTGTTGGCAGTTGGGACTTTAGGGGACATGGCTGCCATACCTTGTCCCTGGCTTTTTCCCCCTCCTTCTCTTGCTATTTCCGTGTATCAGAATTTCAGATTCTCCTGTCCCATAAATCAATCTGGATTTATGGCCTAGGCAGGGAGGGTCTGGGTTGCACCTAAGAAAGCAGCCTGAAGAAAGGCAGTGTAGAAACTGAAGAATGCACCTGTCTCCCTGCAGTCTTCTTCCTGTCCAGACACACAGCTGGGAGCAGGACAGTGAGTTCAGGGCTGTAGCAGGTGGAAGGGTCTCCCGACATCTCATGGTCAGTCTGAATTGCCCTCAGAGTTTCTTTCCTTCTCCAGACGTGTTACTTGTGAATAAAAGCAGGAGCCGCCTGGGCTGTAGTTAGCTCTGGTAAATGTTACACCTCCCATAGCTGTAAGGGCTGGTAGGATTGTTTCTCACACGCAGGTTTTGGTGTCCTTGCCTGGGTTTAAATTATGGAAAGGCATTTTTCAAGAAAGCCTGACCAAGGAACCCTTCAGTTGGCCTTTCCATCTGCCTTTGCTGTGGAGAAAGGGTCTCAAGTGAGACCCCGCACGCTGGTTTGTGCAAGTTCTCACCGACCCTTTTATGTCTAGATGCAGAGGAAGGTCTTGCCCCTCCCCACACCGGACACCCTATTCTCCCCCTGCTGTTTTTTTTTTTAAACATATAAAGTGAGAAATACATTTTAATTAGGTTATCCTTCTATTAATAATCTATAAAAGAAAGTTGCAGTGTGTGTCTGTGGGTTAATGATTATCAACATGGCTCTGGTAGGAAATGCCCACTAGTGCAGAGCCGGGCTACTTCATGGAAGCTCAGAAAGGAAAGATTTTAGGGTCCTCCCCCACTCAAGGAAGTGGCAAAGCCAGGCAGAGCCAGAGCCAGCAATTGGATTCAGGAAGCCAGACTCCAAACTAGAATTTCATGGCCTCTGACTGGGGCTGCTGGGACGAATCTGATGTAGACAGAGCTGTGCCAGGAGCCCTGCCTGGGGATAGCATGTGAATGCCCCTGTCTTCTCTCTCTGGGCAGCTTCCCGAGCCGCCTGTGATCCGTGGAAGGAAAGCGGTGATGTGTCTGACAGTGGCAGCAGCACCACCAGCGGGCACTGGAGTGCGAGCAGTGGCATTTCTACTCCCTCGCCTCCCCACCCTCAGGCCAGCCCCAAGTATTTGGGGGATGCCTTTGGTTCTCCCCAAACTGATAATGGATTTGAGACTGATCCAGATGCTTTCCTGTTGGATGAACCAGCTCCACGCAAAAGAAAGGTACGTGGTATGGTGTGGCGCTGACATGGGCTTGAGGCCCAGCTGTAGAGGGGCGGGGGGGTGGGTGGTGGTGGTGGTGGCGGCATGGGTCCTTAGGTCTTTAGTGTTCTCAGGCTCCATCCCATTTCCATTTTCCTTTGCTCCTGTGTTCCCTCATGATATCCCCGGGGCACACTCCTCCTCCTTCACACTGGTTCCTTTTTACCTCTGCCCTAATCCCTGCCTTCTTCACTACACTCATATAGGGCCCATGCATGAGGGCCTCCTGTGGGGTCTTATCCCCAGCACCCAGCACTGCTGCTAGCAGCAGGACCATCTCCTGGGTCTGGGCTTTCTGCCTCTGCCTGTCAGTTTCTCTGGTCCCAGAGAATCCCTTCCTTAGAGCTTTTTATTGGGTTCTGTTTGAGGGCAGCTGAAGTCCCCACTGGGTGAGGATGAGGAGTGGTGAGAGGGAGGGACATATCCCCATGATCTTCTCTTCCTTTCCCCCAGAACTCCGTGAAGGTCATGTATAAGTGCCTGTGGCCAAACTGTGGCAAAGTTCTGCGCTCCATTGTGGGCATCAAACGACACGTCAAAGCCCTCCACCTGGGGTAGGTATGGAGCCCAGGGCCCATTTACGTGGGGACCCACTCAGGTGTTCCTCCACTGTGCCAATTCCCCATGACCTACAGCCAAGAATGGCTCCAAGAAAATGACTTGCTGAGAAGACCACCTGGTGCCTATCCCTGGCCCCTGTGTTCGGCAAAATAGCCTGTTGGAAAGAGATCTTTGCTGGGAAAGAAGGGCCCTCCTCTCATGGTGAATGTTGATGCTGTTCATGGGAAGGGAGCCCTGTCCGTCTGTGGACTTGTCTTCCTGCCTCACCGTAGGAAGCAAGATGTTTTAATTCTTGTAGAAATTGGGTGATTTGGTGAGACCTCATTGTGGGTTCTGCACCCCCTTCCCCTCAGGGAGCTGGGGCTGCATCAGCTCTGACTCCCCAGAGCCAGGGCTGCTTATGGCAGTGGAAACTGACTCACAGCCCTTTCCCTTAAGGAGAGGATGTGACCACAGTATGTGGGGCTCAGAGGGGACCCGTTGCAGTCAGATGACTATTGCAGGAGGAGAGGTGTGCACACATCCCTTGAGAGGAGGAACCTTAGGTACGAGGGAAAACAGTTCCCACTAATGTGTAAGCACATCATCCTTTGTATCAGCAGTGAGACTTCTGAGGGTTCTCTTGGTCTCCTTCCCTGCCTTGGCTGGGTTGGCCTGAGCCATCACTCTTCCCTCTTGTGCCACAGTGTCCCTGTGTTTGACCTGAGACAACTTGTCCCTGACCATCACCACATCTCCCTCCCTCACAGAGACACTGTGGACTCTGACCAGTTCAAGCGGGAGGAGGATTTCTACTACACAGAGGTGCAGATGAAGGAGGAAGCCGCTGCTGCTGGCACCCCTGCAGCTGACCCAGCACCCACCCCCGGCATGACCAGCCCTCCTCTTGCTCTCCTTCCACCACCTCCTCCCAAAACCCAGTCCTCAGGCCCAGAACACCCTGGCCTGGAGTCTTACCTGCCGTCTGGTGCTCTCAGCAAGTCAGCTCCTGGCTCCTTCTGGCACATTCAGGCCGACCATGCGTACCAGGTATGGGACTGGCGGACATTGGGAGCTCAGCCTTGTGGCCATGAGGATGTTCGGTGTCTGACCTGTCACTGGTCAGCCTGATCGAAGGCTGAGGCCTTTGGCTAGATTGCTAATTGCTAACTTCTACAAATAAGAAAAGAAAAATGACTTCATGGTCAATAAATGTGGGAATTCCATAGTTCTCCATCGGTGGCTGTCATGAGTAGTTACTAGAAATCTGGTTGAATCCGAGTGACCTGGTCGATGGATTTGGACTGGGGAATTGTTATATCCCTGGTTATACCAGGGAATGGAGTTGTGGATTTGCGCTTCCCACGGTAAATCCCTACCTCCTAAAATTGTGTGACGTTACAAACAACCCGGCACCCATGTTTTTGAGTACCTACTATGTGTCAAGCATTGGGCTAAGCTTTTCAAATAGAGTAAGACATAGTCGCTGATGGTGTGAAGTGCATGGTTTAGCGGGAGAGAGAAATGAATATGTAAGTCTGACTAATTATAATAAGTAGTCAAAATGCCTTTTGAGAGACAGGAGAAATTGTTGTGGGTACAGGAAGAACCAAGCTATTATGCCCACGTGGCTGGGCAAGTTATTGTAGAGGGGGTGACACGTAAGCTGATCTTTACCACACATAAGTACTCAGTGAATGCACAACTTGCTCTGTGCCATTTTTTAAAAACATCCTTTTAGGCCTACAGCTTGGTTTTATCAGACTCCAGCCTGGCTTACAAGTCAGTAATTAAAAAGCAGTGCTTTCAATCAGAAAGACTTTACAAAATGAGCCAGCTCTCCTTCTCATTAGAATGAGTGGCTGCTTGGCTAGTTTATGTTTGGCCAATTTCAGGGGGCCCTTTGGGCTGCTGGCTGACCCTCAAGCTGGGCCCTAGAGAGGGCAATTGGTGTTTTTACAAACAGACCTAAACCCGAACATCTAGGAGAGTGTTGCCTCCTTCCAAGTGGTTGCCTGGGGACACCATATACTTAGTATAGCAATACCACCTGTGCTTAGAAGGGTTTTGGACTTCTTTGGGGGCACTGCCTTTAGCATGTTCTTGGAAGGTGAGCCAACTGATGCTAATCCACAGTGATGATTCAGTCGTGAGGCTGGCACAGAGACCAGCTCTGAGAGAAGGGATCCAAAAAAGGATTGGAGCCTGGGACTAAGGAGTAACTCGAAGACTTGGGCTTGCTGGTGTCTCCCCCAGGCAGAGTGTTTGGGTGCATCCCAGTATTGTCTGCTTGGAGGCCCATACTCTGCTGTGGTATGAGTACCTAGAAGTTCTAGGGAGCATGGGTAGACTTGCACACTGCCCGAACAAGTGGGCCTGAGGCCGACCTGCTCTTGTCTTTGGCAGGCCCTGCCGTCCTTTCAGATCCCCGTGTCGCCACACATCTACACCAGTATTAGCTGGGCTGCCGCCCCCTCCACGGCCTCCTCCCTCTCTCCGGTGAGTTTGTCTGTCTCTGAGTCCCTGGGCACCTCTGGTGGGCCCAGAGCCAGCCCAAGGCTCTTCTGTATGTTATTGGTGCTGGAGGCCATCCCCCTCCAGCCCCTGTACTTGCTTCCAGTCCCCAGACTTCTAGATGGCCTACATGCACTCTCCCCCTTGCCTGGCACTCCCTAGTGGTCACAGCCCCTCTCAGCAGGTGCTAGGGCAGGTGTGTGAGAAGGAGCATCAAGATCAAGCAAGATTGGTGCCAGGGAAGTCACTGGGCAAGTGTGGAGTTGGTGCCCTGCTGAGCCCTGAGTTATCTGTGGGTGCTTGTTAAGGTTCCAGTATGCAGAGGAGAAAAAGGGAGAGAAGAAGGGAAGGTGGAGAGGATGAGGGTAGACAAGACAGATGATGGGAGCTTGTGAGGGTGTTGCTTACCTCTGAACTAAAATCAATCTGAAATCCTTTTGAGCCACTCACAGTGGGTCCTGGTCTTAAATATCTCCTATGGGAAGGTGTCACATGTTGTCAAGTCTGAGTGCTTGCAGAAGCCACTGAGGCAGTACAGCCCCTCCTTTGTTCTACCTGCAGTGATTCCACTTAAACCTACAAGTGGCCAGGTTAAGAGGCTCCCCTGCCAGAGGCACCTGCTTTAGGCATGGAAGTGTGCCTTAAAGGCCTGCCCTCACTCTGCAACCTTTCACTACTGTCCTGGTGTCCCCAGCCTGTACTGATGGCCCCTCTCTCTGTGCACAGGTCCGGAGCCGGTCGCTAAGCTTCAGCGAGCCCCAGCAGCCACCGCCTGCAATGAAATCTCACCTGATTGTTACTTCTCCGCCTCGGGCCCAGAGCAGTGCCAGGTGAGACCGTTTGCTCCTGTGGCCTCCCCTGTGGCCTCTGTCCCCACCATGTCCACTCTAGGTGTCAACTATAGCCCAGCAAGCCTAGTCTCCAGGGTTAGTTCCCTGGTTGGGGGGTGGAAGAGGCAGCTGGGGACATGCTGGATGCAGGAGGGCAGTGGTGGTGGTGGGGTGCGGAGGGGACTTTGCTCCTTTGGCTCATTGGCTCCCACCTTTTCAGCCTCTGCTGGTTTGCTCCGCCTCATGCCAGGCTGTGCTGTGCTCCACGTCTTAACTACCAGTGCACGTCTGTACCCTCATTCTTCCTTTTTGACAGGAAAGCCCGTGGGGAGGCTAAGAAGTGCCGTAAAGTGTATGGCATCGAGCACCGGGACCAGTGGTGTACAGCCTGCCGCTGGAAGAAGGCCTGCCAGCGCTTCCTGGACTGAACCTGTCCCACCGGCTCCTCCTCTTTGCTCCCTGCCCTGACTGGCAGCCAGATGACAAAAGACAGACGTGTCACAAGCCCTCAGCAGAAACCTAAAACATAAAGAGTGGACATGGGGAGTTTGGGCTCTATTGGCTAAGGTTCAATACTTAACACATTTCCCCCTCCCTTTGGGGAACAGTTTAGTTTTTAAAAGAAGAAAGGAAAATATCCCCCCTCCCCCAGAATAGGAGAGAGAGCCAAAACTGACCAAGGGTAGTCTGCAGTGAACCAGAGACCAAAGAATTAATTACCCTCCCTTTCCTGAGTCTCTCTCTAGGGGATTAGTTTGCATGTTTCAAAAGACGGAACAGCTCATTCTGTTTCCTGCTGAGTTGGTGAATTCTTTGCTTTCTCAACTCTTCCAGAAGGGACGGTGAGCAAGATGAATTTACGTTTCTTAAAAAAAAAAAAAAAAGTTTCTGGCTGATGAGTCCGAGAGCAGTACCTGCTGTGGATAGGGTGGGAGGAGTGGGGAATCTGTGCACTTTTTAAGGTACAGCCGGCCCCTCTTCTCCACCCGCATCCAGGAGAAGGGAGAGCCTGTTCTCACTGAGCAGCTTCCATGGAAGTAAAAGGAAAACCCTTTCTTGATGACAACGATTTGAATCTGGGGTCACTCAGCTGTTGGGTTACATCCCAACAAATATTGTATGGCTTCTTCTCAAAGCCCAGACTAGTAGGTTTTTAAAGATTGTCCCCCAAATAGCTGAGCCAAAAGGCTATACGAATTCACTTTTTGAAAAATGTGGCAATTAAACACTACCTTGATCGTTCTCCCTTCTTTCCTTGAGGAAAAGCTGGAGGGTTTTAGTATCTGTGAAAGCCCTCTGCTGTTACCTGAGTAAACTCCCTCTTGATGTTCCTCCCTCCAGTTATGGACAGGACACCTCTAAAACACTTTATATTCTTTTCCACTGTATTCAGAAGCCTTTTATCTGATTCAAGCTCCCTTCCACTTGAGTGAGAGGCCCTCCCTCCTTCGGCACACTCTGCACAGGTTCCTCGGTCTCTGGTTTTACCAGGTATTTTCTCATACTTTCCTGAGGCTGCAGTTAGGGCTGGTGTGGGGGGACGGAGGGAGGAAAGAAGAGACAGAAAAGTAAGTGGCAGCTTGCCCCCACCATGGAGAGGGAGTTGGCAGGTTCCAGATTGTTCTGTTGGCTCAGAGGGTCCGAGAGAATCCAATCTTCCTGAGGTGACAGGTAGGACAGGAGTCTTCCATCAGTGTCAGCGGCCTCTGGATTTTTATCCATGTTGGTCCAGTCCCTGTGGTGGGAAGGTCAGTTTGAGGCCGAGACCTGCTGGACACCCATTTCTTCCCTGCAGGTAGGAGGGGGCCGGTAAAAGAGTGGAGGAAGAACTCCTGGGGGGGGCGGGTGTTGGATGAGCAGCTCCTGGTGCTTTTTTAGCCTTTGCTGTTTCTAGAGCCCTCAGGAATGGAGGGGAGCCTGGATGGCACTGTTTGTGGAGTAAATAAGCAAAGCTATTTTTGTTGACAAGAAGGGAGATGTGGGTGGGGAGTTTAGAACCCTGCCCATCTGTGCTTAATTGAGACCAGATGAGCTGAGGAGCAGGACACATTTTGTTTTGGGCATCTCCTTTCTTTTAAGGCCTATGTGTCTGGGAGTTCCTCAGGCCTGCATGAGTGTGGCCCCCTGCTGCTCACCTGCCTTGGGTACTGGCACTGGGCACTGCACCTACACGCCAGAGGTCAGGGGTTCAGGAACGCCACCAAGTCCATCCCCTGGCTGTAACTGAGGTTGTCCTCTTACTCCCAGGTGAAAATCCCTGGCTGTCGAGGCTCCTTTGGCCACTTCACGTGGGAGCTGCACAGATGCTTGTCAATCTGGGACACACTGAGTGTGAGAAAACCCGCTGACCTTAGAGCTGTGATGTTGCAAAGGGTGATAGTGACCCAGGTTTGGTGATGGAGGGAAAGACAACCATGTATGGGTGTCTGTGGTGATGATGGGGTATATTTTTATAACTTAGTAAAAAAAAAATAAGAAAGAAAAAGTATGTGGAATCTGTCCCTAAAGCTCAAAACCAGGCCAGCAAGAGGCCAGCAAGGGGTCCTCCTTCCTGTCCCTTCCACCTCTGAGAGAATTAAAAGCTGACAGCAGGTGGTTGCTTGTTGTCCATCTTCAACTCTTACCAGCCAGGGGAGGGAGCTTTTGAGACGTGAGGACTCTGCCTAGCAGCGTCTTCCCTTCCCTTCTTAATCACAGCTCTGGCTGAGTCTCGTCTTTAGAAAAGCTATTTTCATTTTTCCCTCAGTTTGGTCCGTGTAGATATAACTGGCTATCAAGATTTCCTCTAAGTGAGGTAGGCTTCTCATGTCCTTGGTACCCAGGGCAGAAGAGGCAGAGAGAAAGAAGAAAGGGATGAAACAGTTTAAAAACTGAGGTGGTTTTTTTTTTTTTTTTAAATGTTTTATTTTGGTGCAGCTTTCCCTGTCTGTATCTGTTCCTCTCTCCTTATAGGTGGTGGTGGCGGTGGCAGCCTCCGCTCCCATCTTGTGGCTGTTGTGTTGGTTCTTGACATGTGGTCTGTCCGTGGGGTTGCCCCATTTGTTTCTTCTTGGAGGGTGGGGGTGGCTTGTGAACTGATCAGCGATTATGCCTGTTTCCTGCATCTCCGCGTCTCTCCCTACTTCCCAGCCCACCTGGGCAGCAGAATCTGACAGGAGGGCAGGTGCCACAGCTGTGCACTGGAAACTAACAGGACCGATTTTCAAAAGAAGTGATTTGGGGAAACCATTTATTCCAGGGATGTCACCCCTATTCAAAGTATTTCTTGGGGTTACCTCTGGAGTCTGTGGTGCCTGCTTCGGACAGCCTTAATGATTCTCAGTCTGCACCCATGCTCATTCAGTGCAGAGTCCAGTGAATGATGTCTGTGGTCAAGTGAGATCACAGGGGCAAAGCTCATGGACCGACTAGCGAGGGAAATAGCTTGGATTTAATTATGTGGCTTTTAAGCTGGCTGTGAAAGCAATTTTGTAATTTCAGAGAGCATTCTGAGTGATACCAACTTTCTGATAGTAAGCCTATAGCTTGACTCCTTGGAGGACAGCATTGATTTGGATGTGAGAAACTCATTTGTTTGAAGAAATCTGTCCTGTTACTTTCTGGTCCTCCCAGGTTCTGACTTTACCAGGGCCCAAAATTAAAAAAATTAAAAAAAAAAAAAAAAAAAAAAAGGAAAGAGAGAAGAGGGAGATAAATCCCATCTGTGAATTTGTCTTATTGGCGCCTTTTCCCCCCAGCTGTCTTCCAAGTATTATTTTTACTGTTAAAAAAATTTTTTTAA
The DNA here is from genome assembly GCF_018345385.1 of Vulpes lagopus. Taxonomy (NCBI): domain Eukaryota; kingdom Metazoa; phylum Chordata; class Mammalia; order Carnivora; family Canidae; genus Vulpes; species Vulpes lagopus. The sequence continues at coordinate 22,251,342 of NC_054831.1, read as the reverse complement.
AAATGTGAAATGTAATGTTTTTACAGCGACAATATGAAATATATTTTATAAGGAATAAAATGGTACATTGTCTGATTTCATGTGTGCCTGTCCCTCTACTCCCTCCCCCCTACAGAGGCTAAGATTACTGTTGTTCTTGGTGGTAAACACATGATGGCATTTGGGCAAAGCCTACGCATTCATTAGCTTGTAATAATAGGGACCATTAGGAGCCAGGCCAAGTGCTTACGTGAATAACCAAGTGCTTACCTAAATAACCCCATGAAAGTTACTACTCTTATTCCCATTTTACAGATGAGAAGGAGGCAGCACAGAGTTTAAAGAACCTACCCAAGGGCATCTGTTGGGAAATAAGGACACTAAGATTACAACCCAGGCAATAAGCATTTTTCAGTACTGCTTATCTTGACAATGGGAAATATGCTTTTGGCTCTATTCCTGAGTTTCTTGATGAGTGGCCAAATGCCTTAGGAAAAAGTAAGTACATATTCTGCTTATGGGATGGTTCTGACTTCAGGGAGCATGCTGGGGACACTCCTTGAGTTCACCAATTCCATGTACTGTGATGGCCTGGATGACTGGAGAATGCTGGTCTAGGTGGTGGGAAGCAGAAAGAAACATCCCATTCTTCCTGAGCTGGGACTGCTTTCTTTAATTTTAGCTTCCGGGACTATGGATGTCTCTGGGAGTGGGATATGGGAGTGGGATCTAGGTCTCCTAACAGGGCCTGCCAGTGTGGGTGAGGTGCCCCCAGTGGGGGGTTGGATTACCTCACTCGAGCCCAAGGGCTAGTAAAGCTGGCCCAGGGGTGGTCTTTTGGCCCTTTTCCTTACTATGTGGTAGAGTGGAGAGCTTCTCTCGGCCCCCTTTTCCTTGCTCCCCACCCCCATGAAAAGTCTCCGTAGAATCCACTGCTTCACTGAGGTTTGCCCAAATCCCTCTACATCAGTTGTGACTTTGGGCTGCACATCCTCCATGTGTACCTGCCAGCCTCACCTTTATGGCTGGCTGTATGCACAGACTTGAAGTTTCCAGCTTCCAGCTGGGTTTGATCAACAGGTGAGACCAGACTGGAGTTTGAAGGGTAGGGGGAGAGACACGTTGGGATAGCTCATCTCCTGGCCCTTCCTGTACCCCACAGTGTCTGAATGACTGCATTTTCCTGCTGAGAGCTACAGGGAGTGGGTGGGGGGACAGCTATAGTTCTCCCTGGGTTCCAATAACGATCCCCCAGCATCCCAGAAGAGCTCCTTACCCCCTCATTGATTTCCCATCACCCAGTCTACACTGTAGATGTTTGACGCTCCTCAGTTACCCTGTCTGGGTGCACCATATGTTTCCTCGCCTGACAGTTACACCTTAACATGCTTCATGCTAAATTGGAGATAAAAATGACACCAACAAGTGTGTCTAGGCTCTCCCGTTTTCCACGTGTCTCAATCCAGTGATCTGCAACCAGTAAGATCTGTATCACCTGGAATTTGTTAACAGTGCAAATCCTTCCTGAGTCAGAAACTGGTGGTGGAGACCAGCGAGCTGCCCCAAGGGTGTCGTTGACCGGGTGCTGGGAGGTTCTGAGCACCCTGCCCCCTCAGCCTGCTCATCCATTCACGCACTTGGATCTGGAGATGCAGTGCAATCAGGGTGTTTATGCTTATGTATTCTTGCCCGTCTTGTTTTATATAAAGCAGAGCCAGGTGCTTTTTGCCTCTGCTTCCCAAGAGGGGCAGCTCTGATGGTGTGTCTGGAGTCTGGGCTTCTCGGTGACCTCACTTAAAAAACAGCCACCCAATGTATTAACCATTTGCTCAGTAGAAGTTTAATGGAGAAATATCTGTTTAAAACAATCAGTCAAAAAGAACAGCTCTTTTACAAACAAGTTATGGCAGTGACAGGTCAAAACCCCGGGCTTAATTTCCTGTTCCTTTGACCCACCCCTAGAAGAGGAGAGAGTGTGGAGTGAGGACAGATGGGGCCGTTTATATGTTAGCCAGAGGAATTACAAAAATACACTCTGATGTAGCAACAAGGTTGTCATGAAACATGCCATGGTGGGGGGGGCGGGGAGGGACTGGGAGAGTGGGGAGGGAAAGACAACCAGACAGGGAGGTTCTCCACCCTGAGGGTGGAGACCTGAAGGCAGAGCTTGCCTCAGGGCCTTGGGAAGGAAGGAGTCCCGATTCCCAGCCGACAGGTCTGGGGCTGGAGACATGCTGTTTTGGGGATCACCTGGACACCTGGGGAGACAGAAATGATTAAAATGGCAAACACAGTAGTTTCTTTGACCTTTCAATGCTATTTGCCCTGGTGACTGAGCAATAGAAGGGAGGCAATGGAAAACTTATCAACTGAATAAAGAGCCCCTGAAGCAGCAAGTAGAGTTCCCTAACTTCCTCCATACACCTGCTTTTTTCTGGCCTCAAGTCTATTGACAGGATTCACAGAATAATGGCTGGGACTTGAAAGGCAGAGCTGAGGCCTGGAGCCCAGAAGCAGCTCTCTTATCCTTGATGTTTGGAATCCAAGCGTAGTAATTCATTTTTTGAGGCTAAATAGTGTCCTCATTTATGGCGCTTTTATATTGCAAGTGCTCTTTACACCTGATTTCACCAATTCCTCACCACGAATGAATCTGCTCACTTTCCACTGTCTAGAAAGATCAAGGTGTGGGGCAGAAGAGAGTAGAATAGGAACAGGGAAAGGGATAGGCAGATACCCTTTGCACGGATCTTTCTAGGACTGGACTTGCATCTCAATGTCCCTCCCTTCCCGACATCATTACACCTTCTAAATAGGGTTCTTTATCCCATTTCAGTGTCAGGAGGCCCCACTTCCTCCAGCCTTCCAAGTGGTGGTTGGTATTGGGTATCTCAGAAATCCAGAACAGCCCTGGCAACAGGATTCCCCACGATGGAGACATCTGAGACATGTGTAGGGCTGGTTGAGGTGTGTGTGGGTGAGTGAAGACAGGGTCTCAGCTGCCTGGTGTGGACTCATAAGTATATATCCATATTAGAACTTAGCCACCGTGAATGTGTGCAAAAAGAGAGATGGCTGCAGAAAGAGGAAGGAGAACAATCAATAATATAGTCAAATGAGCTGGTTAACATTTCCAGTGGTTCTGTCAAGAACTTTACATCTTGAGTAAAGCAGCAGACAAGCTAGTTACCAAGTTATGTTTCAGTGCCTCTCAGCTGGAAGCTTAATAGAAAACTAGCAAAGTCAATTGTCTGAATAGGGGCTCAAATTTTTTTTTTAAATAAATTGATTTCTGCTAATGTGATTTTATTTTTTATTTTCATTTTTTACTTTTAAAAAGATTTTTTAAAAGCCATGAAAGACACACAGAGAGAGGCAGAGACATAGGCAGAGGGAGAAGCAGGCTCTCCAGTGAGTAGGGAGCCCAATGCAGGACTCAATCCCAGGACCGAGGATCACACCCTGAGCTGAAGGCAGACATTCAACCACTGAGCCACCCAGGTGCCCCTAATGTGACTGATTTTAAACTGTTTTTAGGAAAATAGCTGTGGTTCAGAATTAGACAAGAGCCTCAGTGTCCCTTAAGAGCCACTTTAAGAAGAATAAATGTCTAAGATTGGAAAGAATTCAATCCATGCCATTTCTGAAAGATATGCTGTGTTAGGTACTATGCAAATATGGCTTAGGAAGGAATAGGATCCTTGTTAAGGATCCAAGAGTATGACTTCAAAAACCGTGAGGGTTATTAATTCAGGGCCTTTAGAGATTAGTCATTCTGCTAAAATGCACATGGCAGCCTTCTCCTCACAATTTAATACTTACGTCTGTATTTGGTAATACACCTTCTACAACCAGCTTACCTGCAAAGAGCTATGTGGGCTGCCTCCATGCTGAAGTGTGGGTGCTAAAGATTAACAGTTGTATTAATATACTTTGAAAATGAGGATTATTAATGATCTGGCTACCTTTGACATATGGAGAACAAAATAAAACAGCACATGTAGACTTTTTTAATGTCCCTAAATCAGGGAAAAGCCTCACTTGGGTAGTGTTCGGGGGAATGTTTATGACCAATTGATTAGTTCCTTCTATTAGGGTAAGTTTCTACTGTTAACGAAGAGGTATGAGGCTCTGCAGATAATCAGATTCCCATATATAAATTAAGGCACATGTTTGATGGGTAGAATTTTCTTAGATTTTCAGAAAAATTCCACTGTGCTAGTTTTCTACTCCACTAGAAGTTCTGTACAGGGTGACGGACCAAGGAAAGTGGAATTTGTAATGATGGGGCAATAAATTAGAGGGTTTGATGTTTATTATCTGATATGTATTATAGTACATGTAGAAGCATTCCCTTGGGCATAAGATGGCCCAGATTCTCTAAGCCTTGCTCAGTGATGATGATGAAGTAGGTCTAGCTATGGGTTCCTAGATAGTCTCTGAGGAAAGGTGAACTGAATGGTTACTATGGCAACTGGATAGGTAGATTGGTCCACTTAACTGTCCCCATAGTAACTGAGCTCCTGGAGAGCGATAGAGGAATTAGTTATCTTAACAGGCTACTATTATCCCCATGGTAACGAGTCTCTAAATGGCAGTGGTCAGCCCTAAGGAACAATCTGAGGAAAATGCTCCCTAGAGAAAGGATAGGTAGGAGGCAGAGAGGTGAATAGACCTTCCCTGCCTCCCAGGAGCTGAACACCTTGGGGAGGTCTGGGATGTGTGTGTGCATGTATCTGGGGGCTTATGTGCTTCCAGGCCCAGGGGAAAGGCTAAGACAGTTGGGTATATAAGGTTTCCTTTTGCCCCCAGCTCAATCGTGCCCAACTCACTCATGGGTTGAAGTGGACGGTGCAGCTGGGAGGGGCTCCCCTTCCAGCTACACATTACCATTCTGATGCAAGGTGCGCCGGCGCTGACTGGACTGCATGCTCAGGACCAGGTACTGCCTCATAAACTCACTGAACCGCTTTTGGTTGGCCAACTTCCGGGCCGACTTCCGGGCCCCAGTGAAGCCTCCAAATCTCTTCTGCAGCTGCTTCTGCTCTATCTCTCCAGCCTCATCCATGCCTGGCTCTGTCCCTTCCTGGGCTTGGATTAGGCTCCTGATGCGAGGCATGCGCTTCAGCTGCATCTCAGAGGTGCTTGGCTGGTGAAGGACAGTTGCCACGTGCTCTGGGTCAGCAGGGCTGAGCTGCCAGGAGCCCCTGGCCATGACCTTGGTGCATGGAGTCCAGAGAGGGCTGCTGAAGACCTTCCCTTCACACTCAAGGATGCACACCTGCAAAGATATAGGCAGGGTGGGGAGGGAGGGAGGAGAAGGATTGGGAATGTCTATTAGTCCAAGGTGATGAGATAAAGTCCTTCTATTGCATACAAAATCCACATTGGTACCAATGCAAGTGCTTCTGAAGCATCTCTTTATTAAGTATCATGTAGCAGTTTTACACATAATTACTCAGGTTTGTAGAATTTCAGAGTTGCAAAGACACAAAAAACTATCTGGCCAGAGAGGTGAGTTAATTTACCACAGGTATCACAGAAAGTCAGTGCAGAATGAGTGCCCCAAACCACACTCAGAGCACTAGCTGAGTTTTTGAAGCCAATACGACTCACAAGGGTCACCCATAAAAAAGAATCTTATTTTGTTCTCTTCCCAGCCTTGGGAGAGATCAGTTTGGTTTAAGAAGCTGGGGATGTCAAAGCAGGTACTTAAATCTGCATGTTGAGATGAACCCTGGTGTGGTTCATTTTTCATCCCACATATACTAGTTCTCACTTACCTGTGCCTCAGTTATAGGAAATGAGGATCAAGACTATTTGGAATGTAGACAGGTTGGAGTAGGGTTTAGGTGGGGAAGAGGGGCCATCAGATACCATCCAGTAGACCTGCCAGGGCTCTGGGAACTTCTGCTGCTGCTCTGTCTCTCCAGGTGTCTTCCACTTCTAGTCTATACCAACACCCTGGCCATGAGGTTTCCATACCCTTCCTGACTTGTCCTGGCCTTGGCCATGCTTCCCACACTCCTATCTTTAATTGTGCCTTTTGGAAGCATCTAACCTCCAACTTCTTTTACTATTTGCTGTCTTTGCTTCACCCCAAATGCTTCTCTGTGTTTCTGTCCTCTGCCAGATGAAAACCCCATTTCAACTTGACCTTGCCATCACAGTCACTGAGTAGCTGCGGAGCCCTTCATCAAACCTTGGAGCTCTTGCCTGGCTTACAGGGCATCAAGAGATACTGCTCTGTCTGGACAGCTGTGGGACATCAGAAGACTGGAGTGTGTGCCCCGTATCCCCTATCTGGGGAGCAAAAGCCTCCCCATGGTGTTCAGAGTGGCACAGATGTTAATATAGGCAAGGTTTCCCACCGGATCCCTAAACAAGGATCCCTCCTTATGCATGAAGCTAAATCACATACCTTATAGCCATCCCACCGAACTCGAAAAAATGGCTCCGCCAGTTCCGCTTCTCTGCGACCCTTTGCCACTCTTGACCCTGACCCCCTTTTGTCTCTGCCAAGCTTCTCCAAGATGTGGTCTGTACTCATGCCTCCATTTCTGCATCTTCCATTTTTGCCTCATCTCCTTGAAATCTGCTTTCTGCCCTCTTCTTCCACTAATTGCCCTCTCGAGGACCACCAGTGAATTCCCAGTCACCAGATCCACTTGGGCCTCATTGTCACAGACTATGCTGCATTTGGCAGCACAGGCCACACCCTCCTGAAAATTCTCTTTCTGACATTGCACTCACCTCTCAGACTCCTTCCTTCTGGGTTCCTAAGATTCTATCTTTAAGATTCTTTAAGATTCTTCTTATCTCTCTTTACAATCTTCCCCTTGGTGACTGTTCATTTCTGTGATTTTGGTCATAACTTTCAGAGCATCCGAGGTCTATAGGTTCAGCGCCTGACATCCGTTGAACTCCAGACACTTCTCTGATCCCTGTCTGGTATCACCATCAAAGTATCTAACTAGCACTTTAAATGCAAGTTGTTAAGAATTCCCTTCTGGGGCAGAGACTGCCAATTGCTCATTCCATACCCATCTTGCCTCTTCCTTCTTAACAGAACACTTGTCTTCTTCCTGAAGGCCACATGTATGTTTCTCAAACTCCTTTTTAGCCAGAGGTGGCCAATGACATAAAACTGGAAGTGACCCTGGGAAGGTGGGGCTCCTGGGAAAGTAGGAGGCTGACTCATCAGGGGAGAGCATCCTTTCTTCCTTCTTTTACCCGTCCTCCAGCCTCCTGCTTAGAATTGGCTGGAACTCAATTGGCTATCTTGAAGACATGAAGTGACTCAGAGGATGGAAGCCATGTGGGAGTGGCACCCATATACGGATAAAGTAGAAAGAGAAGGAGCCTGGGACATTGGCGATGTGGTAAAGCTGCCATACCAGCCCTGGATTATCTACCTCCCAACTTCTTTGAGGAATCAAATCGCTGTCTTATTTAAGCCATTGTTACTTTAGGTCTTTCTTACTAGCAGGTGATATACTTTCTCTACCTTACGTCTGCTCTTCTGCTTGGTCTGGGTGGGAATCCAAATAATCTCAGAATTATTTATTTATTTAATTTATTTATTTTAGAGAGAGGGCTCAGGAGGGGGCAGAGACAGTGGGAGAGAAGCAGCCTCCCCACTGAGCACAGCACCTGAAGCTGAGGGGACTTGATCCCATGACCCTGAGATCACGACCTGAATTGGTGATCAAGAGTCGGACGCTCAACCAAATGAGCCATCCAGGTGCCCCTCAGCACTTTTAAAAAGACAGAATTCAAAAGCCGGTTAAATTCCTGAGGAATAGAACCAGGGTTTAAAATGCACTTTTATAAGGATCAGGTAATTGTGAAACCTACCTGGGTTTGGAAACCGCTAACATAGTCCATGTTCACATGTTATCATGAGGTTTAGTAATTAATGTGTCCAAAACTCCACTGTTAGACAAGATATTACCTGAACGAGAACCCAAGACTTTCAATCCAGGATGTCTCCTATTCAATGAGCCCTGTGTGCTTGCAATACAAATTGGTGTAAATTAATACAAGAGTAAGAATCTTGTGAGACTGAAAGGTAAAGTTCTGATGGGAAAATTGCTAATTTTTTCTGGGCCAGAGAGAAGAAAGAGACTAGTCAGTGGGAGTGCCACTTATCTTCCCTGATAAGATTTCCAAGGTGCACCCTTTGCCAGGCCCCCCTGCTAGCCATAGGTAGTGACGGTGGCCCCTGCTGATACACAAGTCGTGAGCATATCTTTTCCATTTAGATTTTCCTCAGAGATGCTGATAGAACTATTATCATTAGTGCCAACTCAGCTGAGATACAAAGAGAAGCCACTTTTTCACATCCTCAAAGTCACTGGGTATGAATGAATGGCAGCTTCCATAGTGGGGGGAGGGTAGACTTTAACACAGTGGTAGCTACAAATCCAAGTGCTCTTTAAGAATGGCTACCGGTTAAGGGTGCTTGGGTGGCTCAGCTGGTTAAGCATCTGCCTTCAGCTCAGGTCATGATCCCAGGGTCCTGGGATTGAGTTCCACATCAGAGTCCCTGCTCAGCTGGGAATCTGCTACTTCCTCTGCCTCTGTCCCTCCTCCCGGCTTGTGCTCACTCTTTCTCTCTCACATAAATTAAAAAAAAATCTTAAAAAAAAAGAATTGCTACTGGTTTGTTAGAATGCAGATTCTTAGCCTATACTCCTAGAGATGCTGATTTAGTATGTCAAGGGTATGGCCCAGGAATCTGCATTTTTAGCCAATGCCCCGGTGATTCTGAGGCTGGACTATATTTGAGAAATCCTGCTTTGGATCTTGCTTTGAGGAGGAAGGTGTCATCATGGAATATAGTAGTCGGAGAAAGGGTTACTTGGGTCTTTATTTAGCTGTTCCTGAAATACTTTGAAGAAAACCAGGCACAACCAACTTGTAGTACATTCTTTTCAGATCATCATCCCATTGAGTTATTATTCTATAGCCGTGGGTATCTAGTGGGGAGCAATTTTGTCCCCAGGGAACATTTGGAAATGTCTGGAGCCATTTTTGGTTGTCACATGGTGGGTGGGGAAGGGGGGGATGCTACTGCTATCCAATGAGTAAGGCCGGGATGCTGGTAAACATCCTACAATGCACAGACAGCCCTCCACCCCCACCCCATGACAAAGAATTATCCAGTCTACAATATCCATAGCGGTGAGTGTGAGGTATCCTACTCTATAGGGTCAAGAGGAAAGCAGGAAAGCATGGGTAGTACTGGGGAAAGCCAGAAGTGTAAAATTTTGGAGATAACATGGAGTTGGAGCAGACTTGGTCCACTCCTTACAGAATAGAACCCCAAATGCTTGTTGAACAGTTCTACTCCATCCATTTACAAGAACAGGTGGAGGTTATTAAACCTAGAGGCTATGAGATCTTCTGGGAGCCCCTGGGTCGCTAAACCCAGATGGTAATTAGATTAGGTGTCAATCGGAGAAAATGCAGTTCTATGATCAAACCAGATGCATAGGCTGTACAGAGACTCAACATACTGTTAGATGAATTGGATACTGACAAAATCATCTCAGCCCTTGATTTAGGAGAAAGTTTTGGGCAAATGTGAGGAATCCAAATTCGCAACAGCATTTGTAGCACCAGATGGGCATATGAGCTTAATGCCTAACACTCTGGTCTAAGGGACCCACCAGCCTCTTTCCAGAGATTGGTTAATGGACTATTAAGTGGAGCTGGACACATTTTCACAGCCTACACCGATGACATTGCTATATTAAGCCAGAGTGTGGATGAGCGTCTGGAAAGTCTCAGACTGGTGCCAAATTCATCTGTAAAGCTGGGTTTAGAGGGAAACTGAGCAAAGGGCCATCTGGATGTCTGGGATCAAACATTAGGGAAATAGGCACATGAGCCCATTGGAAGGAAAAGAAGAGGCTCACTGAGATTGTCAAGTTTCTGCCACTAAAGAATCAAATCACTTTTGACCGAAAGACATTTAGGAGCTATTTGCTTTAATAAGTTATGCTAGAATATTAGGGCTAACACTAGTAGGGAAGCAGATAAATAGTGCAAGAGGAAAACATATTGGGAACTCTTACTGCAAATCAATCAGTAAGTTTTCATGTAATGAAGGTAGAAAGCACTAGAAGTTCATTTCTTTTGCTATTATTCAAGTTTCAGGAAGTTATAAATACATTTCCCCAGACCTTGATGGTTGCCTTCTTCTTTGTCTCTAAAACAACTTGGTGAATCTAGTTTTTTTTTTTTCTCTACATAAGCTTATGGGCTAAGTATCATTCATAATTAGGCAGAAGCCCAAGGCATTGCAATGGGTTTGGGTGTGAGAGTCATTTACTGACCAAAACTACAGTCTTACACAAAGCCAGCCATCTTTGGACCATTGATCTAGAGTGAGAAATACAGAACTTCCTGATAAAGCCAAGGATTTAAATTGTCCTGGGAATAGCTCAGAATTCCATAATTTAGTGGAGGGATTGGGAAGGTGATCCTTGCTGAAATATCTAAGTTCCCCCAGCTCCCATAATTCACAAAGTTGGGAAAGAGTTGCAAGATTTGGAAATGAGATGTGGTTGCCAACGTTCTAGGCATTTCATCAAACTTTAAAAAACAGGTGAAAAGTGAATACAAACTAGGAATAAAACAACCAGGCAGTCAGGTTCCCTGAGGGTCAGCAGGCACTTTGAAGGATTTCTCTTTCCCTGTGAAGGTCTAACTGGTTATATTCTAACTTGTTTCCAAGAAGTATCAACTGGTGCTGTCTGGATCCCAGATATTTAAATGCTAGGGTGGAATGGAAACATGTTCCAGATTCTTTACTGGCTTTGAAAGATGCCAATGTGAAAAGTCTGCAGCATTTGCACTGGATGGACCCATTAGGAGGCTAGGGGTCTAGCTGTCTTACAATTTCCATGGAACATGTTCATGGAGTACTGCTCTCTGCCATGCTCTGTGCTACACGATGGGGATCCCCAACACAATCAGAAAAGGACCCTTACACGTTATGGTAAAACACTGGCAGACACAAGTACCTGTCAGGACACAAAGGAGCGAGGTTGTGGCTCTACTGGGGGCAGGTGGAGAATCAGCATAGTGTTCTCATAGGTGAAATTTAATCTGAGTTTTGAAGTAGGAGTACTGGATGAAGGAGGAGGGAGAAGAAGGCACAGGATGGTGGGGCAAGTTCTTGAAGCCTTGGGAAGGCCAAGAAGGGAAAGTGGGATTTTTAAGGAACTGTAAAAAGTGATTGAGGTAAGGAGTGTACCCTGGGGAGACACCTGCAGCCTGGGGAGAGCTGAAGGCCTGGGATCCAGGATGGCATCTCAGAAGGAGAGAGTATAGGGAGATGAGAAGCCCCCGATCTTGGTGATCACTTGTGTTTACAGAGTGGGGAGAGGAACAGGAACCCAAGAGGACATAGAAAAAGAGGAGTCTGAATGGAGAAGAGAACCAGGCAAGTTTATCAGGAGAGGATAAGGAGGAGGAAGCCTACCAACTGGTCCTGGACCTTGCTCGATGTGATGCAGTACAAAGGGGGCGAAGGCACAAGTGTAGATGACTTCCTGAGTATACAAATATCTGTTTAAGTCCTAATGCTTTTTTTTTTTTTGAGTGGGAAATAACGGGTTACTTACCATGAAAGCTAGAGATTCCAGAATTGTGCATAACTTTCAGTCTTGTCTAAGCTACAAATTGAGAATTTAGCAGCATGGTGATTATCAGATTATCAGCTCATCATGGGTTTACATGTAAACTATGTCGTCTGCTCTGTTTACTAAGATCAGGGGAAGGTGTTTTTTAGATAAACTTTAAACCTCTTTGTGCTGCACAACAAAGCCCTGTGGGCCTTCTATGTTTCAGCCAAACTCAGTTTTCTCAGTTCCTTAAATGACATTTCCCTCTGGGCACAGGCGTTTGCACATGTGCGCCTGGCCTCCCTCCACCATGGGGAGCACTCTCCCTGCCTCTTCACTCCCACTTTTCAGGTCTCCTTAGATGCTTCTAAGCATCTAGTCTAGTTTCTAGTCTAGTTTGGGGGCCACTGCTCTGGGCTTCCCTAGCACCCAATAATTAATCACTCCCTCTTGGAGGGATTGTGAGATCTTCTCTCCCACAGGTTACAAACTCCATCCATCTGGTTACCTACCTTTGGATCCTTTGCCCAAGCCTTGGGCTCAGAATATAGTAAATGCTCAGAAAAACCACAACAGATCAATGAGAAGGATGGATAAACTTTGGATGGGTTACCTGGGGATGCTCTTCATGATGCAGTAGTTATTACTGTTCAGAAAACAGGTGTGGGGATAGGTTGGTTTTTGGGTCTGTAGGGGCTGTGTCCACTCATGGTTAGTGAGCTAACCCAATATGAATATATGTTCCATATTTGTACACTTGCCTTAAAGAGCACTAGTTACTTTTGGTTGATTTTTAAAGATTGAGGAGTTTGAAGGGTGCCTGGGTGGCTCAGTCAGTTAAGCAGCTGACTTCTGATTTCAGCTTAGGTCATGATCTCAGGGTTCTGGGATGGAGCCCTGCATCAGGCCCCATGCTCAGTGGGGAGACTGTTTCAGGATTCTCTCCTTCTCCCTCTGCCTCTCCCCCCATTCTCTCTCAAAGAAGTAAATAAATAAATAAATAAATAAATAAATAAACCTTAAAAAGATAAAGGTTGAGGGGTTTGGAATATGACACCTTTTCAAAGAAGTTTGACTACAAAGAAAAAATAATTGAGTTATATTGGGCTTAATAGAGGAATAGCCATTCAGACTGCTATGAAAGCAGTTAAGAAAGCAGTTTATTTAATGTAAAGAAATTTAATGCCAGATTTGCACCTCAAATTCAAAATTTAAAATATAAGGGAGCATTTAGGTATTTGTTGTAGAATTAACTTTAATACCAAAGATGGAGGGCAATGTACATGTTCAACAGGAGGACCATAGTTAAACAAATTATACTGTATTCATAGAAATAAAGAACTTAAAATAATGTTAAATAACATGGGGAAATTATCCTGGTATAATATAGCACGTGAAAAAACTAAAATTGTTTCTCTGACAGGTGGGATTAAGGGTAATTTTCTTTTTTCAGACTTCTCTTAATTTGACAAATTCTCTAAGAGGAGTATGCATTATTTTAATAATGGGAATGAAATGGCGGCCCAGGCAGGCCTTTATCTGAATGTGAAAAAGTGGAAAGATGTCAGGGTTTATACTTAGAAGATGTGAAGTCCCGTATCTGTTTCCTTTTTTTTTTTTTTTTTTAAGATTTTGTTGATTTATTCATGAGAGACACAGAGAGAGAGAGAGAGGCAGAGACATAGGCAGAGGGAGAAGCAGACTCCCTTCCCCACAGGGAGCCCAATGTGGGACTTAATCCCAGGACCCTGGGATCATGACCTGAGCCAAGGGCAGATGCTCAACCACTGAGCCACTCAGGTGTCCCCTGCATCTGTTTCCTACTGACCACGTGACACCAGATGAGTCACCCGACCTCTGGGCAAGGCCCTAAGTTTCTCCTTCTGGGTCTGGAGGGAAGAAGGAGGAGAAGGCAGGGATGCTCCAGGACCTACCTCAAGGTTGAAGCTGTCAAGAGCTGGGCGGAGCTTCTCTCTGCAGGTCAGACAGTCCTTTTGGCAGCTTCCAGACACGCTGGAGAAGAGGCTGAGCAGCAGGAGGTCACAAAGCAGGATTTTCATGGTGCAGGAGCAGGAAGTAGGGTGCTAAAATGCTAAAACACAAGGAAGGGTGGGGGGCAATTACACCAGCCATTCTGTGGGGGCCTCACACAGGGGATGCACTAGAGGTCACAGCACCAGAGCCTAAGATTCACCTCCAGGAGGGAGTGGGTTATCCAGGAAACAAGAGGCCTGCTCCTGTCAGCCAGGTCTACCCTGCATGCCCGGGGTTGGGGGTCTGGGCTCCTAGGGAGAGCACCCTTGTGATTCTAGCCACCTAGCTGTCTCAACAGGCAGGAGCATTTCCAGGGAGCTAAAGGCCTCACTTAGCCGCTTACCCATGTGTGACGGTAAGATGATCTTGCCAAGCTTCAGTTTTCACAGCTACAAAAGGGGTATAGTGGTACCTGTCTTGTCACAGGGCCGATGCAAAGAGATGAGATCCATAAGGGGAGTTTTGCACAGGGTCTTGCAAGAGTGAGATTTATGAATGACTCATGGACTTTGTCTTGTCCTCCCTAGCCTTCCCTGTCTCAGCCAGGAATACCTGAGTTCCGGAATTTGCTCTTCCAGGAAGCCTCCACCAGGCTCCTTGTCTGCTTCCCGCACTAGGTGTGAGCTGGCTTCCTGAACACAGGGCCTATATGTTCACTGTGTTTAGTCCACACAAAACACAGGACCAGGTATGTGGAGTGGAGTGATTGATTGAAAAATGAACAGAGACACGAAGATAACAGCTCCAGCTATTAGTTAGGTCAGCCGTTTATATTCTTTATGTAGGATTGCCTAAAAGGTGTTCAGTTTTTCCTGCTGCTCTTTAAATTTATCCGGCAATCAAGCCTCCTGAATCAAAATGCTGTTTCCTTGGACTGCATCATTTTAAGTCCCTGTAGAAACATTTTTACTTGGAGGATTAAATGGAATAGGGAACAAGGGAAATTTCTGGCAATGTTGGGAATGTTCTTGGCTGAGGTATAGGTCGCAGGGGTGTATACACTTGCTGAAACCCTGGGAATTGTACATTTAAATCCTGTGCATTTCACCGTACATAAATTTTAACTTCAACAAAGAGCCCAGTGTAGAAAAACAAAAATTACTGCTTTCTCATCAGACTATACTGAGAAAAAGTATAAGCCTTGCTCATCAAATGCGGTCTTCAGACCAATATTGGCATCATCTGGGATCTTTTTAGAAGTGCAAGATGTCAGGCCCTAAGCCAGAGCTACTGAATTTGGATCTACTTTTTAAGCAAGATTCTCAGGTGATCCAGACACATGCTAAAGTCTGAGAAGCCCTGCTAGAAGATGGATCTGGAATGAAGCAAGTCAATAAGAGAAGGAAGGGGATCCTGCAATTGAATTCACCCAATGGCCATATTGGGAGACTCTCCCAGTTCTTCTCCCGTGTCATCCAAGCATCTTATACTAAGAGGATGTCCACTAAAAGATGCTTAATCAGTGCTTGCTAAGTCAATGAGGTGATATATGAGATGGGTTTTGAATGAATAATGGTTTGCCAAGAGGACACAGAAGAGGGCATCTGAGAGGCTCAGGGAACAACCTTTGGAAAGACATGGAGGAGTTGGGACCACAGCCTGTGAGAGGTACCAAGGCCACCTGCCCACACGTCCTATGGGAAGCTCCCTGGAACTGGGTCTTGCTTGCCATCCAAAGGGTTTAAGCTTTACTCAACAGGTGATGGGGTGTGCAGGGCTAATGAACAATGAACAAAAACATATTATATATAATAAAGAAACATATTATATGCATTTTTTCTTCTCTATCCCAAAGGCCAGTGCCTTAGCTGAGACTTACTGCCTTGGCTATTGTGATGGCCTCCTAATTAGTCCACCTAATGATCTGGCTGCCCACCAAGCCATCTCCAAATCTGATGACATTACTTCATACTTAAAATGAATCTGTAACCCCAGTGGGACTTCGTACTGCTCCTGCCCACTTTTTCTAGCTTTGTCTCTTGTTGTTCACAGTGACATCTCTTCTGGTAGTAGGGAATCATGCAGTTCCCATTTCTATCCTGTCCTCAATGCCTTTGAATCTTGGCACATGCTCTTCCTTCTGTCCAGACTACCTGTCTCCAATTTATACTTCCTACGCACCTCAAAAATTATCCCCTCTGGGAAGTCATCTCCAAACTATGGTCTGAGTTAGATGAAACTCCTCTGTTTCTATGCCATCGTGAAGCAGCACATCACAGTGGGAAAGGAAGAGAGCCTCGGGGGCCTGTCAAACAGACATGACAGACCTGTGTCACAGAGCTCTGATTTGCATTTTCTCATCCGCTCATCACTACAGAATGACTAGGTTCAGATCCTATATCTGAAACTCAACTTCTCAGTTTCTCATCTGTAAAAATTGGACAATAATAGTGCCTATCTCATAGGGCGATGAATGTGGTAACGTTTCTAAGAAGTTAAAATGGCACCTGGCACATAACCAGTGCTATAAAAAAGCTTATAAAAGAAAAAAGCCAGCACATAGCCTTCACTTTATAATGCTATCATCATCTCTCACATGGCACTTATGACATTGTACTGTAAGCTTGGATTTCTATGGCTACTTGTCCCACTGGGCTGTGACTTCCTGAAGGGCTGATACCGTGTTATATGGTTCTCTGTATTTCTGGCCCCGAGCACAGAGTGAGGAGGCACTTAAGAGGTGCTCAGAATGTTTGATAAGAGGCAGAAGAGTATCTCTGGAGCATTATTCCTTCTTTTTAGCCAATGTAGAGTTGAAGAGCATCTAGGAGCATCTGCCTCGCTGGGGTCTGAGAAGCTAATGGCACAGGAGCCACTTCTGGACTGTGTAACTGACAGCATGTCTGTTAGCTAATTGTTCAGTTCATGGGGGCAGGAGTGGGACTTGTGTCACTCCAGAGCGAGGCAAGACACCATCCTAAGCTGTAGCCCCATGCCTGCTCTGCTATGGTTGCAAAAGGCTGTGAGGCGTGGCTGGAATAGTGTCACGTGCTAAGTCTGCAGGTTAAATACTTGTTGGTGCACAAGCTATAGAAGCTCATCACACCGGTTCTTTTGAAGAGAAAATGTGTCCTTGAGTTCCAAACAGCCACCCCATAAGCACATGTCAAATTGAGGACTGCTCGAATATGCCTTTGTTTATTCTGAGACTTGCCTTTACATTTATTATTTTCTTAAATTTTAGTCCTTCTAGGGGCACCTGGGTGGCTCAGTGGTTGAGCAACTGCCTTCCCTTCAGGTGGTGATCCCTGGGTGATCCCTGGGTCCTGGGATCAAGTCCCACCTTGCGCTCCCCGCAGAAAACCTGATTCTCTATCTGCCTATATGTCTGTCTCTCTCTCTCTGTGTCTCTAATGAATGAATAAATGAAATCTTAAAAAAATAAATACATTTTCGTCCTAGTTGGGAGACGTTTTTGTAGAATTTGTCCAGAATGGCATGGTTGTGCCCTCTATGGCCACATGGTGGCAGTAGCTGTATGTCACCAAGGAAAGAGAAGGCTCGGCGGAGAGGGACCGGATCCTTCCTAATACACAACTGCCATACATAACGTTTGCATAGGCTGAGCTGATAAGTTGTGACAGATGTTAATGAAATGCTCTCCGGCTGAGGTTTTTCATGAACCTCATTAACTGTCGCTACTTGCACATTCAGGAAATGCCCGGTGGATTGATTGATGTTTGTTATCTCAAATTCTGGGTAAATGGGTTTTTAGGATGAGGTGAAGAAAGAAGATGAGCTCCTGGGACATTTAGCATGGAAAATGTATTTGATAGCCTTGCCGCATGTAAAATGTGAGCCGTCCTTGGTTTGGCACTTGGAAAATCTTATCATATGCACTTGGCATTAGCTTGCCCCCACCCCCCTGCTCCCCTCTGGGGTGGCCCACCATACACCTCTCTTACAGGCTCCAGCCTCCCTACCCTCTGTGTCCTACTCCTCGCTCTGAACAAGTAACTCCACCTATTATTGAAAACCCATAAAAAAAAAAATCCATGCACGAAGCTATTTATTCTTTGCAATTCCAAGAGTCCTTAAAATGGGACCAACGCAGGTCTATCTCAAAGGTAGTGATATTTTAATGAGACCAATATAAGTGAAAGTTCAAAATAAATCTAATTATCCTTACAGAGGGGACCATATTTTGTACTTTTTGGTACTCCTCACAACACCTAGCATCATTGTGTTCTAGGTTAAGTCAGATTTTGAACTGTACTGAAAAATCAATACTTCCATTTTTAAGAAATCTTAGCAACATCGCTATGCTTTGTCTTGTAGCTCTGTGTATAAGTTAATGTCATGTAAGTGAAGGTGAGTAATTAGTTAATTCATGGATTTTATTTATTTATTTATTTATTTATTTATTTATTTATTTATTTTCATGGATTATTATAAGTTTTTTTTTTTATATTTATAAGTTTTATACTTTGTTTGATTTGGGGTGAGCTACTTTACCTGAGAGAGTTTGTCTTCTTCACTGCAAAATGGGGAACATGACAGGTGGTGTTTTTTGTTTATTGCAAGAATACTGACCCTCAGTAAATAAAACTGCCTGGAATATGTTTGAATTTTACCTGGCTTGTATTTCACTTGGTGAACCAAGCTTGGTTAACACTTCCGTGTGATGATGCTATCATCTGGACATCTCTTATTGAATAAAGGAATGTTTAATTACCTCTTATTTCAGTAATGACACCTTATAAATATAATTGTGTCTCGTTGTTTATGAAGATAAAATACCACTGTGTTTTAGTCTTAATCTATTTGCATGTAATCTTGCTTCCCAGGGCAATATAATTAGGTGCTTATCTGTTTGGAGGATTACGTATGAAGCTAAAAGTTAATTGAGTTTTGTCTTATGACCTATGAGAAAGGCTGTAATTTTGGTGCTTTTAGTGGAGAAGAGGAGGGGCAGCCTTTCTGTGAGAGCCACGTACTTCTCTGTTCTTTTCATCAGCCACGTGTGTAGGTATTCTTCTTTAGAGCTGACAAAATATTTTTATATTCATATACGACCCTATAACCGAGGGTTAATAATATGTCTCTTTTTGAGAAGAATGTAAGTTCATAGGGGTTAAGCAACTTGCCTAAGATCATCCAGCTTATAAATAGCAGAGCCAGGACTTAAACTCAGATGTTTTGACGTCAAACTGTGTGTTCTGGGAAACTGTAAACTCTATATACTGCTTCTGCTTCGGAAGGGTTGGCCAATTCTGGTGGAATCTCACTGGGCCAGTCTCTATTTGTATTTGACAGTAATCACATTACCGCTATACTTAGAATACGATGTGCCAGGCACTGTGTTAATCGCTTTGTAAGCATCCATCCTATGGGGTAAGTGGTATTATCCCCATTTTACCATTGAGAAGACTGAGACTTGAAGGGAGTGCCAGAGGTGAGCCTCAGGCCCAGCTGATTTCCAGGCTCCTGCTCTCACTAGGCCACTCAGTGATCTCTGCAGCTGTCTCTGGGTAGGTGGATTCATTCTAAGGATTGCCCCCTGCCCTTTTATTAAGTTTTTATTTATTTATTCATGAGAGGCAGAGACACAGGCAGAAGGAGAAGCAGGCTCCCCCTGGGACTTGATCCCACGACCTGAACCACTGAGCCAAGGTGTCCCTAAGAACTCCCTTTTATCCTGACTCTGGGCTTTCCCTCTCTGATTGCAACGTCCTTATTGTTGTCTCTCCTTCATAGAGAAATTTTTCATTGCCCACAGGCATGGGGGTTTGTCTTCTGCATGCCTCACTCTTTGACCCCTTGTAGACAGAGGACTCCTCCACTGGATTTTGCTTGTTCACCAGCTGTTACTAAGAGAGCCTCCTTTAGTGGTTTTTCGTCCTCTCACCAATATGCTCATGTTCAAAAAGGTCCTTCTTCTCTAAATTTCCACCTGGAAGGAGGGAATGAGCAGAGAGGAGGTGGAGGGCAAAGCAGGTCCCCCACCCCAGCGTGCCTGGTGCTGGTGAACAATGAATGAGCAAGAGCCCTGTGCTTAGAAACGAGAGTCCTGGATTCCAGCTTTGGCTCTCTCGTTACCTGTGGGATCTGGAGCAAATCTCTTTCTTTCTCTGGGCCTCAGTTTCTCCTTCTCCAGAAAGAGTCAGTTAGGTTAGATGGTTAATATTTTTTATTTTATAAGTGGCCAGATATTTGGGCTCTTCTAATAAGGAGAAGCAAGAAGGAAGGAGGGAAGGAGGAGTGAAGATGAGGGTTTCATGAGGAAGCAGCTTCAGGGCAGCACAGAACAGAGGCCGAACAGCCCAGCTCTAGCTCAGGAGAGGGCTGGGAGGGGGCAACAGACATATTCCCTGTCAGGGCTGCCAGGAAGTTGGAAAGGTATCACTCTGAACTTTGATTTTCCGGATTCTGGCCCATAGTTCCACAGATGCTGTCAAAATAAGTGGATTTTTAAAAGCTTACATTTACTTTTATATTAAAATTACCTAATGTTCTTTCAAAAAGATTAGAAAGTACATGTAAGCAAAAGGGCTATGAATCTAGACCAATAACCTTCAAACTTCTTTAGTTTTATATCTCCAGCAATCAAACCGTTTTAAGCAGACATTCCCAATTGACTTATAAGCTAGGTACATTATGAAGCCCACTAAAGGGCAAATTAAGAAAGATAATATAAAAAGCAAGACTTCAGTTTCCCAAAGCCCAGTGGATTGTGGGGCACACACCCCTTTTGGAGACCACTGGCCTAAACTCATTGCCGTTCAGCTACATTGATGTGAGTTGCTACGAAGCCGAGGACATTCTGACAGTCTTCTCTGGCACAAAGCACTACGGGATCCTATCAGAATGTCACACACGTTTCTTGGCTGGATGAATGAAATGATGAATGGGGATGGGGGGTGGAGAGGGAGCACAGGCCCGGTGTGGGAAGAGGAGAGCTTGGCTGTATGGTGATTCACTGACATTTTCACCAAGACTTAGACTTCTTGGAAGCAAGCTTTACACTTCGCCTGCCAAGCCAGGCCCTTCAGAGCTGGCAACACTTGTTTCTGCAATGCTGAGGTAGCAGCTAATATTTGAAAGTCAAGACTGAATGTGATTGTAGCTGGTCTAGGGAGATGCCCAGAAAATTGGCTTGCCCCTCAAATTGACATGCCCCAAATCTCAAGGTTTGTGGCCAGTAGGAAACCTTCACGTTAGGTACTGGGAGTACCTACAGGCATTTAAATAAAAGCGTTTAGAAAATCCAGTTTGCGTAATGAGTTGTCAGCCATTGAAGCCACTGCAAGATGCTGTCACAAGGACTCCTGTTTTCTGAGAAGGGCCCATCCCCTTCCTAGGATGTCTGATGAGTAGCTCCACCCAGACGCAGGAGGGGTAGATTGCAAAGTTTCCATCTCAGGCTTCAGGAGCTGTGGGTCCATGGGGTGGGGCTCCCTGAGCTCTGTTGATAAAAGCATAGAACACTCACCCTAAACCTCACATCTCTACTGTGTGTGTGTGGGGGGGGTGGGGAGCGTGTGTTAGCATGAAACAAGCATGTAGACAAGCTTAGCTCACTTCCGGGCAATGAGGATTTCAATAAAGGTTAATTCCCTTGCCCTCCTTTTGGGCTTTGTCCTGGGAGCCACCTCCCTCTCCGAAGCCCTCCACCCATCCCAATCCTACCTCCTTGCCCGCTCAGTCTGAATCCCTGGAATCTCTGGAGCAAGTGCTCCTTCTTCCAAATTCCTCCAGCACTTGCTGTGTGGACCACACAATTTAGGACTTAATTACCCCCAGCCTTGCATCCGTCCTCTAATTGTTTCACTGTGTTTGCATTGTCCTACCCCCACCCCCATTACTTGGTGAGCCCCCCTGACCCCAGAGGGTGGTGTGCAGAAGCCGGGAAGGCTGGACTCGGTCCTCACAGGGCCTGGTCCAGTTCAGTCCCTAACACAGTATTTAGCTGAGCTCTCAGCTTCAGTTTCGCAACGTGGAGACGATGACACCAGCTCACGGGGCTGTTGCTGGGGACAATGGGTGTGAAATCGTGAAGATGTAAATCGTTGTGCGAACATAAAGGGCTGTTATTATCACCTCTGTTGGATCCACCGGAGCCCCCACATGCCTCCCCTGCCTGATGGAGTGTAGATGATAAATACCTGATTGATGGAATACAGAATGGCTTTGTGACAGCTCCCGTCACAGGCTCCAGAGAGCGCGGGGTAGAGCCTAATCCTGCAATTACTCCCTTCATTGACAATGCAAAATCTCCTGCATTTTCTAAATCCCCCGAGTACCCTCAGCCCTCAGCTGATAAAGCAGAGGCTGCTGCCTCGTGGAGAACAGAACAGCACCCCCTCAGCAACCCGGGGCTGGACCGCACACAGTGCCCTCGACGGGGCAGCACACATGGCCTAGGGAAGGAAGCTGCTCCTTTTACTGACGTGGTGGGTAAGGACAGTCTTTCCAGGCACCCTCGCCCACAGAGGACTCAGCAAGCCCAAAGGAACACTAATCCTTCCTGTTAAAGGTATCGCAGCATCAGTGGAAGTGTATTGAATATTTCCCTGCCTCACTTCGTAAATGTGAAAAAGGAGTGTGCGTGCAGCAGCCACCCACAGGCAATGAGAAAGAACAGCAATTTCTTTGGGAGGTTTTGATAAGAAGCCAGGCAGTTACTTTCCCCCATCTATGTTGAGAACTCTGGTTTAGGCTTGCTGGCAAATGCCATGCAAAGCTCATCTTTTGTGAGTCTGCCGAACAATGTTATTGGTTATAATTGGGGCAATTATGGGCTGCTCGAGGAAGCGAAACACAGATGTTTAAGCCCGGGATCAGGGTATTCAAGTCCAAGCAGCTTGCTTTAAATAGTCCATTTCCCGAATCATCCTGCTTTACTTGAAATTCCCCCAGAACTTACCCATGTTCAGAGTGAGATGGGGGGAGGAGGGGATGGATAATGAAGGGAGGGGAAACGACACATGCAGAAAGTGACAGAGAGAGAGAGAGAGAGAGAGAGAGAGAGAGAGAGAGAGATGGATGCACAACGGAGACAGAAAAGGAGGCTGAGAAAGAGCGAGAGTTTGGATGACTTCTGAACGTCATATTCAGCAGGACCTAGCAGAGACCTTTAAGTGGGCGAGATGGGCAGGAGGAGAAACATGCAGAGGAAGAGAAGAAACCCCCAGATAATTCAGGGGCTGGGAGCCCAAGGTCAGCCCTGCAGAAATCTACGTGGGTTTCGCGCACCGTGGCCGCGATCAGCACCGGTCGAGCATAACGCCCCGGGTCCCACTTTTCCCCACGTCATTACTGGCAATTTCTATTCAGTGCATCAGGGAGAAGGGTTCCCTCAGGACGGAGAAACCCAAATCCAAATCAAGTTCAGAGGTATGTTGAAAACCAGCCCGAACACACTCGGAGGGAAGGAAAGAAAGGAAGTCAGCCACAGAGAGAAATCATTCACCAGGGTGCCCCGAAAGGCCAGCCCCCTGCCCCGGTGCCTGCTCCCCCGCTAATCTCACGCCTGCATCCACCTCTTCTCAACAGAGAACAACGACATAGTGGGGGCCGCATCTGGGGAATCAAAACTTTTTCTCATTTCCAAGTTCAGCTCTTTCTTCTTCTGCAGCTCTCTTCAGGATGAAAACCTCAGCCCTCGCCTCCCACCCCCTATGTGAGCGCTGAAAGTAAGATGAATGGAGAAATAATTTTGCAGGAGGCCAGCAGCATCCACCCTGGACAAAGGAGACAGGGTGAGGGGAGAGCCCCTGGCTGCTGTGTTCCTTCCCCGGCCTCTCAGCTGTGCATCCGGGGCTGGGGTTCGCATGCAGTTGCCTACCTGAGAGCTGTCAGTAGCCCGGCTCCCTCGGATGTGAGGCTCAGTCCGCCGTACCAGCCACACCAGCATATATATAGCCTCCCCCCACCCCCCCACGCACAGCCCTCCCCTTCCCTGCCCACCTCGATGACACATACACACGCTGACCCCCTTCATCAAGCGAACAGCAGAACCTACAATCCTCCCTGGCTGCTCCCCGCCCCCCTGGCTCTGAGCTCAGACCTGTGACACCCCTACCGCCCCCCCATCCATCCATTCTCGAGCCTGCTTTACCTGGACTCTGTTCAGCCAGGATCCCACAGCTGCCTTCTCTTTGCTTCCAGAGGCACGGCGAGCACTGATGGGGAGCTCTGGGAGGAAAAAAAGACTCCTGGTGACAGCAACGAAGCAGACCCCAATCCCGGAGTCTCCTTGAACAACCTCTTTTTTTTTGCCTGAAGAGTAAGGAAGAGGAAGCGGGCAGAAGGAGGGGAATCTCACGCCAAGCTCCCACCGGCACAGAGAAGCCCAGAGCCGAGCTAAAGCCAAGCCCCCGCTCTTGTCACTGCCCCACAGGCAGCAACAGCTAGGCCACTCAAGGGAGTGGCTCTGACCTGCCACCGGTCAGGTCCGGGGGCATTTTCACAGGTGCCCACAGCAGGGCACAATGTAAGATGCTGAGCCCTTACTCTCAGAATGAAGTGTCTGAGACTCTGGCTCTACTGTCACAGCAAGTTACTGCTCTTCGAGAACCTCAGGTCCTCCTTCTGTGAAATGGGTATGGTGCCTCCTGAGTAGAAAAACGAGATTCCATTTGCATTTGGAACACAGGAGACCCTTAATAAATGTGTTCTGCAACCCCCCCATCCATTTCGCATTAAATAACACCCACCGAATCTAAAAATCCCCTGTCAACATCTAGTGTCACGGAAGAGTACTTTCAAAGCTGATGCCGAACCTTAGGGTGTCACCCCTCAAGGGCCTTGGAGTGTCAGAAGCTGTGGAAGATGCCTCCACTGCTCAGTGTGGAGCCTCCTTCCCTTGCCCATGGGGAGGTGGTTCACGGTCAGCCCAGGCAGGCAAGGTTTCGATCCCCAGCGTCCTGTGCATCCCTCCTCCTCTCTTTGCCCTGCACATATCGCAACATGACCTCCTCCTTGGTCCTCCCATAAAGATGCAAAAATGTTCCAGAATCCTGATTTGAGCCTATGTTGTGCTGGGCCCTCTCATGTGGCAAGTCTGGCCCTCTCGTGGACCTAAGAATGGCGGTGGAAAATGAAAGAAAGCATCTGCTTTGACTGCTAATGGCATGGTGTTTTTCTTTTTTTCTGGGAGGAGGAGCTGATGGAAATGTTCTGGAATTAGATAGTGCTGAGGGTTGCACAGCATAGTGGATATACTAAAAGCCACTGAATTCTATCCTTTAAAATAGTGAGTTTTATGTTATGTAAATTACATCTCAATAAAAAAACTAGAAAGCAAGCAAGTAAGCACTTGCCTCGAATGAAGAGCAACAAGTTCTAAGAATAAAACTTCCCTTCCATTCGTATTCAACGGCAAAAGGATCCAGGAGACCAACATGTCCATGATTTTCCACTTAGATCTTGACTGCTAGAAACTTACACTTTGTTACTATAGGTCAAAGCCCCCAGTAGGAACTGAGAAATTAGCATGATCTGTGGTCACTTTTGCATCCTGCCCTATGTGGGGATCCTAGGCCTGGAGCATGATTTCACTCATCCTGGGCCAGATGTTCTCGGTTGCCTCCCTGATACCCGTTCCTCTGTTCTTCATTTCTAAACAGTACCCTTGAATTTATTCCAGGGGGCAATGTGCTGTGCTAAAAGGCCACATTTCCCAACCTTCCTTGCAGCTAGGGGTAGCCAGTGAGGATCAAGCTGCTAGTCATTGGGCGGCGCTTCCAAGAAATCTCTTCTAAAGGGGGCTGGTGCAACCAGAAAAAGCCTCTTCTCTACCCTCTTTCCTTCCTGCCTGGAACATGGATATGACAGCTGGGGCTCTAGTAGCTATCTTGGGTCATCAGACAACTTTGAGGGTGAAAGCCATAGACTAAAGATGATGAAGCATAGAGACAGAAGGATTCTGGGTCCCTCATGACTATGAAAATGCCACACCAATCCTGGATTTCCAACCTCCAACTTTTTTTTAAAAGAGAAAAACCTCAGGTATTTAATTTCAAATATCAGTCAGGGTTCAGTTAGCTGTTGCTGCATAATAAACCACACCAAAGCCAGAGGCTTAAACACCAAATCTTTTATTTGGCTTGTGACACTGCAAATTGGCAATATCAGGCTGGGGTCAGCAGGGAGATTTTTGGCTCAGTTTGGCTTCCTCGTGAATCTGCAGTCAGCTATGTGTTGGCTTCAAGAAGTTGGCTGCTGTCACCTGGGGGCACTTGGTTCTCCTGCATGTGTCTTATCCTTCACATGTCTCTTATATCCCTTCAACAGGCTGGTCTGTCATGGTCTCCTAGCAAGGCTGAGGTGCAAGCGCAAGCAAGTACAATCAAGCAGGGAAACAAGCCGAATCAGGTATCCCTGGAGGCCCAAGTTCGGAACTGGCGCTCCATTGCTTTTGCTGCATTTACTGCCTTAAGGCAGTCACGAGGGCAGTCCAGAGTCAGGTTGGGTGGAGATTACAAAGTCACAGGACAAAGCAGGTGGCTAGAGAGAGGCCATTCCCTGGAGCCATTGACACTTTTCTTTCTTTTAAAAATTTATCTGAGAAAGAGAAAAGGAATGGGGCGGTGAGGGGGGAGAATGGCAGAGCAAGAGGGAGAAGCAGACTCCCTGCTGAGCAGGGAGCCCAACATGGGGTTTGACCTAGGACCCCAAGAATCATGACCTGAGCCAAAGGCAGATGCTTAATCGACGTAGCCATCCAGGCGCCCCTGAGCCATTTGTAACTTTAATCTACCAAGTTTTGCTTAAGCCGATTTGGATTTTTTGTTACATCCAGTAAGAAAATCATATTAAATGAGACACCCACCTTGGAGCACCTAATCGTTCCCAGAGTGTTTGGTAGCCAACTGCTTTAATCCCCGTGCAGCTGAGGTAAAGAAAAAGCAAGACAGAAGTCACAACTCTGAACTTTTCTTTCTTTAGTCATCAAATGAAAGAGTTGAGCCAAATGACCTGGACGTTCTCTTCGGGGTAAATAAAGCTATGGATTCGGATTCAGATGGGCTGTCTCCTATAATGCCTGGAGGGGAAGGGCAGGGATGAATCTAGGAAGGGACTTTACAACCAATTGCTGTTTGGGGGTAGAACCTTGTCTCTTGGAACAGCCAGAGCGAATTAGAAAGGGTGCAAATTGCCTGGTATTTAGAATCATGCAAAGGCTTTCTCCTGGGCACTTTGCCCCTGAATCAGCATGTCCAGGTCTGCGGGCTTCCCTCGGCTGTGATAACTGGTCCTAGGGAAGCAAGCTGCCCTCTGTTCTTCTGACAGTATACGTTAATTAAAATCCTTGAGGAGGAAAGTCACACAGCCTATTTCTAGTGATTAGGGGGTGATGGTTGTTCACTTCTGCTCATACCAGCTTGCCATCCTCTTGCAGTGAAGACACCCAATCTAATTCTACAAGAATTAGACTCTATTCCATTCAGATGGGTACATTTTGAGGCAGCTTTAGAAGCTCTTAAAACAGGGGTGCCTGGGTGCCTCAGTGGCTGAGCATCTGCCTTTGGCTCAGGTCATGATCCCGGGATCTCGGGATCGAGTCCTGCATCGGGCTCCCCGCAGGGAGCCTGCTTCTCTCTCTGCCTATGTCTCTGCTTCTCTCTGTGTCTCTCATGAATCAATATATAAAATCTTAAAAAAAAAAAAAAAGACACCCTCTAAACAGCCACCAGAAAATTTCAGTAGAAGAAGTATAAAGGGAAGAAGGCAGTCATGGCTGGGCTCCCACATTGAACTCCTGGAACCTCCACCCACCCAGCAATTTTCCCCTCTCAAAGTGAAGAGCCTCTCACCATCAGGTATTTGGCTGCTCAGAATTTACTGATTAATTACAGCACCTACAGCCAATTGGTCTCCTTAGTAACCACTCTAGCAGGGTCCCAGCTGGAAAAGCTGCTTCTTATTTCCCTCTTCACAGTTTAAAACACCTCCAATCTGAACACAGGCTTTTATTTTATTTTATTTTATTTTATTTTATTTTATTTTATTTTATTTTATTTTATTTTATTATTTTATTTATTTTATTTTATTTTTGTCTATGTTTTTCTTTTTTTTAAAAGTATAGTTGACATACAATGTTACATTAGTTTCAAGTCTACAACATAGTGATTAGTCTATACTTTCTGCTGCGCTCATTACGAGTGTCGCCACCACCTGTCATCGTGCAACACTATTATAATACCATTGGGTATATTCCCTAAGCTATACCTTTCCTCCCTGAGATTTATTCATTCTGTAACTGGAAGTCTGTACTTCTTGCTCCTCTTCACTCATTTTCCCTATCCGCCTACCCTCCAGCAGTTTAGCATCTGGCAATCACCAGTTTGTTCTCTGTATTTATGGGTCTGTTTCTGTTTTGTTAGTTTATTCATTATTTTTTTTTTTTAGATTCCCTATATAAGTGAAATCATATAATATTTGTCTTTGGCTTATTTTACTTAGTATAATACCCTCTAGATCCACCTATGTTATTGCAAATGGCACGATCTCATTCTTTTCTTATGGCTGAGTAATAGTACACACAATATAAATCCCACATTTTTTTTTTTTAAATTCATTCACCTATGGATGGATACTTGGGTTGCTTCCATATCTTGGCTATGGTAAATAATGCTGCAATAAACATTAGGGGGCATATATATCTTTGAATTAGTCTTTTTGTTTTCTTTTTTTTTTAATTTTATTTATTTATGATAGTCACAGAGAGAGAGAGAGAGAGAGGCAGAGACATAGGCAGAGGGAGAAGCAGGCTCCATGCACAGGGAGCCCGACGTGGGATTCGATCCCGGGTCTCCAGGATCGCGCCCTGGGCCAAAGGCAGGCGTCAAACCGCTGCGCCACCCAGGGATCCCAGTCTTTTTGTTTTCTTTGGGTAAGTACCCAGTAGTGGATTTACTGGATCATAGAGTATTTCTATTTTTAATTTTTTTGAGGAAATTCTGTGCTCTTTTCCCCAGTGGCTGCACCAGCTTGCATTCCCACCAACGTGGGTTCCTTTTTCCTCTATATCCTCACCAACACTTGTTATTTCTCATCTTTTTTATTCTGACCATGCATTTCCCTGATGATGAGTGATGTTGAGCATCTTTTAATGTATCTGTTGGCCATCAGTCTCCTTTGAGAAACTATTCAAGTTTTCTGTCCATTTTTAAAATTTATTTTATTTATTTATTCATGAGAGAGAGAGAGAGAGAGAGAGAGAGAGAAAGAGAAAGAGAGAGAGAGAGAGAGGCAGAGGCACAGGCAGAGGGAGAAGCAGGCTCCATGCCAGGAGCCTGACGTGGAACTTGATCCTGGGACTCCAGGATCACGCCCTAGGCCAAAGCCAGGCACTAAACCGCTGAGCCACCCAGGGATCCCCCTTTCTGTCCATTTTTAATTGGATTGTTTGTTGTTGTTGTTGTTTTGTGTGTGTGTATGTTGGTTTGGTTGTATAAATAATTTATATACTTTGAATACTACCCCTTATTGGATATATCCTTTACATATTTTCTCCCATTCAATAGGTCACCTTTTCATTTGTTGATGATTTCCTTCATTGTGCAAAAGCTTTGTATTTTAGTGTATGCCCAATAGTTTGTTTTTGCTTTTGTTTCTTTTCCTTTAGGAGACATATCTAGAAAAATGTTGCTGTGGACAAATGGATTTTTAAAAATTTATTTTAGAAGGAGGGAGGAGGAGCAGAGGGAGAGAGAAAGTCAAGTAAACTCTGTGCCGAGCCCAGAGCCTGACTCGGGGCTTAATCTCAAGACCCTGAGATTCTGACCTGAGCCAAAACCAAGAGTTGGATGCTTAACCAACTATGCATTTCATCCAGGTGCTCCTGGGGAAATGGATTTTTAAAATAAAGGGACACTCATATTTCTCCACAACTTTACTTCCAACCATGAATGGGCTTTGAGTTATTGAGGGAAAGTGGAATTTTAGTGATCAGTAAGAGATAGATTTTATTTTATTTATTTTTATTTTTAAAAAAATTATTTATTTATTTATGATAGTCACACACACACACACACACACACACACACACACACAGAGGCAGAGACACAGGCAGAGGGAGAAGAGGCTCCACGCAGGGAGCCCGACATGGTACTCGATCCCGGGACTCCAGGATCATGCCCTGGGCTAAAGGCAGGCGCTAAACTACTGAGCCACACAGGGATCCCAAAAGATAAATTAAATTAATTAATTAATTAATTAATTTAAAGATTTTATTTATTCATGACAGAGAGAGAGAGAGAGGCAGAGATACAGGCAGAGGGAGAAGCAGGCCCCATGCAGGGAGCCTGATGTGGGACTTGATCCCTGGTCTCCAGGATCACGCCCTGGGCTGAATGCAGGCGCTAAACTGCTGAGACACCCGGGGATCCCCCAAAAGATAAATTTTAAATGAAGAGTTCATCAAATACAATTTCAAAGCAAACAAGTATAGGTTTGACTACTCAGAGTACCCAGCTGAGTGCTGTGCTAGGTGAGGTGAGAACAAGGGAAGGCTTGGATGCAGGTCCTTGCCCTCAAGAGCTGTCCCAGGGGACAAGACATATGCTAATAAATGGTGGCCTGGACAGTGTATATTATAGTGGCCCAGAGAACTTAGGAATTAGAAAGCACACAATAACGTAAGGTGCTAATTGTAGATTAGACTAGAGGTTAAGGAGTTCAAGTGAGAAGGGAGGATGACATGATGTTTATCTTCTCTTTTTGGATGAAATGTTAAGATGTTGAGGATCAGTAGCAGGATCTGAGTGGGCAGAAAAGTGACTGCAGGGCTTCGATAAGAGTATGAGGATTAGGGAGGTTGCAGTCTGCCTGGGCTGCCACAGCAGAGTGCCATGGACTGGGTGGGGGTGTGTGCTTAGCAACAGACACTTAGTTTTTCACAGTTCTGGAAGCTGGAAATCTAAGCTCAAGGTGTCAGCAGGGTTGGTTCCTCCTGAGGCCTCTGTCCTCAGCTTGCAGGTGGCTTTTTCCTCCCTGTGTCCTCACACAGCTTTCCCTCTGTGAGTCTGTGTCCCAATGTGCTCTTTGTATAGGACACTGGCCAGATTGGATTAGGGCCCATCCTAGTGACTGTTTAACCTTAATCATCTCTGGAAAGACCCTATCTCCAAATACAGTCATATTCTGAAGTACTGGGGATTAGGACTACAATATACAATTTTTCTTGTGTGTGTGAGTGTGGAGAGAGCCCAATTCAGCCTATAATAGGGGCAAAATGATACTATGCCCATCAAGTAATGTGGATAAAAACCCAGAAAGGGAATGAGAGATCACTATGGATTGGTGGGTGACTAGTGAGCACAGTGGGTTTCTTTTGTCCTCTAGCCTCCAGGCCCAGGCACTGGTATCACCAAGCCAACAGTGTCCATCCTGCCTTGCCATATCACAGTGTGCCTGGAAAACCCAGGCAGTTTTGCTGGGTGGTGGTTCTCATCTTACCTGCATAGGAGGACTGTAAACCACCCAATGGAAGCAATTTATAGTCTCTCCTATTTCTCTTTGAGCACAGTACAGTGCCAAGCATGCTGAGGTCACCCAGTCCCACATGGTTGAGTACCACTTCTTTGGTGATATACACAAGGCACATATTATAGGCAAGAGACTAAATTAAATACGGTAAAAATCCCAGCACTCAAAGAGCTCACCGTCTAGCTTGGAAGATGGGCTACAAGCACCAACAAGGATGTACAGTTGACCCTTGAACAACGTGGGTGCTAAGAGTGCCAACAGTCCCCCTTTCTGGAATTGAAAACCCACATGTAATTTTTGACTCTCTCAAAACTACTGATTGCCTATTGTTGACCAGAAGCCTTCCTGATAGAAAAAACAGCACATATTTTATGTGTCATATTAATTACATATAGTATTCTTTTCAACAAAGTAAGCTATAGAAAAAGGAAAATTTTTTAAAAAGATTTTATTTAATTCATGAGAGAGGCAGAGACATAGGCAGAGAGAGAAGCAGGCTCCCTGTGGGGAGCCTGATGCAGGACTTGATCCCGGGACCCTGGGATCATGATCTGAGCCAAAGGCAGATGTTCAACCACTGAACCGCCTGGGTGTCCCCCAAAAGGAAATGTTTTTAAGAAAATCATAAGAGAAAAATGTATTTATGGTACTATACTATAACAAAATCTGCATATAAGTGGACCCATGTTTTCATGGACATACATAGTTCCAATTTGTATTGTTCAGGCTGTTACAGTGTCAGCAAAAGACATTCAAGGGTGATAATTCCCCTCTGGCTGGGATGGTAGGAAAGCCTTGGCCAACAGAGAAGATTTAAGCTGGGACTTGAAAGATGGGTGATATCTGGATTGGTGGAGATGGGGGGGTGTAGGAGCCAGTGGACAGGCCGGGTGAACTGGAACAGAAGGGAGTGGTAGGAGAAGGGGCTAGATATGCAGACTGGATGAGACAGTGAAAGGCCTTGAATGATGGCCTCAGTAATTAGTACCTTGGCAATTAGAAGAGATTAAAGATTTTTGCCCAAGGGGTGATATGCTCAGGGCAGTCTTTGGAGGTTGCAAAGCTAAGGCTGACACTAAATACTTACTGATTAGAGAAAGCAGGAGGGTATTTATCCGTGTAGGTGTTCATCAGTCTCTGTGTAGTTAGTTCTTATGGATGACTGCAGCCTCAAAACACCACTAGAAATAGACAAATAGTCAAGCAACTGCACTGAAAGCTTAGTATTTTTTCAGCAAATAATGCCACATGAAAATCTCCTAATCTCTTGACATTTCCAGTTTCCAGACCAACTCACCTCTCTCTTCACCACCATCCTCAGAGCCCTAACAGCCAGACACAGTCTGAACCTGTGCCTCATGAAGAAGGGTCCCTCCTTCCTCTCTCCAAACAAGTGCTGGCTTAAGGATCATTGAATGCCATTTCAGGAAATTGTGTTGTTGTTCACGCAAGATGACTACCTTTCCAAAGCCATTTTGTGGTTCTGGAAGGGCAAAATAGGAAACAGATTTTTTTTTTTTTGAGAAAGAAAATTGTTTTAGTCCTTTGTAAAATAAAAAAATAGATCTCCAAGTCCAATTTTTCTGCATCAATTAAAAGACATTTCCTAAGAACTTGTTGTAATCTTCTCCCTCCTGCATGCCCTCTGCCCACCCTGGGTATCTGCTGGCCACACACACACACACACACACACAGCTGGTATTTCCAGCTCTGTCTACCATCATTACAATCAAAGAGCTTTTACCAGCACCCACATGAGCTGGTGCCATTAGAATTGCTTGCAAAATGTATCTCGTTGAATCACAAGAGCACAGTGCCTAAAAAAAATCCAAAGCTACTTGGTTGCTTAGGATAATGAAATTGTTTCTCTGAGGGAAAGGTAGGTGATTAACCTCTTGTGTCACATAATAATAAAACTGAGAGCAGATCACCAGGAGAGGAACTTTTTCAGAAGCTAACTGGTGCTTGCCAAAGCTTGGCTCTGTTTTTTTTTTTTTTTTTTTGTTGTGTTGCCCACCAATGTAAAAGAGTTATCCAGGCCTAGGCCCCGGGAGTTCAGGCTCCTATCCTAATGACAGATAAGAGTAAATGAGAATGGGACTCCCCTCTGAGGTAGCACATCTGTATTCCAGGCTGCCATGAGGCCTCCATGGTGCTGCATCCAGGACCTGAATGTTTTATTGAAGCATTAATAGTGAATTTTCTGCTTGGTTTCCTTGCTGCTTGGAGACAAAAGGCACCAGAGGGCTCTGAGTCAGGGCTCAGGGTTGGGGTGGAAACATTCTTATTTGCATTCCATAGCTTTGTATGTGTGCATAGTCTAAATACACACAGACTCTCCCCGCCAACATAACTGTACAGAGATTTTGATTAATTCATTCAACAAACACAGACTCAGTGGCAAGCACTGTGCTAGGTGCTGGGCACACAGATGAGAATGAGACAGGATCCTGGCTGCAGCACACCGTAGCCCCTGAAGCTTGAAAAAGGCATTTAGGATAAATGCAAAACGCTTATATGCCAAATATTCATAGATTGCAGAGGATTTTACATTAATGAACTGAAGATTCAGAGGAGAGAAGTAAAAGGAAGTCCAGATGATGACAACTGGGTAAATCATATGGATACAGATTAGTGGGAAACAAAAAGAAAGAAATCATTGACATGGTGATTTTTCCTTCTTTTCAAAATTTTGTTACTTGTTGTTACAATAATATTTACATTGTAAAATAGGAAGAAAACACTTAAGGTTAGATGAGAACTTCAAGATGTATCCAGGGCCTTTGTAAGCAACACAGTATTCTCTCATACTGAAATATTTGCTAAAGGAATTTGTTTCATCAGACAAACAATTATCTCAATCATTTGCAGAGATGGAAAGACAACTTATGGAATAGAAAATGGTATTTTTCCCCAAAATGAATGTAGTCATTTTTCTGACTCTACAAGCAATGTGTGTTCAAAAAATAGACTCTACCCAAAAAAAGTATAAAAACGAAAGTAAAAATACATCTGGAAACCCATACAGATATAAGTCAACTGATCTTTGACAAAGAAGCAAAGGCAATACAATGGAACAAAGATAATGTTTTCAACAAATGGTGCTGGAAAAACTGGACATCCACATGCAAAAAATAAATGTAGACAGAGGCCTTACACCCTTTACAAAAATTAACTCAAAATCCATCGTAGGCCTAAATGTAAAACACAAAACTATAAAACTCCAAGGAAATGACATAGGAGAAAACTTAGATGATCTTGGCTATGGAGATAACATTTTAGATATGGTACCAAAGGAACAGTTCATGAAAGAAAGAACTGATAAACTGGACTTCATTAAAATTAAAAGCTTCTTTTCTGCAAAAGGCAATGTCAAGAGAACGAGAAGACAAGTGACAGACTGGAAGAACATATTTGCAAAAGTCACATCTGATAAAGGGCTATTACTCATAACATATAAAACTCTTAAAACTCGACAATAAGAAAACAAAAAACCTGATTAAAAATGAGCTGAAGGCTTTAATAGATACCTAACAAAGAAGAAATATAGATGGCAAACAAGTACATGAGAAGATGCTCCATAACATATGTCATCAATGAAATGCAGATTAAAACAACAATGAGATGCCACTATATACTTATTAGAATGGTCAAAATCCAGAACACTGACCATACCAAATGCTGGTGAGGATGTGAAGCCACAGAAACTCATTCATTGCTGGTTGGGAATCCAAAATGGTACAGCCACTTTGGAAGACAGGTTGGTAGTTTCTTATAAAACTAAACATATTCTTATCATATGATGCAGCAGTTGTGTTCTTTGGTATTTTTCCAAAGAAACTGAAAACTTATGTCCACACAAAAACCTGCATGTGGATGTTTATAGCAGCTTTATTCATTATTGCCAAAACTGGAAGCAGCCAACATGTCTTCTAGTAGGTGAATGAATGAATCAATCAATATGATTCAGTGCTAAAAAAAAAAAAAAAAAAAAAAAAGAGCTATCAAGCCATGAAAAGACACAGAGGAAGCTTAAATGCCTAATACTAAATGAAAGAAGGCCATCTGAAAAGGCTATTTACTTTATGAGTCCAACTACAAGACATTCTGGAAAAGGAGAAACTGTGGGGACACACACACACTTTGATTGCAAATAACAGAAAAACTCACTCAAATTGGTTTTAACAAAGAGGAGGAGTTCAGATACAGGAACATCTCCCAGAACCTAATGGTAGGCATGTGGCTAGCTTTCTAAGGGACTGGGATGGGACCAAGAACCAAAGCTTCAGAAACAAGGAGCCCCGCTCTCAGGCTCTCTGTCTTTTCTACATCTGAGGTTGCATGGTCTCTCTCTTTTCTGCATCATTCTGGGCATCTGTTTCTTCCATTTTTCCATCTGGGCTAGTTTTCTCTGCTTTTCCAAGCATGTAGTAGAAGAAGGTGACTGCCCTCAGCTTCTGGGTTGACTTGTCCTTTAACCTTTTTTTTTTTCCCTTAAAATAAACCAACAACTCAATTTTTGGGTTTCAGTAATCAACCTAGAATGGCTTGACATTTCTTTCTTTCTGTCTTTTTTTTTTTTTTTTGGCTTAACATTTCTAAATCCCAATGGCGAGTTCCCAAGAAAGAGATGATTTGTTCTCAAGTTTATTCTAAAAAAAAATTCAAACCCATAGAAATGTTGGAAGAACAGAACAATAAACCTTCCACAAAATTAATCAATTGTTAACATTTTTCCATGTTCATGTGCTTTCTCTCTCTCCACACACATACACTGTTTTGTGGATGACACACTTGAGATCAGGTGTGCTCAGGGTGGTATGATCATAGATCACCAGCTGTGGCTGGCTGAACCATTTGAAAGTAAGTTGTAGATACCATGATGCTTCTCTCCTGAAACCTTCAGCATGATCTCCTAACACAGAGATGGTCTTTTGAACCACTATACTCTTATTGCACCTAAGAAAATTAACCACAATTCAACAACATCATTTAATGTCCAGTATATATTCAAAATTTCCAAAGTGTCCCAAATTTTCCTTTGTAATTTTTAAAAAGATTTATTTATTTATTTATTTATTTTAGAGAGCAAGTGAGGGGAGGGACAGAGAGAGAGAAAAAGAGAATCCCAAAGCTGAATGTGGAACCTGACTCAGGGCTCAATTGCAGGACCACAAGATCATGACCTGAGCCAAAATCAAGAGTTGGATGCTTAACTGACTGAGCCACCTAGGTGCCCCAATAATTTTTTGTTTAACAAGGATCCAATCAAAGTTTTTATACTGCATATCTTCGGTCATTTAAAAAATCTAGAACAGTCATTCTGCCTTCTCTTGTGTTTCTTGATATTGACTGTTTTGAAATATTCTGGCCAGTTGTCATATAGAATGAACTTCATTCTGGGTTTGACTGGTATTTTTCCATGATTAGATTCAGATTAAAAATATTTTTTGATAAAACAATTATCTAGGTGATGTACATTCCTTATTTCATCATGTCAGGAGGCAATTTCTGGTAATACCAAGTTGATGACTTGGTCTGATGACTTATCAATACAATAACCACAAAGTCTTTCCATTGTAATGGTATATTTTGATTTTCTAATCAATAAGAACTCTGTGGTGTAATAACTTTGAGATTGTGTCCCTATGAGTTTTATTCAATATTTTCAGATGATCTTTACCTGAATAAATTATTATTTTGGAGGTTGCAAAATAATATTTTTTTCTCTCATTACTTTTTTATTTTTAAATGGCATTGTTGTAAAGAAGATTTTTCCTCATTTTCCTTCCCTCTCTCTGCCCCCACCTCTTCTTCAGGAGCATTATAGAATGTACATCTCAAAAAACCCCAACCTCAAAGTATTGTAAACACCACAATTTTTCTTTTTTGATACTCTGACTGCTCCCAAATTTGGCTAGTGAGAATCCTTCAAGTTGGCTTCTGTGTCCTGAGCCGATGCTGTTAATCTTTGAACACTTTATGTTTTCGTGCACAATATGTTCCAGAATTATCTTGTAGTTCCTTGTCCCAGATCTAAAATCAACCAAAAGAGAGAATCTAGATGGCTTAAGATGAATCTGTTACCCCTCACCTTTGGCCTAACTGGCTATCGAGGGCATGGGATAGGGGGTAAGGGTCCGATAGAACAAACCTTTCTGCCTGTATGTGTGTGAGTGAGTTGAGTGTGTGTGTGTGTGCGCGCGCATATGTTTAGGTGTGTGTGAGTGTCTGGTGGGAGTTGGAATGCCCATGGGTGCTGGAAAAATCTGGTATGTTTAATATTTCAGGACACCAAGATTGAGACTGGTGCCTCGCCCAAGCTTTTCTCATGTTACTCTTTTGGGACATCTCCATCCTATCTTTCCACTTCACATCTAGTTCTGATGTTCATTTGGACCAAATTTTACCTGTTTGAAAATGTTGATGGAAGCACAACAGTTTTATTTATTTGGGTCCCTCACCTCCCTAGAGACCCACATTCAAACAGACTCTCATAACCTCAGCCAATATTTACTCATCTCTCACTATGTGCCAGGATAGCTGATTTCACAGATATCATTTCTTTAGACTTGAAGGCAACCTTGCCAAATACATACTATTATTCTCATTTTACATACGAGGGAAGGAGTGTCAGGTTAAGTAACATGCTTAAGGTCATATGCCGGTAAATGGCAGAGTCCAGGCTTGAACCCATTCTTCAGACCTCAAATGTGGAGGTCTCCTATTCCTTGTAACCCTGAATGTGAGTGAAAACAACCTGTGCTCTGATATAGTTAATCACCAAGTATCACCTGAATGTCTACTATGTATTCACCACTGTATCAGGCATGTTCAAGGATATATCATTTATTAAGCACTGTGTGTAGAGTATTAAATTTGTTAATGTAGCAAATGAATGGAAGGTGTGATTCCCATCATTCAGGACTTTATACTCTGACTTTGGGGTGAGGGGAGACACACATGGAAAGACTTATATAAAGAAATAAGTGTAGGTTAGCTTGGACAATGTGAAAAAGTATCATAAGAATGTCTAATGAGTAGATTCTGGAACAACCATGATATGTTATTTCAACTTGTTTGAAGAATTAAAAAAAAATGTATTGGCCTAGGAGACAAAAGACTTTAAAGATAATTAGAAAATCCCACTCTTTTTATTTTTTTTAAAAATTTCTATGGTCTAGTATGATATGTTCTTTAAATTTTTTTTATTTAAATTCAATTTGCCAGCATATAGTATCACACCCAGTGCTCATCCCATTAAGTGCCCCCCTTAGTGCCTGTCATCCAGTCACCCCAATCCTCCACCCCCCTCCCCTTCTGCAACCCTTTGTTTCCCAGAGTTAGGAGTCTCTCATGGTTTGTCTTCCTCTCTAATTTTTCCTTATTCAATTTCCCTCCTTTACCCTATAGTCCCTTTCACTATTTCTTATATTCATATGAGTGAAACCATATGATGATTGTCTTTCTCTGACTGACTCACTTCACTCAGCATAATACCCTCCAGTTCCTTCCACGTTGAAGCAAATGGTGGGTATTCATCCTTTCTGATGGCTGAGTAGTATTCCATTGTATATATAGACCACATCTTCTTTATCCATTCATCTGTCAAAGGACATCATGGCTCCTTCCACAGTTTGGCTATTGTGAACATTGCTGCTATGAACATTGGGGTGCAGGTGTCCCAGCATTTCACTACATCTGTATATTTGGGGTAAATACCCATTAGTGCAATTGCTGGGTCATAGGGTAGCTCTATTTTTATCTTCTTGAGGAAACTGTGCACTGTTTTCCAGAGTGGCTGTACCAACTTGCATTCCCACCAACAGTGCAAGAGGGTTTCCCTTTCTCCACATCCTCTCCAAAATTTATTGTTTCCCATCTTGTTAATTTTAGCTATTCTCACTGGTGTGAGGCGGTATCTCATTGTGGTTTTGATTTGTATTTCCCTGATGGCAACTGATGTGGAGCATTTTTTCATGTGCTTGTTGGCCATGTGTAGGTCTTCTTTGGAGAAATGTCTTCATGTCTTCTGCCCATTTCATGACTGGATTGTTTGTTTCTTGGGTGTTGAGTTTGATAAGTTCTTTATACATCTTGGATAACCCCCTCTTTTGAATTGAAATATAATTAACATACAGTGTAATGCTAGCTTCAGGTGTACAACATATTGATTTGACAATTCTATATATAACTCAGTGCTCAACATGATAAGTGTAGTCACCATGCAACATTATTACAATATTATTGACTAT
Source organism: Vulpes lagopus (assembly GCF_018345385.1). Lineage (NCBI taxonomy): Eukaryota > Metazoa > Chordata > Mammalia > Carnivora > Canidae > Vulpes > Vulpes lagopus. The sequence goes on along the minus strand of NC_054831.1, from coordinate 22,212,002 downwards.
ATTTCCTATGCTGTATTTTTCATCTCTGTGACATATAACTGGAAGTTTATAGCTCTTAACCCTCTTTATAAATAAATAAATAAATAAATAATAAATTATATATATATATATATATATATATATATATATATATATATATATTTCTTTTGCTCATCCTCATACTCACTTCTCTGGCAACCTCCAGTTTGTTTTCTGTATTTGAGTTTATTTTTGTTTGTTTATGTGCTTGTTTTTTTAGATTCCACATATGAGTGAAATCATATGATATTTGTCTTTCTCTTGTCTGACTTATTTCACTTAGCTTCATACCCTCTAGTTTCTCCCTGTTGTCATACATAGCAAGATCTCATTCTTTTTTATGGCTGAGTAATATTCCATTATATATATATATATATATATATATATATACCATTTTTTTGTTACTCATTCATGTATAGATGGACACTTGGGTTGCTTCTATATCTTGTCTATTGTAGATAAACCGCCCAAGTGTCTGTCCATAGATGAATGCATAAAGAAGATGTTATATATAAATTAGATTTATTTATTTATTTATTGATACTTGTATTTTTTTTTCTTAAAGATTTACTTATTTATTGGGAGAGAGGGGAGGAATGGGGCAGAGGGAGAGAGAGAGGGAGAGAATCCAAGCAGACTCCCTGCTAATCATGGAGACTGACAAGGGACTCCATATCATGACCCTGATATCATGACCTGAGCTGAAATCAAGAGTTTGATGCTCAACCAACTGAGCCACCCAGCTGTCCCTGGATACTTTTGAATTGAACTTCTTCTGTGTACAGTGTTGTGTGCCAATCTCAGCCTATCAATAACCAGTGTTGTATTTGGACTAGCTCCTGAGAGTCTCATTATGATTGCAAGATCCCCTTCAGCAAGAAACATTAGGAAACTTAAAAAAAATACAGGTTTATTATTTTGGGGAAGGAGGGAGGGAGAGAGAGAAAGAGAGAGAGAATGCGTGGGGTCTGGGGTTTAGCTTTCATTGGGGTAAATGGTGGGGCCCTAGGGTTTTACAGGCTCACTCTCTATTGGTGATTCTAAAATATAAGAGTGGGATTTAAAGCGAAAGAAGAGAAAAGAACAAGTGGTCCAAATGGTCAGTTACTGAAAGCACTAAAACAACGTAGCCTCAGTTGAGAGTGGTAGTCTGGCTCTTTATCTACTCATGTGGCTGGTAAAGTGTTTATCTGAGATAACCCTCTTTTGAAGATACCTCCAAAATCAAAGCCTAAGGCAGGCACTTGCATTGCAAAAAAGAAAAGGCAACATCAGGGCTTACACTACAACCAGGTATGTTATATATAGCATACACTCTAACCCTCATGGCACCGTCCTACAGACTGGGTCGTATCTTTCCAGACTTCATATGTTGAAGCCTTGACCCATAACGTAACTATATTTGGAGGTAAGGCCTTTAAAGAGATAATTCAAGTTAAATGAGGTTGTAAGGGTAAAGCCCTAGTCTAATATGACTGATGCTCCTGTAAGAAGAGGAAGAGACCTCAGGGATGTGTGCCTATGGAGAAAAAGGCCAGGTGAAGACACAGGGAGAAGGTAGTCATCTGCAAGGCAAGGAGAGAGGCTTCAGGAGAAATCAACCCTGCTGCCCCCTGATCTTGCACTTCCAGCCTCCAGAACGGTGAGAAAATGAATTTCTGTTTTTTAAGGCATTCAGTCTGTGGTGTTTTCTTATGGCAGTCCTAGCAAGCTAATATAGACCTCCACGTCTCTGACTAAGAGAACAAAGTTCAGAGAGGCAAAGAAACTTCCCTAAGTTCCTGCAAATAAGAAGTAGTGATAGCAGAATTCGAATCCAGGTCTATCTGACCCATAGCAGAAGCTATGACTCTTTTCACTTCACTCTCCTTTGATCATGTTTGGGACCTGCCACAGCTGCAGGACATGCCAAGAAGGCAAGGATGATGCTTAATTTGCTTACTGCTGTGTCTCTATGGCCTGCTATAGTACTAGCCACAGCACTCAAGTGTTTGTGGGCAAAATAATCCTTGCCCTAAGGAACTTCATGATTTGGTTTAGATAAGAAATGAAACAAATGCATAACTCACATCAAACTACTGTTATGGAAGAGCTTCTCAGAACAATACTTCTAGGGAGGGAAAGTTCAGGGTGGGCTGGAACAGAAGAAACAGGTCCAGGAGGTGGATGAAGCTCCAGCTGGACCAGAACTCTCAGAATATGAGGAAAAATAGTTACCATCGAGAAGGCTCAATGGCTTATCTATTTATCTTTTATATTTTTAAGTCATCCTGTAAATATAGAAATGAAAATAAAGGGATAGTGAAAAACAACTTTATTAGATTTTTAATAAGAATTCAAACATAATAAACCTCTTTGTAGCAAGTAAATTTTGAGGCACAAACATCAATGAAAATGAAACAATGCTATCATATGTCCTTTTAGCAAAATGGGATAAGTCAGGTTCTTGTCACAAATGATTGCATGAAGAGGCTTTCCTTTGACTGACTAATTGGATAAAAATACTGTATTCTCTTCTTGTCCTTAAAAATACGTTGTTCAGGTGCACCTGGGTGGCTCAGTTGGTTAAGGGTCAGACTCTTGATTTCGGCTCAGGTCATGATCTCAGGGGTTTTGGGATTGAGACCCAAGTCAGGCTCTGCGCTCAGTGGGGAGTCTGCTGAAGATTCTCTCTCCCTCTGCCCCTCCCCACCTTCCTATCTCTCTTTCTCTCAAATAAATAAATAAATCTTGAAAAAGTACATTGTTCATATGTTGATTCTTAAATTTGAGAAAGATCATTAGAATATTGTCATCCGAGGACTCACTGTCTGAGATTTCACTTACAGGGTAAATTTTACCATCATCATTAGAGTCTAGAGTGCTGCTGTCTCTTTTCATTTCATCTTCTGGTTGTCTAATAATTTGAAAGGTCTTTCCCTGTTCATTTTCTTTTCTTTGCCTTTAAGAGTAGAAAATGAAAAATTCTGAATTGTCATTTGTTTTCCGTGAAGGCTAAACACAGACTACGAATATGGTGTGTACTGCCTTCTTTCATGCCCCTTGAAAGATGATATATTTCTTTTAGCAGTCAGAAAACTAAAGGATGGTGATTATTTCACTACTGGTTCATCTTTCTAGACAATTCCATCATTCTTCCACTTAAAAATTATGATGATTTTTTTTTTTAGTATAGTTAGGAACAGGTGATGAGTAATGATGAGGGATGATGAATAACAATAATCCCAGGTAATGGAAGAGTAACGTGTTTGAAGATATAGGAAAAAATAAGATCATTAAGATCTCACATTGTATCTTAGACACATTGCCCTTGGATAAAATGGTTCATATGGTAATTGCAAGCTAGAATAAGTTCTGTGTAATTAAAAAATATGTAAATTCCCTTTTTGTTCTTTGGAAGACCTTTAGGAAAAAAGGAAGTCACAAATTATCAATCCTCATAAACAGTTAGAATTGAGAAAAGAAACACAAAAGAGGACTCCCAGCTGTGTGGGGCAGGGCTGGCAAACACAACAGGGAGAGGCAACACAGCAGTGTGTATATGGGAGCCAGTGAGTAGATGAGATTTATCACAGCTGATGTTTTGTTGGAAAGTAGGGGGCTTCTGATGGCTACTATCACCTTGAACAGTGTGGACTCTATTCTGTAAGGCATGGCACAGTAATTTCAAAAGGTCTTGAGCAGGGGTGGCATAGAACATGCAAATATTCTCTGGCTGTTTTCTACTATAATTGTAAAGCTATATTCCCAAGGTAAAAAATAACTTTTAACATGTAAGAAAATCATACATAAGAATCTTAATATTTAATTCAGAGCATTTATATATCTATTTTTCTAGTCCTTCAGTATGTATTTTTTTCTTTTATACAAAGTAAAAACCCACAGGCTGTCTTCCAAGCCAATTAAAACCATACACATATTAACAAATTTCTTAGTTATACCCCATTTCTTTGGGACTTTGCACTGACTCCAAAGGCCTAGAATGTTTCAGGTGCCAAACTGGTTTGCCAGTAGGGAATGTGATGAGAGATTCTAGACTTTGCAGTCTGAAAGGTAAAATTTAAGAGTGAATGTGATTGTAAGTTCTGAAATGGTAAAAGCAGTAGATAAATTGAAAACATATTTGTTGGGCAGCCTAGGTGGCTCAGCGGTTCAGTGCTGCCTTCAGCCCAGGGCATGATCCTGGAGACCGGGGATTGAGTCCCATGTTGGGCTCCCTGCATGGAGCCTGCTTCTCCCTCTGCCTGTGTCTCTGCCTCTCTCTCTTTCTCTCTCATGAATAAATAAAATCTTTAAAAAAAGAAAAGAAAACACATTTGTTTTTCTAGTTCTGGAAGAGTTTCATAAGGAAGAAGCTTATGGAACTATTATCCCAAGTGATGGTACTGCCTGACAAAGTAATTTCAAAGATTAAGATAAATGTGACGATGACAGTCATAATTGGCTATTAAAGAAACCAAAGTGTCTTGAGTGGCACTCCCCTAGAAGCTATTGTCAGGGCCGTAATTTCCAGCTGCTTAGGCAGAGTCACAACTAATATGGCCCTTCGTACATTCTTGGGAGGCAATCTTCATGAAGAGATGTAACTCAGAACACAGGCTCTTTCCTTCATTTCTTTCCTTCTTCCCAAAACAATCATTTATTTTTAACTGGGCTTAGGAAGTGGTTCTCACTTGGGGTTCCTCATGAGGTTGCGATCAGATAGTGAGTGGAGCTGGAGTTATCTCAAAGGTTGTTAATGCTCTCTGTTTGTTAGGACCTAGATTGGAGTAAGGACTTGGCCTCTCCATTTTTGCCTAGGCTTTCTCACATTACCGTGGCTGGGATTGAAGAGCATCCCAAGAAAGGGAGAGCCAGGCTAGACCATAAAAGACGGTCTTTTATGGTCTAGCCTAGGAAGTCACACAATGCCACTTCTGTCCATTCCCTTCCTTAGAAGTGAGTCTCTAAGTCCAGCCCAAATCAAGGACAGGGGAATTAGACCCTACCTCTTGACAGGAGGCTCATTGACTTAAAAAAATGCTGGTTATCATTACCACATATTGATAATAATTATACCTAACATCTCTCTCTTGCCATTTAATCATTCACTCAGCAAATATTTATTATGTTGGTATTTTGTCCACACTTGACATCTCAATGGGGCTTTATTGTTTCAAAGCATTATCTACACTTTCACTTGATATTCTCAACAGTCATGTATAATAGGCTGAGCATATTTTATTACTGAGCATATTTTATTACTTCAGTTTTTTCAGATAAAGCAAGAGACTAAGGAACTCATCCATAGTCCCTAGCTGATGCCTGGTCCAGAGATCGTTAAAACCCAAGTTTGGGCAGCCCCGGTGGACCAGCGGTTTAGCGCCGCCTTCAGCCCAGGGTGTGATCCTGGAGACCGGGGATCGAGTCCCACATCGGGCTCCCTGTATGGAGCCTGCTTCTCCCTCTGCCTATGTCTCTGCCTCTCTCTCTCTCTGTCTCTTTATGAATAAATAAATAAAATCTTTAAAAAAAAAACAACCCAAGTCTGTCCTGGGACCATGTTCTTTCCAGTTACTACCCACAGCACCACCATATCCCTTTCTCTCAAAATGTCTAAGATTGGGGTGCCCAGGCTTGCTCTGAAGTCATATGTTCTATGTACTGGGTGATTACATTATCACCAAACAGGGACACCTGAGAGTGGAAAGCAATGCTACTAATAATTATATTGCTTTTTTAAAAAAAGATTTTATTTATTCATCACACACACACACACACACACACACACACACACACACACAAACAGACATAGGTAGAGGAAGAAGGAGGCTCCATGAAGGGAGCCTGATGCGGGACTTGATCCCAGAACTCCAGGATCATGCCCTGAGCTGAAAGCAGATGCTCAACCACTGAACCACCCGGGGGTCCCTATATTGTGATGACAGACATAGATCAGAAACGTTCCAGGCAATCAGGACAAATGGTCACCCTATCCACATAGTCAAACTTCATTGGGACCTAAACATCCTGTATTTTTCCACCAAAATCTTGTCTTAATTTTTAAACTTCTCATTTCTTAAAGCAAACCCCACAACTACTAAGAGAGCCATCAGCATATGAGTGATCTACAGCCTCCCCAGATAAGGCACAGGGGCACCTACTGCTTCTACACAACTGCATGATCAGATCCCCATACCTGGCTCATCCCACATGAGTGGAGGCCCCAGGATGGATTTGGGTCAATGGACAGGGGCCTGTAGGGAGCCTGTCCAGTTGTTCTGGACTTCTCTTCTGTTGTGCTGCATTGTTGGATGGGGAGACAGGAAGACCACAATCTCGAGAGCCAGAGTTAAGGGTGAAGGGGGTGACTTGGTTGGTAAGGGTAAGAACTAAAAGCCAGCCTAGGATTAGGGTGGGCAAGTCAGGGATGAACAAAAATTGAGGACAAGGTGGTTGCCAATTGAGTGTGGGTGTGGCATAGCCTGGAAAGGCAGGTGTGGCAGGTTGGGTGCTCTAGAAGCAGATGCTGAGGAGGAGGAATCTGGGATGTAAGATGTTTATTAGGAACCAGCTCTATGAAAGAGAAGGAAGGAAACTGGATTGGGCAGAGGAAGAAGTCACAGTGTGATGCAGGTCTGATAAAATAGGATTTTCTAATGGTCTGGCTAGTCCAGTGGAAGCTCTGGAGTGAATACCACCCACCAACATTGCCCCCATTAGGCAGAAATGTCTGGGTCTTTATACCCTGCCTCATATAGTCAATGGATACAGGCTGCCATGGGAAGACTGTGACCTTGGGTAGCATGGACTTCTACAGTTGAGGCAGACCCTGAAGGCACTGAGAGCTTTAGGCTGTGTACTGACCATGCTTCCCACAACTGGACCACAGTCCTTGCTGAGAGGAATTCTGGGTGGTACTTGTCCATGACCACCCTGGCTGTTCTAGGAGAAAGAGAAAAGAAAGGAAGAAATTTCTACTTTAAAGTAGGCATGGTCTCAGATTTAAGAGACCCAGATCTGGTGCAGACTCACTACGAATTAATTATGTGACCCCAGGCATATCTTTGCCTCTCCCCAGATTCATAGTTTTCACCTGTAAAAGTGAGAAAACCCAATTAGAGTTGGAGCTTGCCTCCAAACAAGGCACTTCCAGCTCAAAGTTACCTGGGCTAGGAAGGATTTTCTATTCCTACTGTGGGTTGAATTAAGCATTTTTGCTCTTGGTTGGGGATATTTGTCACTGGCTGTTCAAAGTAAACTAGAATACTCCCCGGAGAATAATGTTTTAAATGGAACTACAGAAAATTTATTGTGACTGTTAAATGGCTAAAGAACAGAATCCCTAGGGAGTGATCAGATGCCACTTGTCACACTTGGGAAAGATTTAGCCTTTCCATTAATGGGAAAGTGTGTAGAGTTGTGGTTAATAACTGCAGTGTGCCATCCTTAGCATTTACGGAGAACATTTTTGTGTTTTTCCTGTCCTTTGGATTTTACTTCCTTCCTGAAAACCTGTCACTGGCCTCTTTTGTGTCTTGCAAGCATCAACTTTAAATTGCACATTTGACGTGGAAGGTTTTGTTTTGTTTTTTTTTGGAAGCAAATGGATTATCTGTAGCTTTCCATTATTCTTATCTCCTGTTCCCAAGGTAATTAAAAGATGGCTGTGTCATTGAGTGATTTCAAGTGCTTTATCCAGTTATCTACAGTTTTGATCTTTCTCTGTGCAGCTGAATATCCTCTTTCCACTAGCTGAAGAAAGGTTGGCACCTTCAGTATTTCTGGCAGATTGCTGGTAGGAAGGATGGCAGGTCATCCTGCAAGCTTTCTGGATAGTCAGGTTTAAATGAGGGTGAGGTGGGAGCCCTGGCCAGCATCTTAGAACATTTTGCCCCCTGACTCCCCTGAGAACAGGTGGAAGATAAAGGGAAAACTGGGGACTTTGGGAGGTGTACGTCTCTGAAGCATGTGGAATTCACTTAGGGAGAGATTCAGAGAATTATGATTCCTGCCAGGTTGGGGAGAATAGAAAGGGTCCCTTTTGGTAAAAGGGCCACCTCTAGTGCTGCTGGTCTTCAGTGATGGGAGGGGAGATAGGGAACCCATAGGGGGCATGTCTAGTTGATAATGGTCATCTGTATGTGAATCCTAGGTTTCCTGGGGATGGGTTGCAGGCTGGATTTTGAAGGAGAGGGATATAGATGAATAGAGGGGAGTCGGGCAAATGACATAAAGAAGCACCAGTGGCAGGACTCAGCCAGTCACTCATATATGTCAGAAAACAGACCTTGGTTGGCAGCAAGGCCCAAGGGGGCACAGGACATAGATGAAATAGAATGACCATTTTCTGCTAGGAATCTGAGGGGTTGAAGTGGGAACCATTTTAGGTTCTTGAGCCAGTGGGTACATTCATTTGCAGTGTGATTCTAGTAGCCTCTTGGGAATGGATCACCTTGTGGAAAAGACTGATGGGTAGGGGAGTGGCACCTGAGGGAGAACCATGGAGCCCAAGTAGGAGAGAGGGGGAGGGGAGGAGCCACATAAGTGTGTCCTCTTTTGCATAATGTCATCAATACCTCCAGAAACCTGGGCCTCAAACCCTGATAATATCCCAAAGAGCTCCATAATGAACCATTTCCAATTTCACTGCCCTGGCCCTAATTGAGCCCATTAATAATGTGAATTTGGACTCTTATACAAGCTTCCTACCTGGGCTTCTTGCCTCAATTCATTCTGCTTATGACTCCTTTACTGTGCCTGGAGCTGTCCTACTAAAACACAGCTGTGATCCCCCCTCTGGTGACCATGTCTTTGAATCCCACCAACCCCTCTCAGTGTGGTGATTTCCTTAGCAAGCACTAAGTCCTTAGCTTGATTTTTTATGCTTATGTCCTATAATCTCCCCTTCCCCTGATCTTATAGAAAGTCACAATTTTAATTTTGCTGCTTCTGTGTCCTTATTTACAGCTCTCCTCTGGATTAGAACCTCCTTTTTGTTCCCTCTCCCTGACCTCAGCTATAGAACTCTTACTATTCCTAAAGCCGAGTTCTAATGCGACTTTGTTAAAAAGCTGACCAACTTTTCTGGGCAGAATCTGTTTTTTTTTTTTTTCTCCTCTGCTGCTATAGCACTATAATAGCATGTAATGTAGTTTTCCTTGTTTATTGGTTATTTTCTGTCTCCTTCATGAAGTGCTGGTAATTGATGGCAAGGACGGCATCAGATTGATCTGTATATGCCGCATGGTACCTGGGGACTCAGAGACGAATCATTATAAGTGTTACTACTCTCTCCCTCAAACCACAGGTATCATTTATTCTTGTCCTATATGCTATTCTTCTTGGGGACCAAGGCCCCTTCCCCAAAGTCCTGATTTTGATTCTCTACAGGGTCAGTGCTACTCTACTTCCAATGTTCCCTTGTATGTGTGATAACAGATTATATCTTCAGCCCCACTACTGTGGCAGAAGCTGTGAATTCACACAAGATTCATTTGCACTGTCTTTGAAGACCAAATGGTAACCCACTAGGATCAGAAGGGCTGAATCACTGGGCAAGGCCCCATCCCCTTTTGCAAATATTAAAAATGGACATTAATAACTACTTCTCGAGGGGTATCAAGGATAACAATAAAATCATGGGCAAACAAGCACTTACAAATAAAAGTTTAGGGCAGCCCCATTGGCCCAGCAGTTTGGGTGCCGCCTTCAGCCCAGGGTGTGATCCTGGAGACCTGGGATTGAGTCCCATGTCGGGCTCCCTGCATGGAGCCAGCTTCTCCCTCTGCCTGTGTCTGCCTCTCTCTCTCTCTCTCTCTCTCTCTCTGTCATGATTAAATAAATAAAATCTTAAAAAAAACAAATGAAAGTTTAAACCTCAAGATAAAACATTTAGATGGGGATCCCTGGGTGGCGCAGCGGTTTGGCGCCTGCCTTTGGCCCAGGGCGCGATCCTGGAGACCCGGGATCGAATCCCACATCAGGCTCCCGGTGCATGGAGCCTGCTTCTCCCTCCGCCTGTGTCTCTGCCTCTCTCTCTCTCTGTGACTATCATAAATAAATAAAAAATTAAAAAAAAAAATTTAGATGATCCTTTGCTCATCATTTGATTTTTTGGACGCTGTTGAAAATATAGTTCACCTCCATTTATCATCTATAATGTTAGAACTCTACATCCTCAGAAGAATTGTCTGACCCCCTGGAGAGTGTGAGGGGTGGACAGAAGTTAGGAGACTGGCCCAAGGTCACACAACTAGTGGGTGTTGCTATATACATGACACAGCATTAACCCAAATACAGAGAGAAGGAAGTTCTAACTGAAGCTAGCAATGCTGAAGGCAAGATTTCCTTCCTGAACAATTAGACCTGGCATCTTCTCAACAGGTTATTAAGCTGATTGCTGAGGCCATGGCTATTGACTAACTGGGTCACCCGACTCACCCATACCTCTTTCCAAATGAACACAATTGAGACCTAGCCTTTGGGGTATCATGCTGCAGCTAGCTTACAAATGCTGCTGCTATGGACAACAGCAGTGTGAAAAGGCATGGCCAGGAAGACATAAGCTCTCCTGTTGAGCCAGCTTGGAGAGTTGTTGAAAGGTTAAGAGATAGTGGATGCAAAATGCACTCCACAGCTCCCAATACAGAGGAAGCATTTAACAAATGTCACCCACTGTTGTCATGTTTATTCACTCCACATTCCAGAACTGTAGCATAAACTACTTTTATATCATCTCAGAATATACAGCTGGAAGAAGCTTTCAAGATCTAGTTTAACCTCTTCAAAGAGGACTTCCTGACGGACAGTCTAGAGTCTTGCTATCCATTGAATCAGACCTATTGCATTTTAATAGGATTTCTAAAAATAGGAGATCCTGTTAAAACAATCTAGATACCATACCCTTAAGTAGGGCAGCAGTTCTAACTACTCCCCCATTGGTTGGCTTTGTTAGTTCTTCCTTATGCTGAGTCTAAGTCTTCCTCTAGTGATGTGCGTCCCTAGGTTGGGGTTTGCCCTTTGGTGCCACACAAACATGGTCTTCCCTGCTTTCTCAAGAGCAATCTTTCAGGTATTTGAAGACACCCATCATTTTCCCCCTGAGTCATCTTTCTGTCTAAAGGAGCCCGATCGCTTCGGTTGACCCATGACTTCCTGAGCCTTCACAATCTTGCCTTCCTTTGAACAATTTTCAGGTCTGTAATTAATGCAGAGTATCCTTCCTGAAAGGATTAGAAATGGTTTGTGATGACAACAGCAAAAAATGCAACAAGGTTAGGCTTTATTCCTTATATTAAAGGGAAACCAGGATAAGGGGAAATGAGGAAAACAGTATGAGAACTCTAAGGATTAATGTAGCTGATATAATCGAGCATAGAATTTGGCTTTGAGCATCTGAACAGCAAAAGTAAAAACAAAAGGACAATAAGTTGTATTTATTGTTTAAAAAGAAGGAAGGAAAAAAAATAAAAATAAAAAGAAGGAAGGATATACAGCTCTCTTGGGAGATTTTTTTTTTAACTGTAAGCTTATCATGCAAGCCTTTTCTTTCTTATTTATTTATTTATTTATTTATTTATTTATTTATTTATGATAGTCACAGAGAGAGAGAGAGAGGCAGAGACACAGGCAGAGGGAGAAGCAGGCTCCATGCACCGGAAGCCCGATGTGGGATTCGATCCCGGGTCTCCAGGATCGCTCCCTGGGCCAAAGGCAGGCGCCAAACCGCTGCACCACCCAGGGATCCCAAGCCTTTTCTTTCTAAGTAAACTTAATTTTGGAATAATTTTAGATTTACAGAAAATTAGCAGAGATAGTACAGTGTTCCTGCAGACTCTTCACTTAATTTTTCCTAATGTTAACATTTTACATAACCATGGCACATTTGCCCAAAGTAAGGAGATAACATTGGTATTGTTGGCCTTAATAGTAAAGCAGCCAGTTATTTTACCAGGAAAATGGGTTTATTTGGGAATAGAGGAATTGCAATTTGAGACAAGCAGTCTATAGCAAAAGCAGGAAGTTGGGAGGGGCTATTATACACAAAAAGCCCATTGGCACAAACTAGAAGTTTGAAGTGTAATGACTTTTCATTGGCTGGGTTGTGGTAGTTTCTCATTGGCTGGGCTATTGCTGGGCAAGGAGGAAATCTTCTTTCCTTCTGCTGGGGTAGTGATGTTTCAGATGAATATCAGTTGAAGATTTTGCCCATAAAAAGGAGAGTAGCTGATCCAATAGGGATAAATGACTGGTATCCCCAGACTTAGCCATAATGCTGTCAGAAATGGAGCAAATAAAAGACGTGAAGGGGTCATTTAACTCACCTGGTTGGCTATTTTGATTATTACTGTAAAATTCTAGAATTGCTACCCACTTTTGGGAGAAAGAAATCCCAGCATAATATTTTTCTAAGAAATCTGGACCCAATAAATGAATAGTGGCAGAGGAACTAAGGAGAAAAAGATGGGTATCACTCAAAGGGCCTTAACCAAATGGCATAGGTTCAGAGACAGGAAATTATTGAGGTTTATTAGAGACTCCCAGTATTTGGGCATTTTAGTACTCCAAATCCAGGGCCACCTTATAGAAGTTGGGTTGAGATCAAGAGTAGCTCCGGTGTCAATAAGACACCAAGAGATAAGAGAGAGATTAATTCCCAATCTGGAGAGTTATTTTCTCCACGCTTATTAAGAGGGAATATTGGGAAAAGCTCCTGTTGTTCCTCAAACCCCATCATTGGGAATTAGGAGAATGTTGGAAAGGATGGTTAGAGGGCTGAAGGCTACAAGTTTATAAAAATCTTTTCCCCAATGTTCTGGCTTTTTGCAACAATTGTGGAGACTATGAGGCTTTTGGTTTTATTTTGGGTCCTCCATTCAGCAGAGTTGAAAATTAAGAATTTTGAGGGTCTCCCTTTTAGTTGACTCAAGGAGGGTGTGGGTGAGCTGATTTGCCAAATTAACTAAATCTGGAGTGGATTATAGTTTCCCATTCTACCCTGGTCCTTTTAACTAAAACAGAAAGATCCTGGACAGAAAGATCCTTAGTCTCTCAATAAACAGAGTTCTACCAGAGTGGATTCAACATCTAAAGGAACACCAGATTTATAATGGTCATGAAGACGTTCGTCAGGCTTACGTGTGCAAGCCTGAATTTTATTTCAATCAACAGGCTTAGAGAAAGCTACTGTTAATTGCTTGGGTGGAGATTTGCAGTGAGTGTTCTAGCTTCTTGCCAAAGTTAGGGATCCATTTCTCTAAATCTTTTTGGAGATGTTACCATTGGGGCTAGTTTCATACAATCTTGGCCTGACCCTTACAAACAAGAATGTGGACTAATTAATATACTCTAAGAAACCATATTGGTAAGTTTGAATGACTATATTGAATTCTTCTGCAAACCTGTGGGTCCTTTACTTTAGGACGCACTTTATGACTTACAGTTCAGCTTTATTTAGTCCGAGGAGCATAAGAAGTTTGAGATTTATTTGGATCCTCAGAAGACTTAACTCTAAAGGGAGAGGTTTTAAGAGGTTCAGGAAAGGAGGGAGCAGGGAGAGTTTTGGAGGAAAAGGGAAGTTTGGCAAAAAGATTAGAATGAGGGAGGAGGGTTATAGAGGAAGTGGGACAGAGCAGAGGGAACAGAGGAAATGGCACCAGAAATGGGTCCTGAGTACAGAATGACTGCTTCAAGGGAAGGGAAGACACTTCAGAAGCCATTTTGACTTTCTTTTTTTAAAGATATATTTATTTATTTAATTTATTTTAAAAATAGATTTTATTTATTCATGAAAGACAGAGGGAGAGGCAGAGACATAGGCAGAGGGAGAAGCAGGCTCTCTGCAGGGAGCCTGACATAGGACTCAATCCCAGGACCCCGTGATCATGACCTGAGCCAAAGGCAGCTGCTCAACCACTGAGCCACCCAGATATCCCTCTATTTGAGAGAGAGAGAGAGAGAGAGAGAGAGAGAGAGAGAGAAGGGGCAGAGGGAGAAGGAGAGAGAGAGAGAGAGAGAGTCTCAAGCAGACTGAATATGGAGCACAACTCAGAGCTTAATCTCAGGACCCTGAGATCATGACTGGAGCCGAAATTAAGAGTCAGGTGCTTAACCAACCAGGTCCCCCTTGATTTCTTTTGATTGCTTATTTGCCTCAGTTAATTTAGAAATTGTATTTTGCAAAGAGGCAATTTTAGAATCTGGGAGATATTTGAAGCCTCAATGTACCAATTAAAATAGGCATTCCATTCAGTTTTTGTTTTTAATTTTGGAGCTTTCTAATTTAATTTTGAGAAAAAGAAGTTTGGGGAAATCAAAAGTTCCCCATAATGGCCATTTAAGTTTTAAATCATCTTTAGCCAAGTTGGTCCATTTAGTTAAGAATGAACATGAGAAGGGATCATAGTTTTTAAAGATAAAGTTGGCCAATGTCCCTGAGGGGGGGGTGCCCTCAGAGCATTTAGATGGCTGGGATTTTTCTCTAGGGTTTCCCAGGGTTGTCCTCTAGAACAAAAGAAAAACTAAACAGCTTGGTTCCAAGGGAGTGAAGCCAAATATTAGCACAATTCCAATAGGAACAGCCTGATTCCAAAGCAGTTGGGCCAAATGCTAGCACAGTTCCAGTGGGAACAGCCTGATTCCAAAGGAGTCGGGCCAATGCCAAATGAGTACTTACAAAAAAGACAAAGTCTTTAATCCTCCACCCTCCCCTGGCCCCAAAATAGGTCCCAAATAAAACCTGGAGAGCTCAAGATGCAAAGAGAGTAAGAGAGTAAGCCTCAGCCCAGGAGAAAAATGATCCTCAAATTCAAGAGTCTGTGAGAAAGAAGTGAGCTCAATAGGCTCAGTGGATACTGGCACCTATTTGCTCACCAGTCTCAGAGCTGTGTGTGTGTGGGGTCTTCTCTGGAGTCTCTGATACCAAATAATGTCACCTTTTTTTTTTTTATAATGTCACCCTTTAAAGCAAAACAGCCAGTTATTTTACCAGCAAAATGAGTTTATTCAAGAATAGCAGAGGAATTACAATTCAGGACAAGCAAGCTATTGCAAAAGCGATAGGCAAGTCCAGAGAACAAGAGGAACGCTTCTCAGTAGAGGAAAGGGGAATGTTGGGAGGGCTGTTATAAACAAAAAGTCCCTTGGTGTAAACTAGGATCTTGAAGTATAGCGGCTTCTCATTGGCTGAGTTGTGAGAGTTCCTCACTGGCTGAGCTGTTGCTGGGCAGGAGAAAATCTTCCTTCCTTCTGCTGGTGTAGTAAAGCACAGACTGACTCCTGTTGGGTCTGCAGAGGACTGCAACACATGGAAAGGCGTGAGAGCTCCCCTTCCTGGTCTCCTGATTCCATTTTAAATGAGATTTCCTATATTCATTTTCACAGTACACAACTATTAATTAAACTCCAGAATTTATTTGGATTTTTTCCAGTTTTCCCAGTAATATCTTTTTTTCCTGTTCTATGGTTCAATCCTGAATACCACATTGAATTTGGTCATTTGGTTTCTCTAATCTCTGGTTTGTGAATTTGTCAGGCTTTACATAGGGTTTTTACTGCTGCCTTTATGATTGGGAATGTTGAATAATTTCCTTAGTAACAAGATTTTAACAAAAACAGAATCACATTTCATATAACACTTCTTGTAATGATGCTCAATAAGAGTTGATGTTAAAACACTTAAGTGCACTTTAGTAAAGATGATTCTGTAGCTCAGGCTAATGGGTACCAAGTATAAGGCCTTTTGGCGATTTGACCTGGACAATAGGTAGATTGAAGTTAGAAGTGGATGACTCCAAAGCCTTCTTTAAATATCACATCTCTTAACAAGGCTTTCTAAAACAGCCAGAATATGTGAATCAAGTTTATATTCTCTGACAGTGGCCTGTAGTGGTGGTGTCTATATTGCAGATTAAGATGATGACTATCTAAATTGGTGAATCCTCACCTTTTGAAAAACCATGTAATAATGTGGTGGCTCTGTGTCATGCTGATATAAAATCTATCCTCTTGGTTAAGTTTTAAAATTTACTCTGTGTTGCTTTTCTCTTTCTTTCTCTCTTTCAAACTTAGGAAATGAGTGTTCTTCTTCAAAGTGTTCTTTTTTTTTTAAAGTTGCCTTCACATCAGCATGAGTGAACAATGAGAATTAATGCCAAATCTAATTCCCTATAGGAGATAGGTCATGGAAATTATATGGTGGTGATGTGACAGTTGTTGATCAGGCTGGGAAAAAAGGTTTTGAAAATAATGTGTCAAAATGGACTGGAAAATGTGGAATATTCAAAGAAAAACTAATTCTGTGGTCTGGTTTAAGGAATCCTCTGGCAAAGCAGCCAAGTCTTTTGCTGGAGTGAGAAACATTTACTGCTGATAGCACATATTGGCCACTTCACATGGTTTGTTATAGAATTTTGTGACATTGACAATATGAATGAGGTTTTCTGGTCTAGATGAAGAAGAGTGTCAAATATTGGATATGCAGTATGGCATCATTTTGGCTGAAATATTTATGTGCAGAAACCTGAGTAATATTACAATCTCAAATGGCTCTTGAAATCCAACATTACGTGTAAAATAATAGAAAATTCTTTATTATCATGTGAGTTGCACATTAAATACTTTGATTTAATTCATTAAGTAATTGTTTTAGTCCTGCAGGGCTGCTATTACAGAATGCCATAGACTGGATGGCTTATAAATGACAAAAATTTATTTTTCACAGTCCTGAAAGCTAGAAGTTCAAGATCAAGGCACCAGTAGATCCACTGTCTGGTGAGAGCCAGTTTCCTGGTTAATAGGTGGCCATCTTCTTGCTGTGTCCTAATATGGCAGAAGGAGCAAGAAAACTCACTGGGATCTCTCTAAGAAGGGTGCTAATCCCATTCATGAGTGCTCCACCCTTGTGAACTAATCAGCTCCCAAAGGCCCCACCTCCTAATGTTATTATATTGGGAATCAGGTTTCAAAAATATGAATTTTGGGGGACACAAATATTCAATCTATAGTAGTAATCAGGGAACACTTGTGGAAGGATTGTAAAAAAGGAAGTAGAAATTTCAGTTCATTTGGAGACTGTTTAACTCAACAAATAATTTGACATGTTTTGTGGATATGCCAAGTGGCCAGCACCATGCTAGGCACTGGAAATATGTAATGAATAAGACAAAGTCCTTCACCTTGAGGAGCTAATGGCTTAGAAGGAGCCAAAGCAACAGAAGATCAATACAAGGTGGTGAGACCCACAGGAAAACAAAAGCTGGGAGTCGGAATTCAAAATCCACCATCCCCAAGGGCATGAATGGTGCTGTTTCTCCAGCCAAGAAGGAAAACCGTGTCCCTAAAGAAGTCATTGCCCATGCGGCCAAGGAGGGACCTAAAGCCAAGGCTGCTGCTCCTCCGAATGGAGGATAAACATTATAAGAGAGGCTTCACAAAGTGCTATGGGAGTACTGATGAAGAGTATGCAACCCAACCTGGGGGTTTAGGGACAACTTCTTAAAGGAGGTGACACCTGAGCTAATCTTGAGATAAAAGACAACTTGGAAGTGAGATGTGGCAGCATCAGCAATAATATATAAATGTTGGAAATATAAGAAATTGTATCCTATTCAGGTGTAAAATGTACATCCACGATTGGTAGAATAAAACTAGTAAACTGTGGTGTAGAGCTTGCACCTTGTCTTTGGCTGATGGGATATCAGGAAGGGTTCTCATCAGGGTATATTTTTATGTGTTAGATAAATCTCTTTGGAGACCATCTAAAAGATAAGTTCAATGGAAATAGGACTGGGTGCAGATGACTCTGGAAAGATGTTGGCTGGAGCGCCCTTTTGTGTCCTCCTGTCCCCTTTCCTCTACTGGGATCATCAACTAGTAAGAAAATTATGTTTCACTGCTGGATCCTGGAGGGGAATTACAAACATCCCTGGAGCCCTGAGTACGGGAAAAAGTGCAGGTATGGGCACTATTATTTGCAATATTGGGGACAAGCTGAAGGACTTGGGAGGAAGCCAGTCTTTCTGGCCAATGCTAAGCTGGAGCCCACTGATGCAAATGGCATGGACTACTGGTTCCATCATCCTGTCTTCTTCAAATGGAACTTCTTTGCTCATTTAACTGCTTTCTTTCCATGTAGTTGTGAGGAGATTGTTCTTCCTGTAGTTTCTAAGAAGTTGAGTGCTTTCTCAGGTCCCTCAATCAAGAGGTCCAGCATGGGGGTGCCTGGGTGGCTCAACTGGTTGAGCGTCAGACTCTTGATTTCAGCTTGGGTCATGATCACAGGGTGGTGAGATTGAACCCTGTGATAGGGTTTGTGCTCAGCAGGGAATCTGCTTAAGATTCTCTTTCCCTCTCCCTCTTTCCCTGTTTATGCTCTCTCTCTCTCTAGATAAATAAATAAAATCTTAAAAAAACAAAACAAAACAACAAAACAGGTCCCAGCATGCTATGCCATTTGGCTCTGACACACAGAATTGGTTCCTTTCTAAGCAGCTGGCTCCCCATTACCTGCAAGAGCCCAATATCCTAACCTACATTAAGTGACACAAGTAGGCAAAGAAAGCTCCTAAGTTACTTAAAGGTCTCAGTAGCTTGAAGACAAATCTAAGCAAAACCTGATTTGTTTCTGATTAAAACTCAGGAAGAAACAAGAGATTAAAAAATTATATAAATCTTATGGAGATATTAGACTATATTGCAAAGGAATGGTCAAAGAGCTGAAAAGAAGTTTCTGGAAATATAAAATTATTCTAAACTGAAAAAAGTGAACAGAATACCTAAAAAAATGGAGCAAACATGTTTGATTTAGTAATCTGGAAGACCAAAAGGGGAACCAGGTCTATAAATTATTGTGATTCCCTGCTTCACCCTTCATGTGATCAAAAGGGATTTTCAAGGGGAAAACCAGTGGGCCATATGATTCATATGCATTTTATAGGTTTATAAGTCCAATTGTTATTTTAAATGAAACCTTACTGGTTTATTGTTCCTTTCTCAAAATTTGTGTTTGGATTGCATTTTGTGATGTCATCTTCTGTAATATTTCAGTGAATAGATTTCAGTTTTTCTAGGGTTATATATTTACATGTTATTGTATACATTTGTTGAATTTTGCATTCATTATAGTTAATTTGTATTATAATGTCTGGAAAACCAGTGGAATGGAGAACAGAAGAACATTTTATATCAAAATCAATTAGAAACAGTGAAACCAACATTCAAAGGAATATTTATGTTGTAAAATGTGTTGTGGTATTTTCCTAGTTTACAAAGAAGGATAGATGGCTTGGAAATGGTTCAATGAAGCATAAAAACGGAGGTGAAAATGATAATGTAAACACTACAATTCAAATGTGGAATGTGCTGGAACAAGTGAAACCGTGCAATTTGTTAGAAGGGAGGTACAAATAAAAAGTATGACAATAAATTAGAAATTGGATTTTGTTGGACAGGTAATCCATTTCCCTCCAGTCTCTAATATGTTGACTGCTATGAAACTTTGTCAAGTAGGTGCAGAGCCACCAAAGTTCTTGTAAATGAAAATCAGAAACCTCTTTAGTAAACCTCCAACTGATTGATTTTGATGCAAAAGGCAGAAGATAGGCCAAATCTAGCTGCATCTTTCAGAATTGCAATCCTCATAGCAAAAAAAAGGTATTAGTTACATTATTGATGGGATATTTGTAGAACCAGACAAAAGCTAATGGTAAATATGGTTGGAGAGAAAGAATAACAAGTTAATTAAAAATTTATTTAAAAATTGCTGCTGTTGAAAAAAATGATGCTATTGGACAGCAGAGGCAATATGAAAGAGTGATTACCATCGTGTATGGTTGGGTGAAACTACTGTGTGATGTTACACATAAGGGAGAAGTGCTTTGAGACGTTTTGTCTTTTGAAAAGCACATGCTGCAGAAGAGATTTTTCATTTCATTTCTAATTAGTTCATCAGTGATGGTTTAGATTGGAAATGAAATGTTGAGATCTTCTCTGAACATGCTTAACTAGGTATAAAGCAAGAAGGGGGATTCTTGCTCTGCAAAAAGTTTGCTCAGTAATGTCATCCACACATTGCCCTATTCACTCAGAACAATTGGTGGCCAGCAGTCTGCATCCTGTGTTAAGCATGTCTTTTGTTTTCTTTTTGCTGATGCTTTGACATCTAAGGCCTTGCTAACACTGGAGGGACTGCCCCTGCTCTCCCAGGGCTGGCCAATTCCTAGAGACAGGAAATGATTCCCAGTGAGCATGACTTCCATATGCAAACCAACCAATCCAAAGCCCTTATTTCCAAGCTCCTCCTTTACCTGGCTCTCACACCCTGGGGTCACTATCTACATGCTAATCACTCTAGGAACATGTAGCAGATAACTAGGGACAGCCCCTATGCCCCAGAGTCTGGTGAAATTATTCAAACTAGCCAATCCCTGTCTGGTTTATACCTCTTCCTTTCCAAGCAAGCCATAATAAAGGCTCTTGCCCACATTTCTCCTCCCTGTGCCTTTGCCTCATGACCAGCCCTGGTGCTTCTTCATGTGCCATCCTTCCCCACCATCTATAAAACAGTCTGTCTTTTCAATGGCAATTTTCTCCTGATCTGTTGGCTTCACTGTACCTGAATAATAATAAAGCCTGCATTTCAAACACAAC
The DNA here is from genome assembly GCF_018345385.1 of Vulpes lagopus. Classification (NCBI taxonomy): domain Eukaryota; kingdom Metazoa; phylum Chordata; class Mammalia; order Carnivora; family Canidae; genus Vulpes; species Vulpes lagopus. Next base: position 22,191,356 of record NC_054831.1, on the reverse strand, counting down.
TTGACCTTGATTCAAGGTTAATAGAAATAGCAAAAATGGTAAATCCATCCAAATTATGCCCACTGGCAGCATATCTTTTTAATGTGCTGTATCAAGAAATGGACTTCTACTTACAGGACTTTTTCCACGTTGAAGTACCCGAGCTGTCAGAGAAAGCAGCTCTTAAGAGTTTTTGAAATCAGGAATAAAATAAAAACATTTCTTCAGGACACTGATAATGTCATAAACTCCATTTCTAAGACTTCATGTGTTTTGCTCAACTGTTTCTCAGCAATGTATTTATTGTCTTTAAAGCTTGAGCCTATTGCCTAAGGGCTGAATGATCATGAATTTTAATATTGAGGATAAGATATCAGAATGTGTCCATGGTGCAAAATAGCTCAGTTGCAGAAGGTTTGTCTTTTTTCTAGCACTTGCTGATTTTCTTCTCAGGGAGAAAGAAATCAATGATGTATTATTTGGTATATTTTAAAATTACCTCCAAGGGCTGCAATGGAGCATGAAAAGCTACTTTCCAAAGGGTAGATTAGGAATCCATTCAGTGCCAATTCCCAAGCTGAGAGTCATCCCTCCAGTTTTTGAGTGTGATGTACTTATTGACTTAGCATCTGATGGAGAGCTGAAAGACTTCAGTGAGTCATCTCTTTGTGATTTCTGTGTCCCTATTCAACCCAAATACCTAGCACTATGTGCTCAATAACATCATAGAAACTTAGAATTTTGTAATTAGGTGGGAATAGAGTGAAGAAACCAATTAGAGTAGAATCTGGTGGCACAAACTATGTTATCAAGCCAAAAAGTGAAAGATTTCAAGTTGTCATCCTTTTCAATTGATCTGAATAAACAGTATTGATTTTAAAGTGTTAATTTTTATTATTAAAATTATGATGACTCTCTTCAGCAATGATTGAAAATTTGACCCATTAAGTGATATGTGGATCCCCAAAGTCAGAGAAATCCTGATTTAATGTAATGGCTCCTAAAGAATTGCCCTTCCATTCTTTACTGGGTCAAGTACATTTCCTTATTCCCCAGGATCATTTTTCTTTCAAGTGAGTCTGTATTAGGATTCTCCAGAGAAACAGAACAAATAGAGTATTTTTGTATTTAGAAATTGGCTCATGTGATTATGGGGGCTGAGAAGTCTCTGGATCTACAGTCTGAAGGCCTGAGAACCAGGGGAATCAGTGTTGTAAATTCCAATTTGAGTCCAAAGGCAGAAGGCTGATGTCCCAGTATAAAGACTATCAGATAGAAAGCAAATTCTATCTTACTCAGCCTTTTGTTCCATTCAGGCCCTCAATGGATTAGATGGGACCCATCACATTGGGGAGGACAATCTGCTTTACTCAGTCTGCTGATTCAGATGCTAATTTTATCCCCATTCACCCTCACAGACAAACTCAGAATGATATTTAACCAACTATTAGGGTTCCCCATGACTCAGTCAGGTTTAATACATAAAATTAAGCATCACAAGGTTCTCAGCCCTCCTGAACAGAGGATTATGTGTGGCCATTCCATTAGTCTGCTATAGAAGATATGATGAAATCCAGCAGGGAATAGAGCTTAAAATTTCTTTCCAAGAGGCACCATAGCCTATATAATTACTGTACTAATAGGCTTTGCCATGACCATGCCATCAACTTCCTAGGGGTGCCTAGACTCTAGATGTTTCCGGATCTCTCCTCCTCAGAAAAGGACTTATGTACCATGGTTCTTAATGGCAATCAAAAGAAATTGATTCTGATTGTGCTAATGGCAAAGTCACCTATTGAAAGGATACTGGGAAGGGGATTCATTTGTACTATTGGTGGGAATGTAAATTGGTGCAGTCACTATGGAAAGCAGTATTGAGGTTTCTTAAAATATTAAAAATAGACCTACTATATGATTCAGCAATTCTACTTCTGGATATTTATCCAAAGAAAATGGTCACTAGCTCAAAAAGATACCTGCACTTCCATATTCATTGCAGCATTATTTACAATAACCAAGACATGGAAGCAACCTAAATGTCCATTAATAGGTGAATGGATAAAGAAGATGTGGTGTATACATATAATGGAATATTACTTAGCCATAAAAAGGAAGTCCTGCCATTTGTGAAAACATGAATGGAATTTGAGGGCATTATGCTAAATATAGTTCAGACAGAGCCAGACAATACTGTGTGATCTCACTTGTATGTGGGATCTGAAAAACAAACCAACTAGAACTCACAGATCTGAGAGGACAGATGGTAGTTGCCAGAGGCAAAGGGTTGGGGTGGGGGTGAGGGAAATGAGTAACAGTTGTTGGAAGATACAAACTTCCTTTACTTATAAGATAGATCTAAGTCCGGGAGATATAATCTACTGCCTAGTGACTATAGTTAATAATACTGTACTGTTAATAATACTGCTAAGACAGAAGATCTTAAAAGTTCTCAGCATAAGAAAAAAATTATTATATGTGGTGATGGGTGTTAACTAAACTTATTATGGTGAGAATTTACATCTATCATTTTTTTAGTATATGTGCTGCCGAAGCAAGCAAGAATTTATATATATCAAATCATTATGTTGTATACCTAAAATGAATATGTCAATTATACCTCAGTACAGAAAGAAAAAATATAAATAATAAAAATAATTCTAAAAAACTTATAAGCCACTGTACATGTGCATTAGGATACTTTTGTTGGCAAGTAATAGAAAGTCCACTTAAGTGGCTTTAAAAGAAGATGACATTTATTCATTCAGTCATTTGAAAAATGTTGATTGGGTGCTAACTGTAAACTAGATACACATCCAGGCGCTGAGGATTTAGCAGTGAACAGTTTCCTGCCTTCATAAAAAATTCTGGTTGGAGGAGGTGGAAGGAAGAAAACAAACCAATAAACTATATATAGGGTTTTAACTAGTGATATGGGCCAGGGAGAAACACAAAGCAGGTTAGAGTAACTGAGTGAGGTAGGATCACTATTTTTAATAGTGTGGTCAAAGAAAGATTCCTTGATTAGGTGATGTGTGAGCAGAGACCTGAAGGCAATGAGGGAATGGGTTCTGAGAATATCTGGGGGAAGAGCTACCATTTTCATATTAAGGTGAGTTAAATTATTCTGACAAACTCTGTTTCTGAAAATAAAAATGTCGAATTAATTTTTTAAAATAAATTTTTCATTTTAAAATAGTTTTAGGCTTACAGAAAAATTGCCTAAGCTTGGGGCACCTGGGAGGCTCAAATGGTTAAGCGTCTGCCTTTGGCTCAGGTCATGATCCCGGGGTCCTGGGATAGGGTCTTGCATCAGGCTCCCTGCTCAGTGAGGAGTCTGCTTCTCCCTCTGCCCTGCCCCCCCCCCCCGGTCATTCTCTCTCTCTCTCTAATAGATAAATAAAATATTTTTTTAAAAAAATTGCCAAGCTAGTACAGAGGGTTCCCGTTTGCTGCTCATCCAGTTTCCCTTATTGTTAACAATTTACATAAGAATGGTCCATTTGTCAAAACTAGAATCCAGCATTGGCATATTACGATTAAATAAGCTCTAGATATTATTCAGATCTCATTAGTCTTAAACTAATATCATATTTCTGTTCCAGGATCCAATCCAGGATACCACATTGCATTTGGTTCTTATGACTCCTTCTGATCTTGTCTCAGTCTGCTCAGGCTGAGACAGATTACTATAGATTGGGTAATATAAATAACAGAAATTTATTTCTCATAGTTCTGGAGGTTGGGATTTTCAAGGTCAAGGCACTGGCAGATTTGATATCTGGTTAGGACCCAGTTCCTTTTCCATAGATGGCTGTCTTTTTGCTGTGTCCTCACAGGGCAAGGGAGCTCTGTGGGGTCTCTTTTGTAACGGCATTAATCCCAATCATGAGGGCTCCACTCATGATCTAGTCACCTCCCAAAGGCCCCATCCTCTAGGGGCCATCCATCTAGGATTTCAACATATGAATTTGGGACATAAACATTCAGTCTATAGCAGATTCATAAAAGTCTTTCCTTTTCATTACCTTGACAGTTTTGAGGAACACTGGTTAGATATTTTGTAGAATGCCTCTCAATTTGATTTTGTCTGATATTTTTGTTATGATTAGGCTGGGCTACTGGTTTGGAGGAAGACTACCAGAGAGGTAAAGCATTCTTCTTATCACATCATATCACAGGATACACAATATCAACATGACTTATCCCTGATGGTGTTTTTTTTTTTTAATAAATTTATTTTTATTGGTGTTCAATTTACCAACATACAGAATAGCACCCAGTGCTCATCCCGTCAAGGGTCCCCCTCAGTGCCCGTCACCCATTCACCCCCACCCCCCGGCCCTCCTCCCCTTCCACCACCCCTAGTTCATTTCCCAGAGTTAGGAGTCTTTATGTTCTGTCTCCCTTTCTGATATTTCCCACACATTTCTTCTCCCTTCCCTTCTATTCCCTTTCACTATTATTTATATTCCCCAAATGAATGAGAACATACACTGTTTGTCCTTCTCTGATTGACTTACTGCACTCAGCATAATACCCTCCAGTTCCATCCACATTGAAGCAAATGGTGGGTATTTGTCGTTTCTAATGGCTGAGTAATATTCCATTGTATACATAGACCACATCTTCTTTATCCATTCATCTTTCGGTGGTGTCCCGGTGTTTCTGAATCTTTGGGGGTAAATCCCCAACAGTGCAATTGCTGGGTTGTAGGGCAGGTCTATTTTTAACTCTTTGAGGAACCTCCACACAGTTTTCCAGAGTGGCTGCACCAGTTCACATTCCCACCAACAGTGTAAGAGGGTTCCCCTTTCTCCGCATCCTCTCCAACATTTGTGGTTTCCTGCCTTGTTAATTTTCCCCATTCTCACTGGTGTGAGGTGGTATCTCATTGTGGTTTTGATTTGTATTTCCCTGATGGCAAGTGATGCAGAGCATTTGCTCATGTGCGAGTTGGCCATGTCCATGTCTTCCTCTGTGAGATTTCTCTTCATGTCTTTTGCCCATTTCATGATTGGATTGTTTGTTTCTTTGGTGTTGAGTTTAAGAAGTTCTTTATAGATCTTGGAAACTAGCCCTTTATCTGATATGTCATTTGCAAATATCTTCTCCCATTCTGTAGGTTGTCTTTTAGTTTTGTTGACTGTATCCTTTGCTGTGCAAAAGCTTCTTATCTTGATAAAGTCCCAATAGTTCCTTTTTGCTTTTCTTTCTTTTGCCTTCGTGGATGTATCTTGCAAGAAGTTACTGTGGCTAAGTTCAAAAAGGGTGTTGCCTGTGTTCTCCTCTAGGATTTTGATGGAATCTTTTCTCACATTTAGATCTTTCATCCATTTTGAGTTTATCTTTGTGTATGGTGAAAGAGAGTGGCCTAGTTTCATTCTTCTGCATGTGGATGTCCAATTTTCCCAGCACCATTTATTGAAGAGACTGTCTTTCTTCCAGTGGATAGTCTTTCCTCCTTTATCAAATATTAGTTGACCATAAAGTTCAGGGTCCACTTCTGGGTTCTCTATTCTGTTCCATTGTTCTATGTGTCTGTTTTTGTGCCAGTACCACACTGTCTTGATGACCACAGCTTTGTAGTACAACCTGAAATCTGGCATTGTGATGCCCCCAGCTATGGTTTTCTTTTTTAAAATTCCCCTGGCTATTCGGGGTCTTTTCTGATTCCACACAAATCTTAAAATAATTTCTTCTAACTCTCTGAAGAAAGTCCATGGTATTTTGATAGGGATTGCATTAAACGTGTAAATTGCCCTGGGTAACATTGACATTTTCACAATATTAATTCTGCCAATCCATGAGCATGGAATATTTTTCCATCTCTTTGTGTCTTCCTCAATTTCTTTCAGAAGTGTTCTATAGTTTTTAGGGTATAGATCCTTTCCCTCTTTGGTTAGGTTTATTCCTAGGTATCTTATGCTTTTGGGTGCAATTGTAAATGGGATTGACTCCTTAATTTCTCTTTCTTCAGGCTCATTGTTAGTGTATAGAAATGCCACTGATTCCTGGGCATTGATTTTGTATCCTGCCACGCTACCAAATTGCTGTATGAGTTCTAGCAATCTTGGGGTGGAGGCTTTTGGGTTTTCTATGTAGAGTATCATGTCATTGGCGAAGAGGGAGAATTTGACTTCTTCTTTTCCAATTTGAATGCCTTTAATGTCTTTTTGTTGTCTGATTGCTGAGGCTAGGACTTCCAGTACTATGTTGAATAGCAGTGGTGACAGTGGACATCCCTGTCTTGTTCCTGATCTTAGGGGAAAGGCTCCCGGTGCTTCCCCATTGAGAATGATATTTGCTGTGGGCTTTTTGTAGATGGCTTTTAAGATGTTGAGGAATGTTCCCTCTATCCCTACACTCTGAAGAGTTTTGATCAGGAATGGATGCTGTATTTTGTCAAATGCTTTCTCTGCATCTAATGAGAGGATCATATGGTTCTTCATTTTTCTCTTGCTCATATAATGAATCACATTGATTGTTTTACGAGTGTTGAACCAGCCTTGTGTCCCAGGGCTAAATCCTACTTGGTCATGGTGAATAATTTTCTTAATGTAGTGGTGGATCCTGTTGGCTAGTATCTTGTTGAGAATTTTTGCATCCATGTTCATCAGGGATATTGGTCTGTAATTCTCCTTTTTGGTGGGGTCTTTGTCTGGTTTTGGAATTAAGATGATGCTGGCCTCAGAGAACGAGTTTGGAAGTACTCCATCTCTTTCTATCTTTCCAAACAGCTTTAGTAGAATAGGTATGGTTTCTTCTTTAAACATTTGATAGAATTCCTCTGGGAAGCCATCTGGCCCTGGACTTTTGTGTCTTGGGAGGTTTTTGATGACTGCTTCAATTTCCTCCCTGGTTATTGGCCTGTTCAGGTTTTCTATTTCTTCCTGTTCCAGTTTTGGTAGTTTGTGGCTTTCCAGGAATGCGTCCATTTCTTCTAGATTGCCTAATTTATTGGCGTATAGCTGTTCATAATATGTTTTTAAAATCGTTTGTATTTCCTTGGTGTTGGTAGTGATCTCTCCTTTCTCATTCATGATTTTATTAATTTGAGTCTTCTCTCTCTTCTTTTTAATAAGGCTGGCTAATGGTTTATCTATCTTATTCTTTCAAAGAACCAACTCCTGGTTTTGTTGATCTGTTCCACAGTTCTTCTGGTCTCGATTTCGTTGAGTTCTGCTCGAATCTTAATTAACTCTCTTCTTCTGCTGGGTGTAGGATTTATTTGCTGTTTTTTCTCTAGCTCCTTTATGTGTAAGGTTAGCTTTTGTATTTGAGTTCTTTCCAGTTTTTGAATGGATGCTTGTATTGCGATGTATTTGCCCCTCAGGACTGCTTTTGCTGCATCCCAAAGATTTTGAACAGTTGTATCTTCATTCTCATTAGTTTCCATGAATCTTTTTAATTCTTCCTTAATTTCCTGGTTGACCCTTTCATCTTTCAGCAGGATGGTCCTTAACCTCCACGTGTTTGAGGTCCTTCCAAACTTCTTGTTGTGATTTAGTTCTAATTTCAAGGCATTATGGTCTGAGAATATGCAGGGGACAATCCCAATCTTTTGGTATCGGTTCAGACCCGATTTGTGACCCAGTATGTGGTCTATTCTGGAGAAAGTTCCATGTGCACTTGAGAAGAATGTGTATTCAGTTGAGTTTGGATGTAAAGTTCTGTAGATATCTGTGAAATCCATCTGGTCCAGTGTATCATTTAAAGCTCTTGTTTCTTTGGAGATGTTGTGCTTAGAAGACCTATCGAGGGTAGAAAGAGCTAGATTGAAGTCACCAAGTATAAGTGTATTATTATCTAAGTATTTCTTCACTTTGGTTATTAATTGATTTAAATATTTGGCAGCTCCCACGTTCAGGGCATATATATTGAGGAATGTTAAGTCCTCTTGTTGGATAAATCCTTTAAGTATGATATAGTGTCCCTCTTCATCTCTCACTACAGTCTTCGGGGTAAATTTTAGTTTATCTGATGTAAGGATGACTACCCCTGCTTTCTTTTGAGGACCATTTGAATGGTAAATGGTTCTCCAACCTTTTATTTTCAGGTTGTAGGTGTCCTTCTGTCTAAAATGAGTCTCTTGTAGACAGCAAATAGATGGGTCTTGCTTTTTTATCCAGTCTGAAACCCTGCACCTTTTGATGGGGTCATTAAGCCTGTTCACATTCAGAGTTACTATTGAAAGATATGAGTTTAGGGTCATCATGATATCTATTCAGTCCTTGTTTTTGTGGATTGTTCCACTGAACTTCTTCTTAAAGGGGAATTTTAAGAGTCCCCCTTAAAATTTCTTGCAGAGCTGGTTTGGAGGTCACATATTCTTTCAGTTCCTGCCTGTCTTGGAAGCTCTTTATCTCTCCTTCCATTTTGAATGAGAGTCTTGCTGGATAAAGTATTCTTGGTTGCATGTTCTTCTCATTTAGGACCTTGAATATATCCTGCCAGCCCTTTCTGACCTGCCAGGTCTCTGTGGAGAGGTCTGCTGTTACCCTAATACTCCTCCCCATAAAAGTCAGGGATTTCTTGTCCTCTTGCTGCTTTAAGGATCTTCTCTTTATCTTTGGAATTTGCAAGCTTCACTATTAAATGTCGAGGTGTTGAATGGTTTTTATTGATTTTAGGGGGGGATCTCTATTTCCTGGATCTGAATGCCTGTTTCCCTTCCCAGATTAGGAAAGTTTTCAGCTAGAATTTGTTCAAGTACATATTCTGGCCCTCTGTCCCTTTCGGCACCCCCGGGAACCCCAATTAAATGTAGGTTTTTCTTCCTCAGGCTGTCATTTATTTCCCTTAATCTACCTTAATGGTCTTTTAATTGTTTGTCTATTTTTTCCTCAGTTTCCCTCTTTGCCATCAACTTGTCTTCTATGTCACTCACTCGTTCTTCCACCTCGTTAACCCTCGTCGTCAGGACTTCTAGTTTGGATTGCATCTCATTCAATTGATTTTTAATTTCTGCCTGATTGGATCTAAATTCTGCAGTCATGAAGTCTCTTGAGTCCTTTATGCTTTTTTCTAGAGCCACCAGTAGCCGTATAATAGTGCTTCTGAATTGGCTTTCTGACATTGAATTGTAATCCAGATTTTGTAACTCTGTGGGAGAGAGGACTGTTTCTAATTCTTTCTTTTGAGGTGAGGTTTTCCTTCTAGTCATTTTGCTCAGTGTGTAGTGGCCAAAAACAAGTTGTATTGGGAAAAGGGAAAAAGAGAGGAGAGAAAGAAGGAAAGAAAAGAGAAAAAGAAAAAAGAAAAAAGGAAGAAAAAAAGAAAAAAAGAGAAGAAAAAGAGAAAAAAAAAAGAAAGAAAGGGAAAAAAAGGGTGGGGGAAGCGAACAAATCAAAAAGAACCCCCCCCCCAAAAAACACGGGGGAGTATCTTCTGATTCTGTATACTTTAAGTCCCTTGACTTCCCCTGGAACTTGTCGGTCTAGCTGGTCTTCTGGGGGAGGGGCCTGTTGTGCTGATTTTCAGGTGTTAGCACTTGGGGGAGCTGCTCTGCCCCCTGCCTGGTGCAGGGCTCAGTGGGGGTTGTTTACCCCATGAGGCCCCAGGAGGAACAACTGCAGTGGCCGCGGCAGCTCTGGAGCCCTGGAGTCAGCCCCTGCAGTAACTCCGGGGCTCTCCGTCTGCAGGGCCTGGGGCCTCCGGGGTGGGGCCGCTGATCTGCTCAGCTGGGGCAGGAGCGTCCTTGCTGTCCTGGGCCCTCCCAGCCTCTGCCTGTCCCGGGGGGAGGCGGGATCCTGGGCTGTGTCCCGGCGCCCTGTGCTCCGGAGCCTGCGCTGTTGGATTCACGCTCCTGCCCCGCAGCCCCCTCCGCGGAGCCGCCGCCCGAGCCCCTCCGAGCTGCTCCGGGTCCCGCCGTGTGCGCTGCAGCCCTTAGGGAGCTCGGCGCACTCTCCCGGGGCGCAGGTGCCTGTTAGTGTCCCAGGGAGCCCAAGGGCATCCCCGCCCTCCTGGGTCCTGCTCTAACTCCCTGCGGGCCCCTTTCCGCCCGGGAAGGTTGGTGCAGCTCCTGCTCCTCCGGGACAGGGCTCTCCTGTCCTGGGACACTCGCCCCAGCCTCAGCCCGGCTCCTCGCGGGGCCCCTCCCCCTTGGAGGCCTTTTTGTTTATTTCTTTTTTCCCCCCGTCTTCCTACCTTGATAGAAGCACGGACTCTTATCCCTGATGGTGTTAACCTTGATCAAGGTAATATCTGCCAGATTTCTTCAGTATTGAGTTGCTGTCCTCTCCCCCTTTCCACATTCTGATCTTTGAACTCAAGTTGTAAATCCAGTCCATATTGGGGTCTGGGAGGGCAAAGATGAGAGTGGTTAATTAAACTCCACCTCCGGGAGGAGGTATCTACATAAATTATTTAGAATTCTTCTGCAAGGAAGATTTGCTCTTTTTTTTTCACATTTATTTATTTATGAAATGATTTACTTTATTTAAGATTTTATTTATTTATTTGAGAGAGAGAGGGAGAGAGAGAGAGAGAGAGAGAGCTTGAGCAGAGGGGAACAGCAGAGGGAGAGGGACAAGCAGACTTCCCTCTCAGCAGGGAGCCAAATGCAGGACTCAGTTCCAGGACCCTGACATCATGACCTAGCCAAAGGAAGATGTTTAACTGAGCCACCCAGGTGCCCAAAATGATTTACTTTAGGTTATAATCTAGTACTTTGATATTCATCTCATTGCTTAAATTGCTCCAGCTTTGGCCTTTGGGAGCTTCCTTAGCTTGGCTCTTGTGTCTCTTTGGCATGTCCTCTTCTCTTATTTATTTATTTATTTATTTTTGGCATTTTGTTACTTTCTGGCACTGCAAGATATTCCAGGTTCATCTTGTGTTTTCTTTGCCTCAGCCTTAGAATAAGCCATTTCAGTAAGGAATCCTGGTTCCTTTACTGGAGAATGGTATTTAGGTGGTGGATGATCTTGTTCCTAGTTGGGTGTTACTGCTTTTGGGCTCTTCTACAGACAAAGCCAGGAAATACATGTTTATATATTAGCTCACGTGTACATAATTATATGTGCACAATTATATATAAGTATATAATTGTTTTTGTATCTGTAATAAGGTTGACATGAGTTCATACTGATGTCTTCAACGCTAATCCAGTATCTTCATTCTAGCCCTCCCCCCCTTTTTTTTAATCTGTAACTTCCTTATGTAACATTGAGAAATCCAGCTCCCAGTGGCTTGGTCTAGTCCTGCATTTACTCCTTTCCTCTGATGTGCTGGGCTCAACCAAGGTCGCCTCTAGGCGGTTGAGAGAAGGTCTAGTTCATAGGCCCTTTAGCTCTCATGGCCTCCTGGGGCTCCATTACGGGTGTTTTATTCCTCAAAAAGAAGTGTTATATACTAAAGAGGGGAATATAGCTTTGCCTCACAACTTTGGGGCTGCTGCTAAGATTCTCCATCTTGGGAGAATAAGCACATGGAACACCATTGGATGCCCAGAGTCATAAGATAGGCCAAGTTGCATTGTTGCTTCTGTGAAGTAAGGGGACCTCTTCCTCTAAACACTGGGGCTCTAATATTGGGGCAAATATCAGGAGAAAATCAAGATACTATATTGTGTTAGTTTGCATATAGATTTCAGCAAAGTCCTACAAGAGAGGGAATAATGTAAAGGAGAGGTAGAGAAAAGAAAATATGACTCTTTAAAGAGAGATTCTCATTTTCAGCTACCTAAAATCTATCTTAACTGAAACTTCTACCATTTGGAGCCTTGAGGGATTAGGAAAACCAACTTCTTTAGGCCAAGATGAAGCTAGTATTAGCAGTAGCCTTACCAGTTAGCAAGAAGACTAAAAGTTATTTATCCCCAAATCCATTTTGCCCCTCTTCTTTACTGTTGTGTTGCAGAGCACATTGCTTTTTGAAGGGCTACATTTCTCATCCCTCTTTATAGTTATGAAGCTAGGATTTAGGTTTTATCAAAGAGATATGAGAATTTCTGTAAAGGCTATTTTAAAGGGAAATAATTATTATCTTTTATCTTTTCTTCATGCTTATTCTCTCTGCACTTAGATGTGATGACTGGCACTCCAGTACCCATGTTGGACTATGAGGCAACCTTGGGTTAAGAATCAAGTGTGATAGAGCAGAGTGGTCAGAGCTACCATACCATACCATACCTTTGGACTTGTTTTATGTGGTAGAGATATAAACTGTATGGTGTAAGCCATTGTTAATTCTTGGTTTCAGTTATTAGCACCTGAGTTCATTTCTTCACTAATACAAGGCCCCATATTTCAATGGTTATTAGTCAGAGCCTGTGCCATGGCAGTGCTTCTCAAACTTTAGCCTCCCTTGGAGGGTTTGTTAAAACCCAAATTACTGGGTCGCTTACCCAGAGCTTCAGGTTCAGTAGATCTGGGTGGGGCCTGAGAATGTGCATTTCTGAAGTTTCCAGGTGATGCTGATATTGCTGGTCCAAGGACCACAGTTTGAGAAGTCTTGGGCCAGAGGAATGGGTGGAACATAGGAAGTATTTTTTTTTTTTGAACATAGGAACTATTACATAAAAGTCATGAATTTTCAATCTTATAGGTTCTGTTTAAACAACATCTTTGTGGTTACTTCCATGTAAGGTTGATCAGAAGCAAATAAATTGGATGAATCTAAGTTTTAAAAAATGATTTTATTGAGATATAACTCATAAACCATACATTTCACCCATTTAAAGTGTATAATTCAATGGCTTGTAGTATGGCCTGCTAAGTTAGAATCTTTTCATTGTGATAAAATTTACATAACATAAAACTGGAGGTTTTAATCATTTTTAGTGTACAATTCAGTGGCATTAAGTACATTCATCATCATCACCATCCATCTCCAGAACTTTTCATTTTCCCCAACTGAAACTCTGTCTGCGGTGAAAAACAACATCCCATTAACCCTCCTAGACCCTGGTAACTTCCATTCTACCTCTGTCTTTACAAATTAAATACCCTAGGTACCTTGTGTAAATGGAATCATATAGTATTTATCCTTTTGTGACTGGCTTATTTCATTTAGCATAATATCCCCAAGATTCACCCATGTTGTAGCTGTGTTAGAATTCCCTTCCTTTTTAAGGCTGAATAATATCCCATTATATGTATATTTCATATATTGTTCATTCATTTGGAAATTTTGGGTAATTTCTTTTTTTGGCAACTTGAATAATGCTGCTATAAACATTGGCCTATTAAGTGCCTGCTTTAGAATTTTAAATAGCTAATATATTCATATGGCTCAAGTACAAAAGAATGAGTACACAATGAAAAGTCTTGCTCTCACTCATGCTTGCAGCCACCCAGTTCCCTTCCCCATGGCTGTCTTTATCAGTTTCTTGTGTGTCCTTCCAGAGATAGATGACTTTCTTTCTGACACAAATGACACTTAACTATCCTATATGCACTGTTCTGCACCTGTTTTTGAAAATTTGGATTTCTTCAAGTCCCAAATTAAGAGCTTTTCCATTCTTTTTTTATAGTCATATGGTATATCATTGTATATCATACTTTATTTAACTAATCTTTATTGATTGTCATTTAGGTGGTTTCCAATCCTGTGCTTCGGAAACACAGCTGCAATGAATAATCTTGTACAAATGTCATTTTGTGTATACATTTGTATGATAAATTCCTAGAAGTAGAATTAGTCAACAGATATTGCATGAGTAATGTATATGTATATAACCAAATGCATATAGAAAGATATCTATATATATCTCAAAATTACTCATATCTATGTATGAGTAATATATTTAGTCAAATTGCCCTTCAGGGAAGTAGTCGAGTTTATGCTCCCATCAGCATATATATGAGAGTGCCTGCCTGCACGGCCTTGTCACACAGTGTGTTACCAAAGTTTCTAGTGTCACACACACACAAAATTTCTAGTCTCTTCCAATCTGTTAGGTGAAAAATGGTTTCTGATAACCACAGAAAGACTTGTACAAGAATGTACACAGTAGTCTTACTCATAATAGTAAAACCCACATGCAGCTTTAAAAGGCTGTGAAAGTCATGCAGTTCCCAGAAAGCCATCTTACTCAGCATCTAACTCAGAGAGGACTGTGGAGGAGAATGGGCAGGGAAGTTTCTCTCAGGGGCCAGGAAAAGGGGTCACAGAGGCCAATGGACAAAGAGAACTATCCTAAGAGCAGAACCAGGGATTTCCAGGTTACCTGACCAAGGAACTCACTCTTCTGCTAATGAGTGTCAATTCTATTCATCTTCAGGAGAATATAGTACATGTGATGGACTATAGCACATGTGATGGATATAGCAGTGTGGTGATTGCTTTATGTTTTCCATTCTCCTCTTTTCAGGAAAATATTATTCACTTATCCTATTCCTTCATTATCATATCACTGCTTATTGGGTGAGTTCAATAATGTGTTTTTTAGCTTATAGATCATTAGACCTTGAGAAGGCACAATTGGGTTCAAGATCTGGACTTGGAGCTGGTAACTGGATCAGATATTGAGAAGTTGGCTGGTCTCATGTATAGACTGTGGCAGATATTGGTGGATCTTTGATAAACATTTATCCCACTTTCCTTTGGCCTTTTATTCTTGCTTTTATAACTCTAATTTCGTTGAGGAGGTTGAGGGGTTACGGTAGGGATTGCCCAACTGCCAATATGAGTCATGATGGATTCACTATAATCCAGAGAACCTCAGAGCAATGTTTTGCTTTTCTGATAAATAGAACAGATGTACTGGTAAAGTCCTTTCCCTCTCTCTCCTACCTTGATGCACACAAGATGCATAGTGTTATAACAGCCTCCTTGTAACAGTGAGGTGATGAATAAGGATGATAGACCAGAACATGATAAAGAAGCTTGGGTCTTTGGCCTCACTGAACTTCTACATCAGCCCTGTAATTCTTATTTCCAGATTTTTAAAATATGATATAGTTAAAGCCTTTATTGTTTAAGCTACTATTGACATGAATATTCTTTTTTTTAAAGGTTGTATTTATTCATGAGAGACACAGAGAGGGAGAGAGAGAGGCAGAGACACAGGCAGAGGGAGAAGCAGGCTCTACACAGGGAGCCTGTGTGGGACTCGATCCTGGAACCCCAGGATCACACCCTGGGCTGAAGGCAGGCGCTAAACTACTGAACCACCCAGGGATCCCCTTAACATGAATATTCTATAACTTCCAGCATTATAAAGCATTCCTAATGGATATGTATGTACTGCCAAAGTCCCATTCGTTAATAATAGAAGGACTTTTTTTTTTTTTTTGGACTACCTTTGGTTCTGACCATTCTGGATAACCAACCCCTCAGCTCCCTTTCCTGGTTTCCCTAATGGCCTATTGCCCAAACCACCCTACTTCTTGTGTCAGTTGTCAGAAACTCTGAAAGGTATGAGATTTTGCCTAATTGTAAGCTAATAAGCCAGTTTGCCCACATTTCATGGGCATGAGACCCCTGGGTCAGAGACAGAGGACTACTACTCACTGTAGTGGAAATATCCAGAATATCAACATTTACACTAATTCTCTGAGCCTCAATTCTCATAGGATAAAGTAAAGAGGTCCAGATGATGTCTGCAAAAACATTGAGGTGCACTTCAAGAAAGGAATCCCAACTTTCAGTAAACTTAATCTTTTATAATGGATGTGAGTCTGCCTGACTTGCCCTGGAGGGAGATATTGTCTTCATTATACCAGACAATAATAAATCTGCCCTGCCCTCTGCTCTTGAAGAAGACCCTATGTTTTCCAAGGTTGTTGACTATACAAACATTCTTGGACAAGTAGTTTGAAATAAGTCAGAATTCTCTGCTCTAAGACATGCAAAAATATGGGAAACCCGTGGATAATTGTTCCTTACCATCATTCTACATTCTTAGTTATAAGTTGACTCTGGATGGTGTAGGCAGCAGAATAAACTTGTTAAAGTGATATAAAATGCAGCCACTATAGAGGATTGGATATATGACAGTATATAGTTGACTTGGAAATGCTCATATGGTATGACCTAGAACTTCTAGAACTATACCCTCTGGGAACCCTTGTACACACACTAGGAGACCTATATAAGAAGGTCTGTAGCAGTATTATTTATATTAGCATAAAATTAGAATAACTTAAATGTCTGCCTATAGGAGAATATATAAATTATATATTCATTCAGTGGAATCCTATAAAGTCGCAGTAAAAATGAATGAACTAATAGCCAAATATATCATCCTAGTAGAATTTCATAATTGTAACATTGAGTGAGAAAAAAGCCAGTTGCAGAAAGTAAGACACCATTTATATAAAGTTAAAGAATATTTAAGATGATCACTATCTAGTACTTAGGGTTACATAAGTATGTAGTCAAGTATTAAATATGCATGAAATGGCTAATACCACCTGAGAGCAGTGTCTGCCTCACTAGGGAAAGCCAAGTGGGATCAAATTGATTTGTCAAAGTTTTACTTTTAAGGTTTATCTTCTCTATACCCTTTATGCCTTACATTTTGCTTTCTAAATCAAAATTTTGTAAGAAATATATTGGTTAGTTTACTGGAGTGGTAGAGGAATACGGATGTGGGCTCTGAGGCCACCAGGCCATGACCAAAGGATGAGACCCCAGTACATCCCAGTACAGAGCTGGCCTGAGGAGGGCACCACTGCTGGACTTCTGAGCACAGGGCCATCTGTTGCAGCACCAGAAATGACTCTGGACATGAGCAGCCACCACTAGCCCTGCACCACTCTTACTCTAGAACTTCAATCTTGTTTAACTTCTGGACAGATTTGTCTGTGATCCTTGAGTCTCTACCTCATTTGCCCCTGTTTCAAAGTCTAGAGTGAGTATAGCTGATTGACAGAGCTTAGGCTGTATGGCCATGCTCCAGTTGCATGGGGGGCTAAAAACATTACTAGTTGGCATTTTTAGCCTCTATAGTGTGAGGTGGGCTCTGCTTCTCACTAACATTTGTAAAGTTGGGAATTCCTCAAGTCAAAATGTCCGTGAGAAATCTTCAAAACATGTGGTTGGGTAGAATTAGTAAAAAACAAAACAAAACAAAAAACCAAAAAAAAAAAAATCTTAGATAGAAGAAAATAGAAGAAATGAAAATATTTAAGTGGTATTGTTCTAAAATGTAGAAAGAATAGTAGGAGGCAAAATTAATAGTCTAAACTTTACCTGGTTATAAGGAGTATTGAAATCTCAATCTCTCTGTGTTTCTTTTCTGTTTAGTCATCATCATTTTTTTTAAATTAAACCCCTATTAGGCCAATCTCCTCAAAATCAAAGAGCATTCCTTGCCTCAGAGAGGACATCATGTTTGCTATGGAAAGTTTGCATTCAAGTCAGATGGAACTGAGCTTGAATTCTGGGTCTACTGATTAGCTAAATGATAGTGGTTGTATAAGGCAGCCATTCTTGAGTCTTGGTGTCCTTGTGAGTAAAATGGAGATTGCACCCACTTTTCTGTTTGGTAAATATTATACCCAATATAAGTAGGATTAGAGAGTAGATATTCAGTAAGTATTCTCTCATTACCTTTTATTTAGGCCCTTTCTGTTTCCTCCTGAGGTCTTGCACTGGGCTTAGAAAGCACTTGACTGGTGTTTGTGGAATGAATGAACTTAGCTTCATCACATCTATAGGTGTGCTTCTACTCCTTCCTACCATATTTGAGCTGATCTCTGTAGCAGTTTTGGTAGTTTGGTGTAGTTCCCTTTTTCATGACAGCTTTAAGGAGGTTTTTACACGCCAAAAGGACCTCACTGGTGCTACTTTTTCTTCATTTACTAAACAGCTCATTTGACAAATGGAACACCAGATATGTGCCAGGCTCTAGGGATGAATTACATGAATCTTACCATCAAGGAATGTGTAGTTGTAATAGGAGAGATGGGCTTGTAAATTGCTAATGTATAATAGTAAGTGCTGCAGTAGAGGTAAGCACAGACAATGAGTAGCTCTCATGGCCATCTGTCCTAGGAGTTCAACAGATGACATTTTATTCCATTTTTATGCTATGTAATTCCTAGGGGTTTTCCAAAAATATGAGTGATCAGATAATGATGTTTAATTTAAATATTTAATCAGAATATTTTTAGAAGATGACATCCCTACACATGCTTTATCAGCATGCTCAAGCCACAACTTTCACTTTACTTCTATTTACCTGTCTCCTGATCTTCTTGAGTAGGAATTAGTCAGGTCCCATCTCAAATTTCCTGCTTCATGTAGTTTTGAAAAGCTCTATTCCCAGAGTTTCATCTCAGCTTTTTCCTACTGAGAAGGATCATGACTGTAACAATTTCCACTGAGAACTAATTATGAAGATGGCAATGAAATTACTATATCAACAGTCTCATTAACACAATCACTTGAGATAAACCGGATGGAAATTAGTGAAGGCTATAACGTAGCAGGGGATTGGCCCACCGGAAGCACAGGAGGGATTGCTGAGCCCATCTGGCTCCAAAATCTGACACTCAGTCCTGAGGAGGAAAGTCAAAAGAAGACAGACATTGGACTTCCAGCGAGTCTTTAGCTGTTGAAAAGAGGTGAAGCCATGTAATACTAAACAGTTTAAATGAATGAATTAGAGCAAATATATGGACAAAGCTCAAAATCATTATGGAATGGGAAAAGCAAGTTGTGGAATAATGTAAAAGATTTTCAAATCTGCAAAACAATGCTTTATGATATTTATGTGTGTATACCCAAGTAAGAAAACTATCAAAAAATACATGGAAATACACATTCAGGACAGTAGTTAATTCCAGAAGGAAGGAAGGATGATGAAATCTAGGAAGGGACTCAAGTATTATCATGCTTTAATTAAAAATAACAAAGATTTGAAGCAAATGGAAGAAAAATGTGGAAGACAGAAGCTCTTCCACCTTATGGATGGATACAGCCAAGGTGACAGTGAGAAGTGAGTGGAACTGGGTGGAGCAGGCAGTGGATGATGTGGGGGCGGGGGACAGAAATCCAACCAAGTCTTGTCTCTGCTATAGTGAGGTTGTGAGACCTTGGATGAATTTCTTCTTTTTGTAGAATGGAGAAAGTCATATTTAGCCATAACTTCTTTAAAGTGTTTCTGTGAACATCTTATATGTATACGAATACGTTATGAAGACTGTTGAGAGTTCTCCAAATGAGGGATTTTTAGCAACCAGTGAGAGCTTTAGAGTATATTATGGTTAAGCCAGAAAAAGAATGAGGTTAGCAACCTGGTTATAGCATCCAATCTCTGTATTTATCAGCAGTACAGGGTTTAGGCATAGAAAACAGAATGTTTAGAAAAATACGGGGAAAACCTAACAATCACTGAGGAAAAATATCCCTAAAACTCCACCTATGTTCCACATTCCACCCACACACCACCTTCAGGACTGTCACATCTCTATCCGCAATAGTGCTCCTTGGAATCTTCCAGAGGATACTGTGTATATGCTCCCTGTTGCGTCTATGTTCACATATACATACATATATGTGCTTGGGCGTATCCTTGGCTTAAAGGGTAGAGGATGGGTGGGAAAGAACATCTGACGTTACCTTGGAGTGAAATCATCTGATGCTACCTGTAACTAATTACCCATTATTCCTCAAGAGTATGAAGACTTATGCAAGATTCACTTGACTGTGTGAGGCCAAGGGCTCTCTATCCAACCTTCTCCACAAGGGTAGCTTACTGAAGACACAGGGCAGATCCAATTATACCTTAGAGACTTTCACTTGAAGTCATTCCTGAAAGATAGTCATTTCAATGACATACTTGTCACCAAGGGCTTTCGACTAATGATTTTGGGCTAAGACAGTGAACTTCTGCCAGTGGTGTTTTGCCTATTAGTTTTTGTATGTTTTTTGCACTTGTCTTCCCATGTCTGTCTCTATTGGCTGTCTCTGGTTGATTTTTACTATCATTTTTATTTCCAGGTCTTACCTGTCATTCATTTCCCCCCTTCCCTTATTTCTCCTCCAAGCCCTTTGCTGCTGCTGTGCATACTATACTTTACTTTCCTGGATATATTTTCTCTTTTCTCTTTTTTCCTTTTGTGTCTGTGGCTCATTCTTCCTTTTGTCTCCGTATTTTGTGTTTTTCTGCATGTTATCTGATGCATAATGGTTGGGACTCCAGACTACTCTTTAGACTTGATGATTTGGAAATCTTTCTTTGTTGAAATGGTTGCTCATACTCAAACTAATGAATACTTTTTTTCTGCAAGAACACAGTTTGTCTTGAGTAGAGTGTGCCAGGAGAAAGCAAGTATCAGTCACCATTCATTTTCTTCCATATGCGCCATGGTTCTCTTATCTTTTACAAGGCAGCAAGAGTGAGAGAAGACTTGTTGCACTGAATATCTTTTACCTTGAGATTATGCTGAGCTATGGCTGAGAGAGTTACTTTCATGGAAGTAGGTCCTGAGAAGGAGTTACTGGGTAAGCAGTATGACCTTGCTGTTCAGATATGATTATATTTTGGGGAACTCAGAGAGCAGTTCAGCAGAGGGAAGAATCTTCATTTCAGGGAGTCTTAACTTTTCACTGTAGCATGTCCCTACAGATGGTATCAGAAAGGAAAAGAAACAACAGAAAAAAATGGTTTAGTTTTTCTAGAGGTCCTGTGTGGTCATTTGTTTAGCCCATGGTTAATACATTGGAATTGTGAAATGAATATCGAATTTTCTTGGGCTCCTGGAATGAATTAGCCCCCCCAAACTGACAAAAGCATGGACCAAGGTACTGGGGAATGAAATAGAGGTATCTTAGGGAAGTTGTCAATGAGCAAGAATGTGGAATTCAAGGTAGCAAGGAAGAGCTTTTGCCTCTCAACTGGGTCTCAAATTCTTTTTTGTCAGTGTTGACAAAGACTTGGCTCAAGGCATAGAAGCTTCAGCTGCCAGTTCACAGACAGATGTTTCTCTAGGTTTTAACATTAGAGTTGTGTCTAAGGCAGTAGTGAAATTTATTCTGATCAGTTCACACCCACACCCATGCATGAACGGACAGTATGGGGCATGCAGCCATGAGCATAGATGGAACCTTACACACATACCCTGTGCAGTGTGTAGACAGATTTACCCTGTATTTGGAAGTGGCCTTTCCTCATGTCATGTCCTATGGGCTTTGACTTGGTTCCTGCTGCTTCTTGCCAACATGCCTAATGAGGCCAAGTGCCTAGATTGTACCTCCAAATCCTTTTAGTATCCAGTATCCCTCTTCCCTACAATCCCAGTTCTATAGCTTCTGAACCATTCTCCTGGTTCCTTCATTGTTCTTTCTGCTGCTCTTGTCCCACTTAAAAAAAATGAACTTGCCTCTTCCCACTCAAAGAGCAACTTTATTGTTTCAAACATAGAGATATAAATACAGAATAATATATTGAAAACCCACATACCCATTATCCAGCTTCATCAAATCTCTATATTAAGCTATATTTTCAGGAGAATTATTTAAAAGAAGTTACATGTTATAGCTATAATGGAGGCCTCCTGTGTACCCTTTTCAGATCTTTCCTTCTCTCTCTTCCCAGAGGGGATCATACTCATGAATTCAGCCTTTATCATTTCCATCTATGTTTTTATATTTTTGCCACATATGCTATATAACCATAAAAATCATAAAACGTTTTGCTTGTTGTAAAAGTTTATATAAACGATGTCTTATTGGAAATGTCACACTGTATCTTGGTTCCTTTGCTCAAAATTGTTTCTGGATTTATTCAGAGTTGATAGATGTAGCCCTAGTGCTTTCATTTTTAAATGCCAGATGGTGTTGGAATGTCTGAATATAACATAATTTACCCATTCATTCTCCTGTGGGTGGCCATTAGGTTATTTACATTTTTTTGGAGTTGTTTTGTTTCTATTACATACAATCAGCATTCTTACACATGTCCTTTTGTGCACATATGTTAGAGTTTCTTTAGGGCATTTATAGATTTTAAACTTGCAGATCAAAGAGCATGCACATTTTCAGCTGGGCTAGATAATGCCAGATAGCTCCCCAAAGTCAGAATAATTTATACTCCTCTGTGCAGTATATGGTGTTTCCTGGCTTTCTTTATCTTTGCTAACCACTTCATCATCAGATTTTACATGTTTTGCCAATCTGATGGGCGGAGGGTACTGTTATTTTATTTTGTATTTTCCTCATTGATAGCGGTGTTATACATCTTTTCGTGTGTCTGTTGGCTACTTGGGTTTTCTCTACTGGGAACTGTCTATCATCCTCTGCCCATTTTTGCTATTGGATGTGATTAGCACCTTCTCTCTGATAAAGAGAAAAAGCATCCCCTGACATCCAGATGCTGGCCTAGTACTATTAGCAAGACCTGTGTATTCTCCTATTGAGCATATTAATTTCATACAATGTCAATTTCAGACAAATCCACTCTGGAACCATGATGGATCGAGATAAAAACAGGAGCGCTCTGTACTTATATCTGAATGCAGACAGCACATGAATAGTGTGCAAGCCACAAAATACAAATCCCATCCCCCCCAGTAGTAGGCAGAAATCTAAGTTCCCTCACTTATGGGCAGAATTCCCAGGCCCTGGTGTACACACACTTTCCTGTAGTATTGGTAAACACTAACCTATGTACCATTGTGAAGGGATTTTACAGATATGATTAAAGTCTCAAATCAATTGACCTTAAAATGGAGATTATCTGTAGTCACAAACTAATCCTATGCAACTTTTACAAGCAAGGAGTTTTCTCTAGCTGACTATAAAAGAAAAAGTCTGGAACATACTGGTCTGGAAGAAAGCAAACCTCGATATTGGGAACTGCCCATGAAAAGTGTATGTGGCAGAAACTGCAGGGAGCCTCGGGATCTGAAAGCCATCCCGTCAACAGCTAGAAGGAAAATGGGGGCCTGAGTTCTCTAGTTGCAAGGCAATGGCTGTTCTGCCAACAGTCAGTGAGCTGGAAGGAAGAGCCTGAGCCTTGGAAGAGAATGGCAACCCTTACCTGGTGAGACCCTGCACCATCACACCTGGATTCCGACCTATAGAAACTGTGATAATACACATGTGCTGTTCTACACCACTACATTTGTGGTCATTTGTTACAAAGCAGTAGAAGACTCATTTCCCTGCCTGCTTCTCCCTCTGTCTATGTCTCTGCCTCTCTCTCTCTGTCTCTCATGAATAAATAAATAAAATCTTAAAAAAAAAAAAACTATTTCCCTCAACATTGTCTTCTGCTGAGCCATCCTAGTTCTCTTGATGTATTTGTATATCTCTGAATCTAAATAATCAGCAATTCATTATTTTGACACATGCTTAGGGAGCAACCTTATGTGTCAGGCATTACTTTATATGTTGGGATACAAGAGGGACAAGAAAGGTAACATTCCTGCTGTCAGGTAGCCTACTTAGTAGCAGAGTGAGCCAATGGGCAAGTACAAGAAAAAGTCAGTAAGATAATTACTGAGTTTGATCCATGCCAAGAAGACACTAACTTAGACTGGCCAGGTGGCTTCATTTGCTGGGGCTCCTGTAACATAAACCATATACTGGGTGGCTTAAACAATAAACATTTATTTCTTATGGTTCTGGAGCCTGGAAGTTTGAGATCCGGGTGCCACTGTGGTTGGGTTCTGGTGAGGTCCCTCTTCCTGGCTTGCAGAGGGATGTCTTCTTGCTGTCTTCTCACATGGGGGAGAGAGAGCTCTTCATTGTCTTATAAATATACTAATCCCATCAAGAGGGCTTCACCCCCACGACCTTATCCAAATATCAGAAAGGGAGACAGAGCATAAAGACTCCTAACTCTGGGAAACGAACTAGGGGTGGTGGAAGGGGAGGAGGGCCCAGGGGGTGGGGGTGAGTGGGTGACGGGCACTGAGGGGGACACTTGACGGGATGGGCACTGGGTGTTGTTCTCTATGTTGGTAAATTGAACACCAATAAAAAATTAATTTATTAAAAAAAAAAACAAAAAAACAAATCCAATTACTCCCAAAGGCCCCACCTCCAAACACAACCATATTGGGGATTAGGGCCTCAACATATGAATTTGGCAGGGGTGGGGTGGGGGGGTGGGGACAGAAACAGTGAGTCCACAGCAGCAGGTAAGACCTTCCAGGGGAGGAGTCAGAGGGGGGCAGTTGAAGAACAAACACGGGATCTCATTTGCAGAGTCAGGGAGGAGCTGTTGATCATGTCAAGTCCTAAAGGCTATGGTCAAGGCATTTGGATTTTGTTCTAGTAATTAATCTGAGGCAACTGAATTACGTGAACTTTGTCATAGTTAGCATAAAGGCTAGGCTGACATAACAAAGCAACCCAAGCACACTTAGTGGCTTCAAGAACACAGACATTTATTCTTCTCTCATATTAAGGTCCAAAGTAGGTAGGCCCTTGCACCATGGCCTCATCCAGGAGCCCAGGCTAGCAGATGTCATTCTCAATAAGTGACATGGAAGTTGCACACATCACTTTCAACTACAACCCTTGGGCCAGGACAAGTCCCATGGGCACACCTGGCAGTAAGGGAAACTGGGAGATGGTGACTCTAGCTGTCCAACCATGTATCTTGGAAAGAGGGGGGGAAAACTGTGGGGACAAGTGGCCTGGTGGAATCTGTCACATCTTGTTGAGTGATGCTAGAGGAGAGTATATCTCTATTAGGTTTTACATGATTTCTCTGTTAATTGATTAATTTTTTTGTTTGCTCCAGGAATCATCTGTGGAAGGAAGATGTATTCTATTCTTAGAGTGAAGCCTTGGGGTAAGATTCAAGGCTGTTGATGGGGATGGGGCTCGTCAGGAGACCAAAGCTCCGAATGCTACCTGGGGCTGTAAGTTAATTGAGTGGAAACAATGACTTAGTCAATTGTCATTCGAGTCAGACCATATGTCTGACACACTGTATCATCAAAGCCAAGGCGTTTTGGAAGAGAATGATTATTCCCATTCATTATATGCAAAGATTTTAGATACTTCAAAACCTCTGGATTACAAAGTTGCTGGGGTAGAACCTGCAAAAGATAAAGTTATAATTGAAAACCACTTACGTGATATATTTAAAATGAGTTTGACCTTCTGCTTCTAGGCATGTTAAGGGATCTCAAATAATTGTTTTTGGCCCGAGCTAAATTTAGAACCCCTAAGATAGATAGTTCTGTCATGCTCTCACTCAGGTAATGTTAATGGTTTCTTTTGTTTAATAAGTGCTACCACCAAGTGCCTACTGCAGGCACGAGGCTGACAGGCCCTTGTAATCATTTTACTGAAACCTCACAATACCCTTGGATAAGGTTCCTGGATTTAGTAAATAAAATACAGCATGCCTGGTTAAACTTGAATTTCAGATAAATATTTTCCCATAATAAAAGCATGTCCCCGATATTGCATAGAACATACTCATACTAAAAGAATGTTATTTATCTGAAATTCAAGTTTAACCAGGCATCCTGCATCTTATCTGGCAACCTCTACTGAAAAGTAGGTGGTACCATCCTCATCTTCCACAAGAGGAAATGGGAGATTTAGGGAGGCTTATGTGACCTCGTTGGGTCATGTAGCCAGTGTGGACGAGTATGGGATGTAAACACAGTCTTTTGGACTTTCAAGTTCATGATCTTGCCAGCATATTGTGTTTATATCCTTTAGACTACTCCTTGAACCCTCCTGACCTGGCGCTAACTTCCCTCCAGTCTTACCTCACCTCTCCTGTGCTCAGCTCCAGCAGGACTCTGCTGGCTGCCAGGGCATCCTTGTCCTCAAGAAGCACCCATTCGGGGGGTGGGGGGTTGGCAGGTAAGGATCCAGCTTCTTATAGTACAAAGTGATGAAGTGAGGGGACCAGTTGAGGAAATAATTTATTCTGTCCAATAAAATACCATAGAGTGGGTGGTTAAAACAATGGAAATTTGTTTTCTTTCTGTCTTGGAGGTTGGGAAGTTCAAGATCAAGTTGCCAGCAAGGTAAAGTTCATTCTGAGGCCTCTTTTGGCTTGCAGGTGGTCACCACCTCACTCTGAGCTCATATGACCAATTCTTTGTGCACATGCAGACAGGGGGAGAGAGAGAGAGAGAGAGAGAGAGAGAGAGAGAGAGAGAGAGAGCGTGAGCACTCTCTGGTTTCTCTTCCCATAAGGGACATGAATCCTTTCAGATCAGGGCCTCATCCTTATGACCTCATTTAACCTTAACAACTTCCTTAGAGAACCCCTCTTTAAACGTGGCCACACTGGCGATTAGGGCTTTAACATATGAATTTTGGGAGGACACAAACATTCAGTCCATATAAGAGAGATGGTGAAGGCTTCATGGAGCAGGTGACATTTAAGCGAGGTTTATTTTTTAAATTTTTATTATTTTTAAAAGACTTTATTGATTTATTCATGAGAGACACACAGAGAAAGGCAGAAACATAGGCAGAGGGAGAAGCAGACTCCCTGCAGGGAGCCCGATACAGGACTAGATCCCGACCCCAGGATCACCTGAGCCAAAGGCTGATGGTCAACCACTGAGCCACCCAAGTGTCCCATAAGCTAGGTTTAGAAAAATAAGCAGGCATCAGCAAAGGAAGGAGAATGAGAGTTATAAGTGGAGAGCATAAAACCAAGTGCTATGCTGGAGGAACATGAGCAGTCTCCTGGCTCTGAACAGTGACTCTCAAGCTTATGGAGACCAGGACATCACCTGGGAAAGTTGTTTTCAATTTTACCATCGTCGATGGGCTCAGGAGTCTGCATCTTGACCAACATCCAGGTGATCCTGATATAGATGGTCTACCAGCTGTCTGGTAGAGAAACTTGGTTCCAGAAAGTACCTGGAGATGAAGCTGAAAGGGCAGACTGCATCAGGTGGTGAAGACTTTTTATGCTAGATTGAGAAGTTAAGATCTTATTTTAATGACAACTTTAGACCCTAAGGACAGAGATCAAGATGAAGGCTCCTCAAATAAGAATAGAGGAGTTTCTTGAAGTTTAACTTTGAAGAGATTTCAAATAATGAAACTAGAGCCATTTTGATAATTCATCTGGATGGAAATGTGATGGGGGAATTTCACCCATAAATCTGGGACTGAGCTTAATTCCAAGGATCAGCTGGAGACTGGAAAGCTGGCTGGCTGGGCATTTGGGTTGCTTGGCTTTTAGATGCTTGGCTTCTGTCTATCATAGAGCTGGACCAAACATATTTTTCACTCCTGTAGAATTTTCAGTTGATTGAGTCAGAAAACTGGTGACCAATTCTTTCAGGCTCAAGAAACAATATATATATGCCTTAGTATCATTTTGAGAAGGAGCATCCAGTGGATTAAACATAAAAGATAATATAATTTCTCTTTTCAGATTTACTCATTTAAAAGTTAATTTTTGTTATAAATAAGCACATGTCTCTCTCTCTCTCTCTTTTTAGAGATTTTATTTATTTATTCATGAGAGACACACAGATAGAGGGCAGAGACATAGGCAGAGGGAGAAGCAGGCTCCCATCCCCGCAGGGAGCCCAGTGTGGGACCCGATCCCAGGACCCCAGGATCATGACCTGAGCCAAAGGTAAACACTCAACCACTGAGCATCTGGGCACCCCCAACACACACCTCTGTAAGTAAATTAGGAAAACACTGAAAAGCAGAACTAAAAGGTCATTCCTATTACTTCCCAGACATAGCCCATTACTTTCTGGTTTTAAAATTGAAAATGTTTATATTTTAAATAATTTATTATTTGATGTTGTTTCCTGTTTGGACAGGCTCAGTACGCAAATGTCCCCAGCTTATCTCAGCGAAGATAAGTTGACTTTTCGCTAAACTAAGTGGAGATAAGCTTACCTCTGACTTTTTTTTGAATTTGAACTAAATTGATGACCTAGTGTAGATTACATTCAATTTGATGTTATCTTTTGAATGCCTGCCACATACATGATATTGAGTTAGATCCTATGGTAGTTACAAAGATTAATAAGACACAGCCCTTGACTTAAGCAGGTTATAAACTAGTAAGACAGCCAGACCTGTGTAGAACATGAAAGAAGGATAATATGGGGATCAACAAAGAAACAAGGTAATTTCAGTTGATATGTTCACGGGCAGGATGAGGGTGAAGTACACAGACAGGTGTTTTTTGTTTTTTGTTTTTTTGTTATTGTTTTAAAGTAGGCTCCATGTCCAGCATGGAGCTCAATGGAGCTTGAACTCATGGCCCTCAAGATCAAGACTCGAGCTGAGATTAAGAGTTGGCTACTCAACTTACTGAGCCACCCAGGCATCCCAGGAAGGAGGTTTTTGAGAAGTGGTGTTGAGCTGGAACTGAAAGCGTACCTTGGCATTAACTGTAATCCTAAGAAAGGAAAGCTAATATGTGAAAAATACATGATACTGGTCTTGGCAAGGATGGCTGTCATGCTTGAGTAAGTAATGAAAAAGAGAAGGGTCGCTCTGAATTCCAAGTGGCTCCTCCCCACAGAAAAAGAAGAGCAGTGAAGGAGAAGAGGTTATGTTTCCCACAGGGCTTTGGAAAGCAGTGAGGGTCCCTAGACACAGAGATGGTAGCCAGTGATGGAGAAGGACATATAAGGAGAGTGATGTGGCAGGGAGGTGGGAAACTGTGTGTGTGTGCATCCACATGTGTACGTGTGTGTGCATGGGTGTATGTGTATGAGCAGAAAGAGAGAGGGAGAGAGATTGGTTTTTGGCAGTTGCTGTTGTGAAAAATATTTGATAAAGAGATATTCTAAAGAGGGTTCTAGGAAACTTTCTGTATGACATACCTCACAAAATCCATAAACCATTTTTTCTCACCTTTAAGATTATCCTTCAAGAATTTGGTGTCAGATAATTGCTGTTTTTGGATGAATTGACATGCAGAGTCAGGTGGCCCATTATAGTCTGATTTCCTATGTGCTTTCTAAGATTGGGTCCTGAAAACTTTTTTTCTTTCTTTTTTTTTTTGAAAAAAAGATTTATTTATTTGTTAGAGAGAGAGAGTGCATGTGTGAGTAAGAGCAAGTGGGGGGAGAGGCAGAGGAAGAGGGAGAGAATCTACAGGTGACTCTCCAATGATCATGGAGCCTGCCTTGGGGCTCATTCCCAGGGTCTTGAGATCATAATCCAAGTTGAAATCAAAAGTCTGATGCTTAACAAGCTGAGCCACCCAGGCACTCAAATAATTGAAAACTTTCAATTATTTGAGATGTATTCATTTTCTTGTTTTCTGACACTAGGTCAGTTATCTATTGCTATAACAGAGCACGCTGAGTCTCTGTGGGTAAAGACAACTATTTTGTTACTTATGAATCTGTGGGTCAGGAATTTGGGCAGAGCTCAGGGAGTCCAGCTCGTCTGTTTCATGTGATGTCATTTGGGATCCCATATACCTCCCTCACATGGATGGAGTGGCAGTGTGGCTGTCAGCTGGGGAATCTTGGGGCTCTTTCATGTGACCTCCCTCACTCTATGATCTCTCATCCTTGGGGGTCTCTCGCTCTATATGTCTTCCTCTGGCAGGAGAGCCTGGATTTGTTTACATGGTGGTTGTGTAAAAAGAAAGAGAAACTAGAAGCTGCAGGCCTCTTAAGATCTAGAGCCCCCCTCACCCCCCGCCGTGTTCCTTCTACCACATTCAGTTGACCAAAGCACATAGCAAGGTCATCCCAGGTTCAAGGGGTGAGGAAATAGACATCACCTCTTGGTGGGAGATGCTGAAAAATGCTGTGGCCATGATTTCAAAGCTTCCGAACTTCCAATAGCATTCCCAGGGGCTTCTTTTAGCATCCCTGACCCTGTCCTTCCAGAAAAAGTCTCCAGGCTCTAAAGCAGGCAGCCTCAACCTGGGCTCCCACATTTGCTCGACACCCAGCCCATACTCTCTGTGGATGAGACAGGGTCCAGAAGAGAGACTCTGTGTATGGCATCTTCAGGGGTCTCCTCTCCCTTCTAAAGAAGAATTCAAATTCCTGGGAATTACAACATCCATCGGTGCATGATTAAACACCAATTTACTTCCAATCTGGGGCTTCATAAAGGCGTTTCTTAGACTTTTTCACTCTACTAAGTTTGCACAATGCACCTTATGTCTGCCTGTCCATCCAAAAATATTTCAGCATGTGCAGGGCATTTTTTTTTTTTATGTCATGCTGACCTCAGACTTGTTGCTCTAGGTTCTCTCTGAAGATCACTGTGGCTCACACAGACAGGGTCTCCACTCCCCTTGGACCTGACACTTTCCATCTGGTCATCTGGCTGAGGGACACTCTTGCCTTAGTTCTAGAATGATTGTTTAATCCATGCTGTTTCTGAGCCCCTATGGCATACTTTGAAACCCTGAACTCATCTTGAGACAGGATCATGCTTTGTCACATTTACTAAGTCAACTCTAACTCCACAAGACATGAGTAAATAATGTAAATTTTACTCAAATTGTCCTGGAGAGATGGAAGAGATGGTTATAACATTTGCTGCATAATGAAATTTAACTTAAAAAAATCCCACATAATCACTTCATTCCACCCTTCCACCCCCAGCTGTTGGTTCTTCTTGAACTACCAAGCTGTTCATCTGCACCTTGTCTCTTCCCTTCCCAACTCCTTCACCAGGGTCTTCCAGGGGCTTCTCTCATGTTCTCCTTTCCTCAAGCAAACCATCTCTGCCTCTCCAGGCTATATCATGGCAACCATCATTCTGTGCAAATTGGTGATGGATTATAGATATGAAATAACTTTTCCCCATCTCAAATAAGTTTTTCCCCCAAGTCATATGAATTTCCCATTGCTGCTGTCATAGATCGCCATAAATATAATGGCTTAAAACAACACAAATTTATTCTCTTACTATTCTGGATGTCAGAAATCTGAAATGGGTCTCTAAAACCAAGAAAGACTACATTGTTTCTGGAGGTTCTAGGGGAGAATCTGTTTCCTTCTTTTTCAAGTTTCAGAGGCTGCCTGTGTTCCTTGGTTCCTTTATCTTGAAAGTTTAACATCTTCAAGTCTCCCCCTGACCCCGATGCTTTTGTTTCACTCTTAGATAGAATCTTGTAATTCCACTGGGCACACAGGGATAATCCCAAGACAATCTCTCTATCTCAACACCCTTAATCTAATGACACCTGCAAAGTCCATTTTACCATGTGACACAACATAGTCCCAGGTTCTGGAGGTTAGGATGTGGACATCTTTTGGGGGCCATTATTTTGCCTACCACACACATACAGTACATATACTAATATGTACATAAAGGATTTTTGAAAATGTATCAGAAGGGTACTATTAATTGTAGTTTCCTGTGGGGCTGGGGATTGAGAAGGGCGGGAGATTTTTATTTATTTTGTACATTTCTGTAAGGCTTAAACTTTTCCCAGGTGCTTGTGTGTTTTACATACATACATATATATAGTTTAACATGTATGTATAATATGTAATATACTACATATTGTATGTGTTTCTATATATGTTATACATAATTTAGATAATATATGCCATGTATATGTATGATATATATTATTCATGTACATCAGTACTATGTATGTTATTTATGCATGTGTATTAGTTTCTTAGGGTTGCCTCCAAAGTGCCACAAATTGGGTGACTTGAAACAACAAAAATTTATGTTCTCATAGTTTGGGAGGCTGGAAGTCTAAAAACAAGGTATCAGCAAGGCCATGCTCTCTCTGAAAACTATAAGGGGAATCCCTCCTTGCCTCTTCTGGCTTCTTGTAATTGCCTGCAAGCCCTTGTTTTCCTTGGCTTGTAGATATATCACCCAATCTCTGCATCTGTCATCACAATGCCATCTTCTCCCTGTGTGTCCCTTCACATTGTCTTCCCTCTGTTAGTGTCTGTGTTCAACATTCTATTATGAGAGGACATCAGTCACATTGGATTAGAGGCTCATGCTATTCCAGTATCTAGTAAGGGCTTTATCTTAATTAACATGTACAATGACACTCTTTTCCAAATAAGATGACGTTGTGAGGTACTGGGGGGTTAGGATTTCCACATCTTTTTTGGGTGATAAAATTCAATCCATAGCAATATATATGTATTATGTAATCCACATATAGTATTATTTATATGTAATGCAAACATCATATATTTTTGTTATATAATACATATACAGTGTTATTTATATATACACATATATACCTAGATATAAAATAAATTTCATGATGTATTTGGGAAATAAGAACAGTGTCATGAACACACAGTGTATATAGTAGGAGGAGAAATCTGAAAGCCAACATTACAGAGGGATCTTGAGGTTCTTTGGACTTCTATTCCATAACCAGCAGAGAAACGTTGATTATTTTTCTTCCTAAATAGGAAAGATTTCAGAGTTCCACTTGTAATTTGTCAGTATATAATAATAATATATTATTTTAAATAATACATTTAAAATAATATTTAAATAATATATTATTTAAATATTTAAATATATTTAAATAATATATTTCACAAGGTTTATGTTTTCTGTTTCTAGAAATAATATCTATTATTTGAAAAACAATTAGAAAATTCAGAAGATCATATAGAAGAAGGAAATCACCCATAATCTTACTACCTTGAGATGGCCACTTCTAATATTATATAATAAAATATTAATGAAAAACTATTTGAAAATGCAAAATACTTGTCAGTATATATGGGTTGTGACACATGGTAATAATATGAACACTTGTCAGCCCACCACTCAACACCTAGAACATTATCAATAAATCCTCAGGGGTCTGGAAACTACTGGCAACTTCTCACCACTCCCAGCTCTTCATTTCCTCATCACCTGCTCCAGGAGGCAGCTGTCATCATGAATTTCATGTTGGTTAGTCCCTGGCTTTTTAAAAAAGAGTTTTTACTACATATGTATGTAGCCTAAAGATGATTTTGTTTAGTATGTGTTTAGATTCGGTTGCTTTGAGCTGAATAACCAGTGGGCCATAAGTCGGTCTGCACTTTGCTCCAGAAGGAGACATTATCTTTATCACACTGGACAGGAAGCAAAACTGTGATCTGGAGGGAGGCACTCCCAGATCTTCCAAGGCTATTCACTAAACGAATATCCTTGAAAAAATAGTCGGAAAAAGAAATAGGCACAAAAAAGCCATCATTGCCTTTCTCGTAAGGCACACAGGAATGTGAGAAACCCACAGATAAGTGTCTTTCAACAGAAATTTACCAGCAGACAAGGTAGGGGGCAAGAGCTCTGTGCTCAATGAGTGGACGTTTTAGTAGGGAAACAAGTCACAAATACACAAATGAAACGGATTATCTTCAGTGCTCTGAAGCTGATAAATAGGTTGTAGAGATAAAGAGCAACACAGGGAATAGTGTGCTTACATGCCATCATCAGGAAGGCCTCTCTCAGGAGGCTACATGGATGCTCAGAGGCAAAACATACAGCCTGAAGGAAGTCCATTGCCGGCAGGGGGAACAGCCTCCATGGGGGCTCAGAGGCACAAAGGAGCTTGGTGTGGCATAGAGCTGAGAGGTCAGTGTGCCTGGTGGACAGTGAGCTGGAAGAAAAGAGGCAGGGGGGACGTTTGGATTTTAAGTGCACACAGAAGAGTTTCGAGCAGAGGTGTGAGTAGAGCTGATTTGCATTTTTACCAGCCTCACTTGCCTACTGTCACAGAAGGGCTTAGGAGGGGGCCTTCTTCGAACATTGGCAAGTCCTTACAGCTTCTGATTGAATTATTAACCTATTAGCTCAATCTGACATCAAATGGGCTTTGAGTTACATATTCCCAGAATTAAAACTGACTTTTTAATCACTGACATTTTCTGCTGCTTCTGATATAAGCACATCACTTTGAGTCATTTCTCTTTTATACTCAGGCACTTGCGTGTACTCATTCTGGTTAGTCCAGCAAGGCTTGAGAATCCCAGTGTAAAGTCCTTTAGGAAGTAAGAAAAAGGAAATGCCAGATGAGCAATTCAGATTTCCCTGCAGCATGCGGGCCTTCTGTCATAGGAAATGCTATGTGACATTTAACTCCAGGGCTATATCAAGCAGGTACCTGTGAAGAAAATGGCCAATGACTTAGTTCTTTGAAATAAAGCATTTTGAAGTTGAAATTCTTGCATCTTACCCATTTGCTTTGAGGGCTTGGTTGGGTTTGGTCTGTAGGACTTGCGACCCCCAACAGTGTGGATGAGGGTGAACAGGGAGCCACCAGGGGCCAGTACCAAGCTGGGGATTTCTCTGAGGGCTCACAGTGCATTTAAAATATGTGCAGATTTTCACACTTCGTGCCATAACATAGCTTTGTTTTTGTTTTTGTTTTTTAGAGAGAGATTGAGCATACAAGTGGGGAGCAGGGGAGAGGCAGATGGAGAGTAAGAGAGAGAATCCTAAGCAGGCTCCATGCCCAGTGCAGAGCCTGACGTGGGGCTTGGTCTCAATACCGATCATGACCTGAGCCAAAATCAAGAGTGGGATGCTCAGCTGACTGAGCCATCCACGTGCCCTCGTTTTGTTTTAATATAAACATGCTTTAAGCTGGGTCTCTAGGGTAAGACTGGCCCTGTCAGCCTTTGGCTGTATATACCTGGCCTGCCACATGGGTGCTGCGTGGGGTTTATTCCTCAGTGTGAACTTCTTTCTTCTCTTTGTAGACCCTTTATTATCTTGGGGGCATCCTTGGTATCCTTCCTACAGCCTGGAACACAGACCTACTCCTCGCCCACCCTGACCTTGTCCATACAACCCCTATTCATCTTCCAGCTCTCAGATTAACCTCACTTCTTTCCAGAAGCCTTTGCCACACCCCAACACACTCCTGCCTACCATGTGCACCCAAACATCCTGCCCTTCTCCGTTGAAGACCTAACACATCTCTATTTAACATCTATCTTCCTTGTTCAGTAGAAGGTCCATAAGGGTGAGATGTTTTGTTCACTTTTTAAAAATAAATTGTTTTTTTAAAAAGATTTTATTTATTTATTTGAGAGAGAGAGAGAGAGAGAGAGAGAGAGAGATTGAGAGAAAGAAGGAGCAAGGGAAGAGACAGAGGGAGAGGGAGACGCAGACTCCCCACTGAGCTGGGAGCCCAGTGTGGGGTTCTATCCTGGGACCCTGGGGTCCTGAGCCAAAGGCAGATGCTTAACTGACTGAGCCACCCAGGTGCCCCTGTTTTATTCACTCTTGATCATTCTTTGAAAAAAAAATCTTTTGTTAAAAAGATAGTTTACCTGTTTATTGTTGTCTTTGTGGGTCTTGGGTCTTGTTCATCTCATTTATCATTGTGCCGCAGTGCCTAATAGGGCTCTAGCACAGAACAAGCACTTTCTGAAGTTGTGAATGAGAACACAAGTGTTGTGGAGAGGGGACCAGGATAGATTCACTTGTGCCTGTGTGCAGGTTCCAGGTCACCTCTTACAATCTTAACTTGGCCAAGGCTCAACCTCTGGGAGCCTTAATTTCTTTATCTATAAAAGAAAAAATTAAGATGGTCTAATTGCCCCTTGGAGGATTGCTGTGAGAATCAAATAAGGTAATAATTATGAAGTGGCTTGTTGTTATCTTGGAGCCTGCTGAGTTCCCCTTCCCGCCCCCTTTTAAGGATTGTGGGGTTCCTTGTGGGGAGGGTGCTATGGCAACATTCTGCCCTAGCCCTACTGCTTCACCTGCTGGAATCCAATTTCGTCTTCCTCAAAGACTTTACTGTGGATCACCATGTCTTGGCCAATTTTTCCCCTAAGGGGTCTGCTTTCTAGGATGTGAAAATTAGCTCTTCCTCACAGTTCTGGGGACCCCTACATTGGACGCTGGTGGTGACAACTAAAGGGGATTTTCTTTCCCCATATGAAGGGTCCTAGGAGTTGTCTTGCAAACAGTGCTAAATTAGGGTGAGCGGCTGGTATCACTTTCTTTCATACAGCATTGCAGTCACCCTGTAAGTCTGGTAATATCTTCATTTCAAAAATGAGAACATATCCCTTGTCCCTTCTCAGAGCCAGCAAATGATGGTGCCAGGTTCTCTGGCTCTGGAGCCCTTGTGCTTACCTCGAATAAGAGGATTGATAATAAACCACTTACCTGATGGTCCCTGGTGCTTGACCCTGGGAGGGAGTATGGAAGGATCTCTGACAGGATCTTGTAGTGACAGGACATCAAGGTGAATTGACCTTATTTCCAAATTCATCTGCTCAATTCGCAATAAATGTCTGTGGTTTGTCCTGGATTTTTGATACCCTCTATGAGGGTTGCCATAAACCACAAACCCTGGCAGGTAGCAGAACTGTGGAGACTCCTTTTCCTTCCCAGGAGGATTGGCAGGTTCCCACCACAGGTGTCTGCAGAGTTTGGAGACTGAATTGGGGTCGGGTGTCTGAGATAGAAATGCTTGGTCACAGGCTGGGTGAACAGAGTGCAGACAAAAACCAGAGAGACAATAGTAATTGGCTGCTTTTTCCTGAGAGCACACTGAGGAGTGAGGGGTGTGAGCTTCCAGCTCTGGGGCTAGAGATTGGGGTGCAGTCATTTTTAACCCCTACATTGGCTCCAGCTGCAGAACCGCTTGCACTGAGCCTGGTCCCCTGGCAAGGGGGGTAAAATGTGGCTGAAGCAAAGACCCCTGAGAATCAGCACAACAGGCCCCACCCCCTAAAGACCAGCAGAAACTTCCAGCTAATACCAAGCTCATCAGACACACAGAACTGCAAAACTCCAGCGCTAGGGGAAAATAGGCTATAGAATTCATGGTTTATTCTCATGATTCTTTAGTCTTTCAATGTAAAATTGTTTTCCTTTTCAACTAATTTCTTATTTTATCAATTCTTTTTAAAAGCCTTTTTAAAATTTTTAAAAAAGTCTTTTTTAATTTTAATTTTTACATTTATATTGTATATATTTTCATATTTTTGGCTTCCTTTAATTGTATTCAACTTTATTTTTTTAACTTTATTTTTGTGTATATATATATATATATATATATATATATATATATATAAGGTTTTTTTCTTTATAATTTTGGGGTCTACTTTCTTCTAACAAATAGACCAAAATACACCCAGGATCTACTTTATTGTTGTGTTCTGTTCACTTTCTGTTTTTATTCTCTCTTTTTTTCTTTTTTGGTTTCTGATCTCTTCTGATTTGTTTAGTGTATATTCTTCTGGGTCTTTGTTGCTATTTTGTATTTTACTCTCTTGTTCATCTATTCTTCTCTGGACAGAATGACAAGACAGGAAAAACTCACCTCAGAAAAGAGAAAAAGAAGCCGTACTCATTGACAGGGACCTAATCAGTATGGATATAAATAAGATGTCACGATAAGATGTAAGAATTCAGTATATGTGCTGCCGAGGTGAGCACAGATGTAAGAATTCAGAATGACCATTTAAAAGATACTAGCTGGGCTTGAAAAAAGCATAGAAGACAATAGAGAATCCTTTTCTGGGGAAATAAAAGGACTAAAATCTAATCAGGTTGAAAATAAAAAAGGCTATTAATAAGATTCAATAAAAACAGAGGCTCTAGGGGTGCCTCGGTGGCTCTGTGTTTGAGCATCATCCTTCAGTTCAGGCCGTGATCCAGGGTCCAGGGATTGAGTCCCACATCAGGCTCCCTGCAAGGGGCCTGCTTCTTCCTCTGCCTATGTCTCTGCTTCTTTCTCTGTGTCTCTCATGAATAAATAAATAAAATATTTTTAAAAAATATGGAGGCTCTAACTTCTAGGATAAATGAGGCAAAAGAGAAAATCAGTGATATAGAAGACAAAAAATGGAGAATAAAGACACAGAAAAAGAGACAACTACTGGGTCAGAAGGGGAGAATTTGAGAGATAAATGATACCATAAAGCAAAACAATATTAGAATAATTAAGGTCCTAGAGGAAGAGGAGGCAGGGCAAGAGGTATATTTGAGCAAATTATAGTTTAGAACTTTCCTAATCTGGGGAAGGAAATAGACATTCATGTCCAGGAGGTGCAGAGAACTCCCCTCAAAAATCAATAAAAATAGGTCAACACCTCGACATATAATAATGAAGCTTGCAAATTTCAGAGACAAAGAGAAAATTCTGAAAGCAGCTTGGGACAAGAAGTCTTTAATCTACAAGGGTAGAAGCATAAGACTGGTGGCAGATCTATCCACAGAGACCTGGTAAGCCAGAAAGGACTGGCAAAATGTATTCAGGGTGGTAAATCAGAAAAATATGCAGCCAAGAATACTTTGTCCAGCAAGGCTGTCATTCAGAATAGAAGGAGAGATAAAGAGTTTTCAGGACAAACAGAAACTAAAAGAATGTGTGATTGCTAAACTAGCCCTGCAAGAAATATTGAAGGGGATCCTTTAAGTGGAGAGACCAAAAGTAATATAGACTAGAAAGGAAGAGAGACAATAGATAGAAACAGTGACCTTACAAGTAATACAATGGCACTAAATTAATATCTTTCAAGAGTTACTCTGAATCTAAATGGGCTAAATGCTCTAATCAAAAGACACAGGGTATCAGATTAGGTAAAAAAAAAAAAAAGCAAGATCCATTGATACACTATCTACAAGAGACTCATTTTAGACCAAAGTCACCTCGAGACTGAAAGTATTGGAGTGGAGTCCATTTATCATACTAATGGACATCAGAAGAAAGCCAGGGTAGCAATCCTTGTATCAGACAAATTAGATTTTAAACCAAAGACTGTAATAAGAGATGGAGAAAGATACTGTATCATAGTTAAAGGGTCTATCCAAA
This sequence comes from Vulpes lagopus, assembly GCF_018345385.1. NCBI lineage: Eukaryota > Metazoa > Chordata > Mammalia > Carnivora > Canidae > Vulpes > Vulpes lagopus. Next base: position 22,152,772 of record NC_054831.1, on the reverse strand, counting down.
AAGATAATATAAAAATTATAAATATTTATGCCCCTAACATGGGAGCAGCCAATTATATAAACCAATTAATAACAAAATTAAAGAAACGCATTGATAATACAATAATAGTAGGGGATTTTAACACCCCACTCACAATAATGGACAGATCAACTCGGCAGAAGACCAACAAGGAAACAAGGGCTTTGAATGACACACTGGATTGGATGTATTTCACAGATATATTCAGAGCAGTCCATCCTAAAGCAACAGAACACATATTCTTCTCCATTGCACATGGAACATTCTCCAGAATAGATCATATACTGGGTTGCAAATCAGGTCTCAACTGGCATCAAAAGATTGGTATTATTTCCTGCATATTTTTAGACCACAATGTGTTGAAGCTTGAACTCAATCACAAGAGGAAATTTGGAAGGAACATAAATACATGGAGATTAAAGAGCATCCTACTAACAAATTAATAGGTCAACTAGGAAATTAAAGAAGAATTTTAAAAACTCATGGAAACAGATGAAAATGAAGACAAAACTATTCAAAACCTTTGGGATGCAGCAAAGGCGGTCCTAAGAGGGAAGTATATAGCAATACAAGCCTTTCTCAAGAAACAAGAAAAGTCTCAAATACACAACCTAACCTCACACCTCAAGAATCTGGAGAAAGAATAGCAAATAAAGCCTAAGCCTAGCAGAAGAAGAGAATTAATAAAGATTGGAGCAGAAATCAATGAAATAAAAACCAAAAGAACAGTAAAACAGATCAATGAAACTAGGAGCTGGTTCTTTGAAATAACTAATAAGATTGGGACTTCATCGAGATAAAAACTTCTACACAGTGAAGGAAACAGTTGGGAAAAACAAAAGACAACCTACAGAGTGGGAGAAGCTATTTGAAAATGTCTTATCAAATAAAGGGCTAGTATCCAAAATCTGTAAAGAACTTATCAAACTCAACACCCAAAGAACAAATTGCCTTGTTGGCAATCTGCCCAAAGACTCCACTCACACCAGAACCAGGACTTGAACTCATGTCTCTAGACTCCTGGTCTGGGTTCTCCTGGGTGAGAAGATTGGCAGAAAGAGACCAGTCTCCAGGTACTTGACAGGCATCTCCTCTAAGCAAGGCATGTGTGAGAGGAAATGCATGGTCATTTATTGCCTTCCTTGTTCTGGGAAAGACTCGTTTATTGTTCCCTGTTTGGGGATACAGTTTCCTTCATGTGGAGCTTTTAAAGAATTAGAGATGTTTCTGGGAGATAGCATATTCCCAGGTTCCTTTTGTCATCAGCAAATCTAAAATCTCTATGGAATGCAACACCATTGAGGAGCTACTGAAAACTGGATTAGGAACTGTTGAGCACAAGTAGAAAAAGGGTGTGTGTGCGGGTGGGCAGCATGCATTGATTGTTCTTCATGGACTCAGTCTTTTACACATACTCACATTACCCCGTCAGGCTGATGGTTGATGGCGGTATCCTCCTTTTTGCATATGAAGAAATTAGGCTTAAATATCTTGGTCCAGAGTCAACTTGGAATCCTTCCCCTTGAGTCAAGGCAAGTAAAGATTCAAAGTCAGAATTCAGATTCTCAAGATCCCCTTACCTCGACACAAAGAAAAAAAAATATCTGGGAAAATTCTTTGTCTTATCGTATTTATGTTCCTTCTTTTCAAAATATTTTTTGGGAGAGGAGCAGGTTCTGTGGAACAGAAGTGAGGGAGAGACTCAGTATAGAATTTTGGGCTTTGGAGAACAGGGTTATGTTTGCTTAGGGCTCCTGAGACAGTGCTCACTGGAGCTTTTAGCCAAAAGACCTAGAGAGGCAAGGCAGGCTTCCAAGAGCTTTAGGAATGGAAGTACACCTCCTGTACTTGAAAGGAGTCATTTCAAGTGGCCAAGTCATTTAAGCATCCAACTCTTGATTTCGCTCAGGTCAAGATCTCAGGGTCATGATATCAAGTCCACATTGGGCTCTGCACTGCTTAAGATTCTCTCTCTCCCTCTCCTTCTTCCCCCTGCCCTTATGTGCATGCCCTCTCTCTCTCAAAAAAATTTAAGCAAATTTACAAATCAAATAACTTAATCAATGAAACATTTTCTTTCAAGCTTGTGTCCTGCTTTTATGAAGATTGGTAAATCTAATACTCAAGAGATGGTGAAGGACTCTTTACACTCACAGCTATAGCAAAAAAAAAAAAAAAAAAGTTAAAATAGTGGCTATTGCCCTGTGTATTGGGAGAACTCCTTTGCTTTTACATTTAAAAGTTTAAGCAAGTTTAGAGGCATCTGGGTGGCTAAGTCATTTAAGCATCCAACTCTTGATTTCGCTCAGGTCAAGATCTCAGGGTCATGATATCAAGTCCACATTGGGCTCTGCACTGCTTAAGATTCTCTCTCTCTCCCTCTCCTTCTTCTTCCTCCCCTTATGTTCATGCCCTCTCTCTCTTTCAAAAAAATTTAAGCAAATTTACGAATCAAAGAACTTAATCAATCAAACATTTTCTTTCTATTGCTCCAGTTTCATCATGGGTCTGTCAGTGCCACAATTTCTCTAATTTCAATGGGGGTAGATGTGGGGAGTATGGAGTGGGGAGTGGTGATACATGTTGAGGGGGTTATTTGAATAATTTTCAAACTTTCAGTTGTCTATATGAAACCATTGTGAACCTCTTTGTACAAATTATCTTTTTTCTTTTGGATTTTCTTGGAGGCTGCTCCCCAAAGTGGAATTACTAGGTCCAAGAATACAAATACTTTTATAGAACTTTAGATACTTATGGGTAGTTTGGAAGTATTTTGCAAACATGGTCATTGCCTCCTTTTCCCTTTACTTCAATGGTAGAAATTCCTATCTTACATGAGGATGTTCATTTTCACATTTGGAACCTGCATTTTTCTATCACAGAAAAACAGAAAGCCTGGGTTGTAGTCTCTACCATGTAGCTCTGTATTTTGTCTAGATCCTTTATTTTTTCCTCTCTATGTTCACCCTTTCTATTTTAACTGAAAATCAAGTAGTACACAAGATGAAAACCTATGTAAAAGGTACCAAGCAATCTCTAAGTGAAGGTAGATTTACCTGGGGAATATAGAATCTTTAAGATTAGGAAAGGCAAGTGATTATATGCCTTGAAGGTCTCAGGCACTTCTTACACTTTGCCTCCTTTAATCCAGCTTCATTGGATTCTAATTTGACCTTGTGAGTTAGAAGCCCACCTTTAATACATGAAGGAACTAAGATCCAGAGACAGTGAGTCATTTCCCCAAGTCACACAGCTAGGAAATGGCAGATACAGAATTATAACCCAGGTTGGTTTGATTCTGAGTCCAGGCTACATCCAGGTCAGGATCCTTGGGACCCTTTGCTGTATAACACTAGCTAATAATAAATCTGAAAATTTTTAATGGAGGGAGGTTGTATTAGTTTGGGAGGGTACCGTTACAAAGTGCTATTGACTGGGTGGGTTAAACAATAGAAATTTATTTTCTCATTGTTCTGGAAGCTGGAAGTCTGAGATCAGAGTGTCAGCAGGGTTGGTTTCCTCTGATCCCTCTCTTTGGCTTATAGATAGCTGTCTTCTCCCTGTGTCCTCACCTGGTCTTTCCTCTGTATGTCTGTGTCCTATTATCTTCTTATAAGGACACCAGTCATATGGGAATAGGGCCTACTTTAATGACTAATTTTGACCTAATACATCTTTAAAGACCTATCTCCAAAATACAGTCCCATTCTGAGGTCCTGGAGATTAGAATTTCAACAGAGGAATTTGGAGGGGACAAAATTCATCCCATAGCAGTAGACAGAATGAATTCATGCCTTGCTTCAGTCAATTTTAGTCAATAGAATTGTGTACATTGAATTTATCTGAAACAGAACCACTTTGTAATTGCATACTACATTAGATTTACAGTGAATTTACAGATTGGAAACACCTTGCCATTTTGAGCCTCATTTAACAATGCTGTGAGGCATATAGGAGAGATGTTATTAATCTTCTGAAGAAAACAAGGCTTAGAGGTTTCATATGACTCATTCATGGACAGATTAAGTTGGGTGTAGTTTTTGGTATACTCGCAACAAAAAGTAAAACTTGATGGTTGCTTGTGAAGGTAAAAAATATTGAACCATTCAGCAGAGTGCTGTTCTATGTACCTTAGATAAATTATTAAAGATATGGAATAATAACGGTTTTATAATTTTTGGAAAAATATTCTCTGGGATTCTATTCCAACTACAACTATTTTCAGTTTTATGTATTTTTTTCTAATCTTTGCACGTATTTTTAAATTGTTGCAATTATTGTGTAGATAATCTGTATTTTCACTGCATTTTTGGTTTTACTTTTTATTTGGGATATTTGTAGAATCACATGCTGTTGTAAATAATACAGAGAAATTCCATGTTCCTTTTACTCATTCCTTTTACTCTCCATTTTCCCACAATGGTCACTTCTTATAAAAATCTAGTACAAGATAACAACTAGGATATTGGCATTTATATAATTAAAGTACAGAAAATTTTCATCACCACAAGGATCCCTCATGGTGCTCTTTGATAGCCACTGCCATTTCCACTAATCTGATCTATAATTTTCATTCCATAATTTGATCTGATTCTTTAATTTTGTTGCTTCAAGAATGCTATAAAAAATGGCTCATGCAGTATATAACTTTCTGGTATATCCTTTTTTGTTGCGCATGTACATGTGTCTCTCTGGAATATATACCCAAGAGTGGAATTGATAAAGTAGGTGTATCTTTACTTATACTATATAGCAACAAATTACTTTCCAAATTGATTACACCAATTTACACTCCTACTGACAATATAAATTTCTGTTGCTCCACATTTTTTATAAGCCTTCATATTTATTCTCTGAATTCTAATTTTTGTCTATCTGCTGGGGATGAAGTGGGTACCCACGGTGATTTAATTAAAACTTCTCTGTTTGTTAATGAAACTTAGCATCTCTTTTCATATGATTATTGGTCTTTTGGACTTCCTGTTTTTATGTGAAAAACTGTAATTCTTTTTGATAGTTCTCCACCCCAGCTTTGCCTGTCTTTTCAAAGTTCATTTTTTAACCTGAGGTGGTCCAGTTGCTCCCACATCGATTGTTAAAAAAGATATCATTCCTCCCTTGGATTACTAGATGACCTATCTTTTTTTTTTTTTAAGCATTTTATTTATTTATTCATGAGAGACGCAGAGAGAGAGAGAGAGAGAGAGAGAGAGAGAGAGAGAGAGAGAGACAGGCAGAGGGATAAGCAGGCTCCATTCAGGAAGCCCGACATGGGACTTAATTCCTGGTCTCCAGGATCACACCCCGGGCAGCAGGCAGTGTTAAACCGCTGCACTACTGGGGCTGCCCTAGATGGCCTATCTTGATATATATTCCATAGGTACTTGAAAAGAATGTGTATTCTGTTGCTTGATGGTGTATTCTACTGTTGATCAGATCCCATTGATTGGTGGTGGTTTTTTTTTTAATCACCTTGTTGATTTTTCTGTGTAGCTATTCTCTCAATTGTTGAGATCTCCAATAATTGTGGATTCATTTATTTTAATTGTATTTTTTTTTAAATTTTGTTTTGTTTTTATGTCTTGATTGACCCTTTTGTCATTATGTAATGTCTCTGTCTCTACTAATTTTCTTGCTTTGAAGTATATTTTATCTGATATTAATATAGCCACTCCTGCTTTCCTTTGATTAATGTTTGTGTTATATATTTTTTCCCAACTTTTTACTTTCTACCAGCTTGCTTCATTATATTTAAAATATTTCCTGTAGTTCATCATATAGTTGGGTCATGTTTTCTATTTTTTTAGGATTTTGTTTATTTATTTATGAGAGACAGGCAGAGACACAGGCAGAGGGAAAAGCAGGCTCCATGCAGGGACACCAATGCGGAACTCGATCCCGGGTCTCCAGGATCATGACCCAAGCCAAAGGCAGATGCTCAACCACTGAGCCATTCAGGTGTCCCTGAGTCATGCTTTCTAATTCATTCTGTCAGTCTTGCCCTTTGATTGGTTATCTAGACCATTTATATTTAATGTAATTATTGAGATTTTGGTCTTAACATTTTTCATTTTATTTTTTGTTTGTTCTCTTTGTCCCCCCCACCCCGTTTTCTTTTTCCTTGGACATGTTTTAGAGTTTTATCTTTATTATCTATATTGTTTGTAATGTGTATACATAATACACAACTCATCATAGTCTTCTGGTATTAACACATTACCAGTTCAAGTAAAATATAGAAAACTTAGCCCTCTTAACTATCCTTTATCCTTCCTGTTTACCATAGAATTGTCTTTAATATTTCCTTTACATATAGAATCACATCAGATAATGTTATTATTTTTGCTTCAACTATCAAATATAATTTGGAAAGCTTAGGAGAGAAGAGAAGTCTCTATTTACTAATATTTTTGTTTATTGTGTTTTTTCTTACTTCCTGGTGTTCCAAGAGTTCTTTTCTTTTTTTCATTGTTTCCTTTCTATTTAGAAAACTTTCTTTAGCCATGAGAAATCCACTGTAATTTGAAATGTTTCCTCTTTTATAGACAAGGTGTCATTTTTTTCTCACTGTTTTTAAGATTTATTCTTCATTTTTAGTTTTTAGAAATTTGACTATGATGTGTCTTGATATAGATTTCTTAAATTTTATTTTGTTTGGGATTTGCTAAGTTTCTTGAATTTTAGGCCTAGGTCTTTTGCCAAATTTGGGGAGTTTTCAGCCATTATTTCTCCAAGTAATTTTCCAACCCAGCCCTTTTACTTCTCTTCTTCTGGGACTTCAATGACACAAATCTTAGATCTTTTGTTCTAGTTCCACACTTTGTTAATTTTTCACTACTCTATTTTTGCTTTGATGTTCAGACTAGGGAATTTCTATTGTTCTATATTCATGTTCAGTGATTCTTTTCTCTTTCTCCATTCTGGTTTTTTTTTTTTACTTCTTTTTTTAAAGATTTATTTATTTATTCATTCAGAGAGAGCGAAGAGAGAGGCAGAGACACAGGCAGAGGGAGAAAGCAGGCTCCATGCAGGAAGCTCGACGTGGGACCCGATCCTGGGTCTCCAGGATCACACCCCAGGCTGCAGGCGGCGCCAAACCGCTGCGCCACCGGGGCTGCCCTCCATTCTGTTGTTGAATCCATCTATCGAGTTCCCCCTACATGGCCTTATTGAGGTACAGTTGACAATTTAAAATTATATATATGTAAGGTGTACTACCTGATGATTTGATGTATATATACATCATGAAATATTCACTGCAATCAGGGGACTTAACATATCCTTTACTCCTATCTTTTTCATCTTCTTTCTTTTCTTTTGGTGATGAGAACCCTTAAAGTATACCCTGTTAGCAAATTCCAAGTATAAAATAGGATACTAAGTATAGTCACATTATTGTACATTAGATCCCCAGAGCTTATTTATCTTGCAAAACACACTTTGTACCTCTTGACCAACACCTCCCCATTTTCCCCTCCCCTCAACCCCTGATAACCACCACTCTATTCTTTGTTTCTATGAATTTGACTGTTTTAGATTCCACATATAAGTGAGACCACACAGTATTTATTTTTTTGCATCTAGCTTAGTTTACTTATCAGAATGTCCTCCAGGTCCACCCATGATATCACAAATGGGAGGATTTCCTTTTTTAAAGGCTGAATTTTATCTATCTATCCATCTATCTATCATCTATCATCATCATCATCATCATCATCTATCATATGTATAATAGTGATTATATATATAATATCATTTAAAATTCTTTATTCATTCATCAATTAATGGCATTTAGGTTTTTTTTTTTTTTAATATCATGGCTATTGTCATAATGTTTCCATGAACATGGGGAGTCCAGATAAACCGTTGAGATACAAATTTTATTTATTTTGGATATAGACACAGAAGTAAGATTGCTGGGTCATATCAGATCTATTTTTTTATTTTCTTGAGGAGCCTCTATATTGCTTTTCATAGTGGCTGTACAAATTTACATTCACATTAACAGTATAGAAGGGTTCCCTTTTCCTTACATCCTCATCAGCACTTGTTATCTTTCAATTTTTCTGATGACAGCCATTCTAACAGGTATGATGCGTTTCGCCTTGCATTTCCCTGATGATTAGTGAAGCTGGACACCTTTTCACATACCTGATGGCTATTTGTATGTCTCCTTTGGAGAAGTATCTATTCAAATTCTTTGCCCATTTTTAAATTGGGTTATTTGTATTTTTGCTTTTGAGCCATATGAGTTCCATATCTATTTTGGATATAAAACCCTTGTCAGATATATAATATGCAAATATTTTTTCCTATCCCATAGTTTTCTTTTATACTCTGCTGATTGTTTTCTTTGCTGAGTAGAAACTTTTTAGTTTGATGCAATCCCATTTGTCTATTTTTGCTTTTGTTGCCTGTGCTTTTGGTGTTATATCCAAAAGATTATTGGCCAGACTAATGTCAAGAAGCTTTCCCCCTATGTTTTCTTCTAGTTTTTTTTTTTTTTTTTTTACAGTTTCAGGTCACATATTTAAGTCTTTAATCCAACTTGAATTGATTTTTGTGTATGGTGTGAGATAGGATTCCAGTTTCATTCTTCTGCTTGTGGATATCCAGTTTCACAACAAAATTTTTTTGAAGAGCCTATCTTTTTTTCCTATTCTATATTCTTAGTATTATTATTTTTAAAAATTCGAGTATAGTTAATATACAATGTTATATTAGTTTCAGGTATATGCCATAGTGATTCAACAACTCTATACATTATGCCATTCTCACCAAAAGTATAGTTAACTTTTGTCACCATTCAATGCTATTGTGATACCATTGACTATATTCCCTATGCTGTACATTTTATTTCCATGAATTCTTAATTCCATAACTGTATCTCCCACTTTCCTTCACTCATTATGCCCATTTCCCCATCTTCCTCCCCTTTGGCCATCATCAGTTTGTTCTCTATATTTACAGGTCCAATTTTGATTTTTGTTTTTTTATTCATTTGTTTTGTTTTCGAGATTCCACATATAAGTGGAAGAGAGTTGATAATAAATGTGTAGACCTATTTTTGGGCTCTCCATTCTGTTCCATCGGGCAATATACCTTTTTTTGTGTGTGTGCTAGTACCCTTACTGTTTTGATTAACATAGCTTTGTAATATATTGTTAAATCAGGAAATGTAACGTCTCCAGCTTTGTCCTTTTTGCTCAAGATTGCTTTGGTTATTCAGGGACTTTTGTGGTTCCACATAAATTTCAGGATTATTTTTTCTATTTCTATAAAGAATGCCATTGCAATTTTTATAGAGATTGCATTGAATCTGTAGATTGCTTTCGGTAGTATGGATGTTTTGACAAAATTGATTCCCCCAGTCCATGAACATGGGATGTCTTTCCATTTATCCATGTCTTCTTTTCTTTCCTTCATTAATGGTTTCTAATTTTTAGCTTACAAATCTTTCACCTCTTTTTTTATTCGTAGATTTATTTTTTGTTGTTGCTATTGTGAATGGTATTGTTTTCTAAATTTATTTTTCTTATAATTTGTTGTCCGTGTTTATGGTAATGTGGTTGATTTTTGTATATTTATTTGTATTCTGCAACTTTACTGGATTTGTTAGTTCTAACAATTTTTAAGATTCAATCTTAGGATTTTCAATGTATATAATCATATCATCTGGAAAAAAAGATAATTTTTAACTGCTGTTTCTGGCTTGGATGCCTTTATTTATTTTTCTATCTAATTGCTCTGGCTAGGACTTCTAGTACCACATTCGAAATAAGTGTTGAGAGTGGGCATTTTTGCCTTTTACCAGATATTAGGGGGAAAGCTTTCAGTTTTTCCCTATCAATTTTCATGTTATCTGTGGATTTTTCATATATGGCTTTTATTATGTTGAAACAAGTTCCTTCTATACTTATTTTGTTCAAAGTTTTAATTATACATGAATAATGAAATTTATCAAATGCTTTTTCTCAGTCTATTGAGATGATCATGTGTTTCATTCTTGGTAATTGTTAATTTTGTTAATATGTTGTATTGATTGATTTGTGAATGTTGAACAATCCTTGTAGCTTTCTTTTCTGCTAGTGTTTTTTTTTTTAATTCTGCTAGTGTTTTTATCTGGCTTTGGTATCAGGGTTAGACTGGCCTTGTAAAATGAGTTTGGAATATTCTCTCCTCTCTGATCTTTTGGAAGAGCTTGAGAAGGATTGGTGTTACTTTTTCTTTAAATGTTTGGTAAAATTCACCAATGAAGCCACTTGATTCTGGGATTTTCATTGTTGGGAGGTTTTTTTTTTTTTTTTTTTACTGATTCAGTCTCCTTACTAGTAATTAGTCTGTTCAGATTTTCTGTTTCCTCATGAGTCAGTTTTGGTAGCTTGCATGTTTCTAGGAATTTGTCTATTTCTTCTAGGGTTTCCAATGAGTTGGTGTGTAATTGTTCATAATAGTTTCATGTTCTTTTCTGTGGTATCAATTGTAAAATCTTCTCTTTCATGTCTAATTTTATGTATTCAAGTTCTTTTTCTCCTTTCTATCTCTCTCTTTGGTGAGTCTGGCTCAAGTTTGTCTATTTTGTTCACCTTTTCAGAGAGCCAGATCTTATTTTCATTGATCTTTTCTATTGTTTTTTAAAGTCTTTATTCATTTATTCCACTCTGATCTTTGTTATTTCCTTCCTTCTGCTAACTTTGGGCTTCATCTGTTCTCCATTTTGTAGTTCCTTCAGGTGCTAAATTATGTTGTTTATTTGAGATCTTTCTTTTTTTCTAAAATATTTTATTTATTTATTTATTTATTTATTTATTTATTTATTTATTTATGAGAGAGAGCGGGAGAGTGAGTAAGTGAGGAGGAAGAGCTGAAGGAGGAGGAGAGAGAGACTCTCAAGCAGACTCCATGCTGAATGTGGAGCCTGATATGGGGCTCAGTCTCATGACCCTGGGATCATGACCTAAGCCAAAATCAAGAGTTGGACAGTCAACAAACTGAGCCACCCAAAATCCCCACGATCTTTTTTATTTCTTCATATAGGCATTCATATCTATAAATTTCCCACTTAGAACTGCTTTTGCTGTATCTCATATGTTTTGGTATTATATTTCCATTTTTATTTGTCTCGATTTTGAGTTATCTTTTGCTTTCTTCATTGATTCATTGGTTGTTCACTAGCATGTTTACTCTTTACGTATGTGTGGATTTTCCAATTTTTTCTTTGTAATCGATTTCTACTTTCATACTCTCATAATTGGAAAAAAATGTTTCATAGGATTTCAATCTTCTTCAGTTTATTAAGACTTGTTTCGTGGCCTAATGTATGATCTATCTCGGAAAATGTTCCATGTGCCCTTGAGAAAAATGTGTATTCTGCTGCTCTTTGATGAATTGTTCTGCACATATTTGCTAAGTTCATTTGGTAAGGTATAGTTTATATCCAATATTTCCTTATTGATTTCTGTCTGAATAATACATTGATGAAAGTCAGATATTAAAATTCCCTATTATTTTTATATTGCTATCTATTTCTCTCTTTAGATCTGTTAATATTTGCTCTATATATTTAAGTGCTCCTATGTTGGGTGCATAAATATTTACAAATGTTATAGCCTCTTATTGGATTAACCCCTTTATCATTATATAATGACCTTCTTTGTCTTCTATTACAGATTTTGTCTTAAAGTCTATTTTATTTGATATAAGTATAGCTACCCCAGATTTCTTTTGGTTTCCATTTGCGTGGCATATCTTTTTCTATATCTTCATTTTTAGTCTGTGTGTGTCCTTAAAGTCTGTGACTGTCTCATAGGTTGCATATAGATGGGTCTTACCTTTTATACATTCAGCTACTTTATGTCTTTTGAATGAAGAATTTAGTCCATTTACACTTAAGATAATTATTGATAGGTATGGACTTATCATTATTTTGTTCATTGTTTTCTGGATGCCTTGTAATTCTTTTGTTCTTTCTTTTCTCTTGCTCTCTTCCTTTATGATTTGATGATTTTCTGTAGTGGTATGCTTAGATTAGATGCATACAGAATCCAAAGTGAGGGTGTGTGTGGAGCAATCATGGTTCCAGGGCTCAGGACACAGGCCCTCTGTATTGTGGCTCCACCCATTGAATTTTTATTCAGTTATTTTAATTTTCAGTTCTAAATTTTTTATTAGATTCTTCCTTGTATCTTCTACTTATTTCCTGAACAAAATTAAATTTTGTTTGTTAAAGTGTGCTTTTAATTGCTTATTGAAGCATTTTCATGCTGAATTTTTTCAAAACCTTTGTCAGATAATTCTAACATCAGTGTCATTTTTCTGTGGTCATCTATGCATTTTCTTTTTTAGTTCAGTTTGAGATCTTCTTGTTTCTTGGTAAGACAAGTGATTTTTTTTAAAAACGATTTTTTAAAAATTTATTTGAGATAGAGTGAGGGAGAGAGCATGAGCCAGGGTGGGGGCAGAGGGATAGGCAGGCACCTAGCAGGGAACCTGACACAGGACTTCATCCCAGGACTTTGGGACCATGACTTGAATTGAAGGCAGATGTTTAGTTGACTGAGACTCCCAGGCACCCCAAGACAAGTGATTTTTGATGGAAACCTTCACTTGGGTATTATGTTATGAGACTGAATCTTTTTAAGCCTTCTGTTTTTTGTTGTCTTACTGTGATGCCACTCCATTAGGTGAAGGGGAGATGTTGTGTCACTATTGCTGGGTGGAGGTAAAAGTCCACATATTCATCTTTCAGCTTCTGATGATACCTCAATAGAGACTTCCTTACTGCTACTGGAGAGATGTAAGAGCTGTATCTTTCTACTAGGCTTCCACTGATACTAACTTGGCTGTGAGGTCAAGAGTGCCTTGTTACTGCTTCCCATGTGGTCTCCACTGATTCTTTGTTGGAGGAACTGGTTTTGTTTTTGCTGAAAGGTGATGAAAGTCCTGATTCTCCACTGGGATATCTCGATGGCATTCCAGAGAGCAGAGGTAGGGTGCCTCTTTGCTACCAGGTAGGAGTAGAAGTTCAGGCTCCCAGTGTAGTCTCTATTGACACACTGGGAAGAAGTGATGGTGGTGAAGATCATTATCACCTGGCAGGGTTAAACACCCTGGTCAGTACTCAGCCTTCTCTGACACCATTACAGTTGAACAGGATATGTGTTGGAATGCTTTGTAACAGCCTGGCAAGGTAGAAATCTAGGCTCTCCACTTGGCCATTGCTGGCATGGGTCAGGGTGGGATCACACATTTTTTTAAATGGGATGTTTGGCTGGAAAAGAGTGATTGTTGTCTAAATGTTTTCTATCATACTAGGATGCTATTTTTCTGGTCCTTTGGATAGAAAGAGCAAGCTTGTGTTTGGGCTTTTTTTGTCTGCCCTCATTTGTGTTTCTGAGTTGGCAGCTTCTTAGCTCCAGGGTCTGTGATATATGAGGCAAAAAGAAAACCCCAGAGAGTTCACCTCTAGATTTCTTGGTAACCAAAATCCCTATGTATTTGGCCATCTTCTCTCCACCTTTCAGGGTCTTTTTATGTTTTGTTGTGTTTTCATATATAATGTTCCTAATTATAGTTGTACTTAGTAGGAAGGATAGGAAAAAGTATGTCTTCTTCATCTTTCCAGAAGTGGAAAGCTGTACCGCAGATTATATCACACAATAGTTTATATTTCAACATTGTCTTCATGACCCAAACTTTTCTATATATGAGCTCTGTCCCGGGATATTTCAAAAGTTGGAGTCTGTTCAATATTTATTTTCTTATGGGCTTCTCTCCAAATAATTACTTACCTTTTATACATTTTCAAAGCACTTTCATAGCCCAGTTTGCCTTTCTAGCTTTGTGTATGCTTTCTTTAGTATGAAATTTCTTTCCCCATGTGACCAAATTCCTCCCAGGTGTTAGAATGCCACCTCTATCTAAAAGTAACCTCTCTCTTCTGAGCTTCTGTGTTAGATCTGTACCTGTGTTCTAGCACTCACACATGTGTTTCTGTATTTCACATTTCCCCTTCTAGATTACATATTCCTTAAAGGTAGAGACAACTGTGCCTTTTAATCTTTTTTTTTTTCCTTTTCATCTTTCTATGCCCCATGTACTTACTAGTTAAACATGGGAAGAACTCATTATGTTATATAAATGAGTTAATCATCTTATTTGATCCTCTACCCTATATGCAGTGAGGTAGACTATCTTCCCTACCAGTGGCGGGTCCATGTACCCCATTATGTGTATATTTGCCTTTGGATAGATGTAGTAGGATTCAAGGACCAAGACCTTTGGAATCACACAAGTTTGCATTCTAACCTGGCCTCCTCTCTTCCTGTGACTTCAAGTCCCTCAGTTTCTTAGGACCTCTTTTTTCCCATATGTAAAATGTGAACAATAACACTTACCTCTCAGGATTGTCCAGAGAGTTAAATATTATTTCTTTTTCATGCCTATTCATTTATTTTTGTTACTTAATTCTTATTTAGTGCCTCTGCACTAAATAATTTGCCATCACTTGGGAAATTTATGTAATGCCTTAAAAAAAATCTTTACTAGTTATTTGCTCCCACCTCCACCTGCCCCCACACTCCTTGGAGTAAAAGATGCTGAGCTTTGGGACTCCTAAGCAATGCCTGAGAGGTTCCTGAGCCTCACAGATAAGGCCAAATCTTTCTGTATGCAACCAGAGGGAGAGATAACAATAGGCTCTATATACAATGTCACTGTTAAAATGGTGCATTGTAGAATGAATCTCCTTGTTACTCTAAGTGAAAGAACAATATATCTCTTTGGCTTTCTTTCCAAGTGTCCTCTACCTTATTCAAATAGCTTTACTAGTGTATCAATACTTTTTCTACAGTAGAAAATGGGATCAAAGTGAAGGTCTGATTCCCTGACTGGCATTAATTGGTTGCATGTCATGGAATAATAAATGATTTACTTTTTATTTTATTATCAGGATGCCAGTAAGATCAATTCTTTGGAACTAAGACTGATTGTCTATGGGTTTTTAAATTGTTTGACCTTGAGCATAGTTCTGGCTGAAATAGACTCTAGATATAAAAATCTACCTGCCCTCACTGCCCTGTACATTCTCTCAGGAAAGGAACTGTAATTCATGTCCACAGGCAGATCAATACTGCTGTGTCTTCAGCTGTGCACATTTTTTACACAACGATTGTACCCATAGCACTTATGCCTAGGGGAAAGTCCTATTATTCCAGCTGTTTCTTTGCCAGTTGAGGAACATAAAGCTGTATATTTCACAAGCAGTCAAGGATGTATTCTGACGTAGAAGGTGGGAGGGTATGTTGGTGTCCTGTGGCTGCTGTAACAAACTACTGCAAGCTTGATAGCTTAAAATAACTTTGTTCTCTTTAAATTCTGGAGGCCGGAAGTCTGAAATCTACCAGGGTGGTACTCCTCTAGAAACCCTGGCAGAGTCCATTCCCTGAGTCTACCTGCATTCCTGGGCTTGGGGCTGCCTCACTCCAGTCTCTGTTCCATGTTCACGTTGTCCTCTCCTTTGTGTATTTGTGTTTTCTCTTCTGTCTCAAGTCTCCCTCTGCCTCTTTCTGATAAAAACATCTGTGCTTGGATTTAGAGCCCACCTGAATAATCCTCATTTCAAGATCCTTGATTATATCTGCAAAAGCCTTTGTTCCAAATAAGATCAGATTCACAGGTTCCAGATCTGATGTAGGTATCTTTTGGAGGGTCACTGCATTAGCCTATCACAGAGGACTAATAATGACCTTTGCATATCTTATAGATATTTTCTTTTTTAAAAAAATTTTATTCATGAGAGACACACAGGAAGAGAGACACAGGCAGAGGGAGAAGCAGGCTCCATGCAGGGAGCCTGACGTGGGACTCGATCCCAGGTCTCCAGGATCACACCCCAGGCTGCAGGTGGTGCTAAACTGCTGCACCACAGGGGCTGCCCTAGATATTTTCTTATTAGCTCCATGTCTTGATGTTTGGGAGGCAGAAAGATCTTCATAGACTAACATAGTAGATAGTTCCTGAGAAAGTACACAATAGTTATGTAACTCTGTAAGTGCTGCAATTCTGATTATTTCTTCAATTCTAATAGTGAAATCTCACTGATTCTAAATATTTTGTAATGCATATGATTTCTAGGACTCAAAATATGCAAAAAAGAAGGCCTTAGTTGTTTCCCTATAATTTCTTTTATTTTTTTGTTTCCCTATAATTTCTATTTACTTGCCCAAAATTCAATCAAGCCACTTCTAAACACTTAATCCCTTTAGTGATTTCTCTGTCCTTTTAGATTTAAAGTTAATTAAGGATTTCTCCTACTTCTCTTTCTTCTCTGCTGGATTGATTCTAAGTTCCCAGCTTAGGCAGGCCAAAGAGTATAATGGTTACGAGTCAGCCTTCAAACTTGTTCTACCTACATTGAAAACCAGCATCTTTACTTAGTAGCTGTGCAATCAAACTGTGAGATATGAGATGTTTGCTAACGAGTGTCTTTAGGGTCAATACCCTTAAAGGAGGAGTAGAGAGCAGGAGTGTACAGAAGAAAATGTCCAAATGAGATGCAAGCCCAATGCCAGCTTTGGTCAACCTCACAGAGAGCTCTAGAGCTAGGAAAGCCTTCAGAGTTTTCCCAAGTTGGGCCCAGATGGCCAGATCTTTATACTCTCATTGACTGGTCATTGGGTGTGGGCTGACCTGGGAAATGATGTGATCTTAGGCAAGGAGGGTCTCTGCAGTTGAGGCAGTCTTTTCAGGGGCTGACAACTGAAGGCTATCTGCTAATAGCCACCCAGTAGCTGCAGAACTGGGCAGCGCTTTACAGTGCTTACAGTGTCCATTATAGTCCATCAGGCTTGGATCCACTTTTCCACCTATATTCTGGGAGCAGTTACTCCAGGATGCCAGTGCACTTTTCCTCCTGGGGAAATTTATAAAGGGAATGTTTCTGGGATGAGCTACAATGCTACCTCTGAGCTGGCCTCTGGGCCTCACTGACACTCATTATCTCCCTCCTCTACTCTCCATTCGAGGTTCCCCTCAACCTCGGCTAGCACTTTTGCTGGTCCCAGTGGCTAACCTGATGGCATAACACAGACTTCCACCTCTGAGGGAATCTGAGACATTGTCACTAAGCCCTTCTCAGGCTGAGATTCCTGGACTTTTCCATTTTCTTTAGTTTCTTTTTGTTGTCTGATTGCTGAGGCTAGGGCTTCTAGTGCTTCCAGTAATAACAGTGGTGAGAGTGGATAACCCTATCTTGTTCCTGACCTCAGAGGAAAAGCTCTCAATTTTCCCCCATTGAAGATGATATTTGTTATGGATTTTTCATATATGGCCTTTATGATGTTGAGGCATATTCCCCCTATCCCTACTTTGTTGAGAGTTTTTTTTTAAATCAAGAATGGATGCTGTACTTTGTCAAATGAATTTACTACATCTGTTGAGAAGATCATATGGTTCTTATCCTTTCTTTTATTAATATGGTGTATCACATTGATTAATTTGGAAATATTAAACCACCCTTTCAACCCAGGAATAAATCCCATTTGATTGTGGTGAATGATTGTTCTAATGTACTATTGGATTTGATTTGCTAGTATTTTGTTGAGAATTTTTGCATCCATGTTCATCAGGATATTGGCATATAGTTCTCTTTTTTGGTGAAGTCTTTGGTTTTGGAATCAGGGTAATGTTGGACTTGTAGAATGAGTTTGGAAGTTTTCCTTCCATTTCTGTATTTTTGGAAATAGCTTGGAAAAGCTTGAGAAGAACAGATATTAACTCTTCTTTAAATGTTTGGTAGAATTCCTCTGTGAAGCCAACTGGCCCTGGACTTTTGTTCTTGAGAGATTTTTGAGTACTGATGTAATTTCTTTTTTGGTTATCAGTCTGTTTAAATTTTCTATTTCTTCCTGTTTCAGTTTTTGTAGTTTACAAGTTTCTAGGAATGCATCCATTTCTTTCATATTGCCCAATTTGTTGGCATAAATTTTTCATAATATTCTCTCATAATTGTTTGTATTTCTGTGGTGTTGGTTATTTCTCCTGTCTCATTAGTGATTTTATTTATTTGAGTCCTTTCTCTTTTCTTTTTGATTAGTTTGTCTAGGGGTTTATCAATTTTACAGTGTTTTTCAAAGAACCAGTTCCAGATTTCATCGATCTGTTCTATTGTTTTTATTGGTTTCTATATCATTTATTTCTGTTCTAATCTTTATTATTTTCCTTCTTCTGATAACTTTAAGTTTCATTTGTGGCTTTTTATAGCACCTTTAGATGTAAAGTTAGGTTGTTTATGAGAGATTTTTCTTGCTCCTTGAAGTAGGCCTATATAGCTATACACTTCCTTCTTAGACTGCTTTTGCTGTATCCCAAAGGTTTTGGACCATTGTGTTTTCATTTTCATTTGTTTCTATGTGTTTTTTAATTTCTTCTTTAATTTCCTGGTAGACCCATTCATTCTTTAGTAGGATGTTCATTAACCTCCATGTGTTTGTGGTCTTTCCAAATTTTTTTCTTGTGGTTAGCTTCAAGTTTCATAGTGCTGTGGTCTGAAAATATGCATGGCATGATCTCAATATTTTTGTACATGTTGAGGCCTGATTTGTGACCTGGTATGTGATTTGTTTTGGATATTGTCACATGTGCACTTGAAAGAATGTGTATCCTGTTGCTTTAGGATGAAATGTTCTATATGCATCTGTTAAGTCCATCTGGTTCAGTGTGTCATTCAAAGCCATTGTTTCCTTGTGGATTTTCTGCTTAGATGATCTGTTCATTGATGTAAGTGGTGTGCTAACGTCCCCTACTATTGTATTATTATCAAGTAGTTCCTTTATGTTTGTTATTAATTATTTTATATATTTGGGTGCTCCCCAGTTGGGGGAAAAATATTTACAATTACTAGAGCTTCTTGTTGGACAGACCCCTTTTTTTCTGATATAGTACCCTTCTTCATCTCTTGTTACAGTCTTCGGCTTAAAATCTAGCTTGTCTGATACAAGTATTGTGACTCTAGCTTTCTTTTGATGTCTGTTTGCATGGTAAATGTTTTCCATCCCCTCACTTTCTTTTTTTTTAATTTTTAAAAAGATTTTATTTATTCATTCATGAGAGACACAGAGAGAGAGAGAGAGAGAGAGAGAGAGAGGCAGAGACACAGGCAGAGGGAGAAGCAGGTTCCATGCAGGGAGCTTGACGTGGGACTCAATCCTGGGACTCCAGGATCAGGCCCCAGGCTGAAGGAGGTGCTAAACCGTGGAGCCACCCAGGCTGCCCCATCCCCTCACTTTCAATCTGCAGATGTTTTTAGGTCTAAAATGAGACTCTTATAGGCAGCATATAGATGGGTCTTGTTTTTTGTGGTTTTTGTTTGTTTGTTTTATCCATTCTGACACTCGTATTTTGATTGGATCATTTAGTCCATTTATATTCAGAATGATTATTGATAGATATGAATTTAGTGCCACTCCATTAGCGGTAAAGTTATTGCTTCTAGAGATTTTCTCTATTCTTTCCTAGTCTCTGTCACTTTTGGTCTTTCTTTCCCACTCAAAGAGTCCCCTTTAATATTTCTTGCAGGGCTGGTTTAGTGGTCACAAACGCCTTTAGTTTTATTTGTCTGGGAAACTATCTCTCCTTATATTATGAATGATAGCCTTGCTGGATTAAGTATTCTTGGCTATAGATTGTCCCCATTCAGCACATTGAATATATCACACCACTCATTTCTGGCTTGCCAAGTTTCTTGGAGAGATCTGTTGCTAGCCTTACTGATCTTCCCTTGTAAGTTAGGGACTTCTTTTGTCTTGCTGCTCTTAGGATTTTTTCTTTATTTCTATATTTTGCGAATTTAACTATAATATGTCTTGGTGTTGGCCTGCTTCTGTTGATTTTGATGGAAGTTTTCTGTGTCTCCTGGATTTGGAAGTCTGTTTCCTTCCCCAGATTAGGGAAGTTTTCAGTTATAATTTCCTCAAACAAACCTTCTGCCCCCTTTCTCTCTTTTATTTTCCTGGGACTCCTATGATATGAATGTAATTATGTTTCATGGAGTCACTGAGCTCCCTAAACCTACTTTCATCATCCATGATTTTTCTTACCTTCTTTTGATCAGCTTCATTATTTTCCATAATTTTATCTTCTATATCACTTATTCATTCCTTTGCTTCTTCCATCTTTGTGGTGATTACATCCAGTCAGTTTCAAATCTTGGTTATTGCATTTTTCATTTTGGCCTTCTTGGTTTTTAGGTATTTTATCTCTGCAGTAAAGGTATTCCTGATGTTTTCTGTGCTTTTCTCAAGTCCAGTTAGTATCCTTATGAGTGTTGCTTTATTTTTTTAAAGAATTTATTTATTTATTCATGACACACACACACACACACACAGAGAGAGAGAGAGAGAGAGAGAGAGAGATTAAGAGAGAGAGAGAGAGAGAGGTAGAGACACAGGCAGAGGGAGAAGCAGGCTCCATGCAGGGAACCTGATGTAGGACTTGATCCTGGGTCTCCAGGATCAGGCCCTGGGCTGAAGGCAGTGCTAAACCACTGAGCCACCTGGGCTGCCCTGATTGTTGCTTTACATTCTGGATCAGACATATTATTTATATCTGTTTCAATGAGATCCCTGGCTCTGACCTTTTCTTCTTTCTTTTGGGATGAATTCCTCTGTCTTGGCATTTTGTCTAGGTCTCTGTCTTCTGTGCATTAAAAAAAAGCCCTTTATGTTTTCTGCTCTTCAGAGTAACAGCTTAATGAAAAAGAGGTCATATACCGTCCAGGGCCTGGCACTGCAGGAAGTGTCTCTGGTGTGTGCTGAGTGCACACTGCTGCTGTGTTATGGTTGCTCTTTCCCTCAGTTCAATCCTCTGCAGAGTTTCTCCTTGCTTGTAGTGGGGAGTGTTTGGACCTTGGCGAGAGTGTGGCAAGTTTTTTTTTTTTTTTTTTAAATTTTTTTCTTTATTTATTATAGGCACACAGTGAGAGAGAGAGAGAGAGGCAGAGACACAGGCAGAGGGAGAAGCAGGCTCCATGCACCAGGAGCCCGACGTGGGATTCGATCCGGGGTCTCCAGGATCGCGCCCTGGGCCAAAGGCAGGCGCCAAACCGCTGTGCCACCCAGGGATCCCCGAGAGTGTGGCAAGTTTTAACTAGGTGTGCTGTGTTTCCTTATTAAGAGAGGCCTGATACTATTTCCATTAGAACCGAAGCTTTGCAGAACTCCATGGTCAGTAGATGCTGAGTATGGGGGTTTGTGCTGGTCTTCTGGGGGAAGGGCCAGTGCACTGGCCCTCAGCATACTTGTCTGAGAAAAGTAGCACCTGCAGAGTGCAGGGAATGAGGCGTGGTGTGAGCAGATTAGGCAGCCAGTTTTGGCCTTATGCTGTTTACTGAAGTTAGTTTATGTTGAGGGGTGGGGGAGGGAAATGGAACCAACTAGCTTCTTTGTCCTTAGAGAGAGGAGTTTGTGCTTGCTGATGGCAAGGAAGCCCTCCCAGAAAAGCAAATAATTTTCCTCCTGTGTCCTAGGTGTTTTTCAGATTGCTTTTTCCACACTGTCTGTGTCCAGATTGCTTGCTTGCTTGAGACAGTGCAGTGAACTTTGGGCTCTCCTCTAGCCAGGCTGCCTGAGTATTTAGACTCCAAACTTTAGCAACCTGTTGTGGGGACCCACACTGGTCTTCTAGGGTCTGCTGTGGTGGGATTGATGTGGGTTGGACCCAGAAGGGGAATTGCACCATCGTACAAGAGCGTGGGGTTTGGAGCAAAGCACTAAAGAAACAATGTCCAAGTTAGCCACCCTCAGCAGGTGTCTTGGTGTCTATGTTGAGGAGAGGGGAAGGAAAATGGTCCCTGCTGGCTCCTTTGTTCCCAGAGAAGCAAAGCCACCTGACTCAGAGGCACTTCAAGAATGGGGAACCATCTCTCCCGCTGTGTCTCAGGTGATCCTCAGATTGCGCCTTCTGCCCCCAGGTTACCTGCCTGCTTTCTCTACAGGATCACTGTAGTGCCTTTAGGGCTCTATATCGGACATGCAGCAGACCTCTAAAACTCCAGTCTTTGAGGCTTGCTGATTGCAAAAACTCATGAAAATCAGCCCCTCTGTTTTCCCAGTCAATGGCTTTGGGGAAATGTTTTCCTTTTGTGATTTTCTGTGCACTGCTCTCTCTGTCTCGCCTCTCTCTGTGACCAGGGTTCCCAACCCTCCACATCATCCATGATCCCTTTCTCCCCCAAACCACCTCTCTGCACCTCCTATCTTCCATGATGTGGCTTCCCCTCTCCCTCTAGTTGTGCAGTTTGTTCTGTCAGTCTTCAGTTAGATTTCTTGGGTATTCAGAATGAGTTGATACTTATGTAGCTGTGTTTGAGGGACGAGGCAACGCCAGGGCCCACCCACTACTCTGCCATCCTAGCTCCTGGCTGTACTTGTCCATTACAAGGGACTGCTGAGAAAGGTACCTAAATGGATTCTTCCTCCCCACATATTGTCACAGCAGATACAGTGTCAGTTAACTTGCCAGACCAAAACCAGATAAGAACACTACTAAAAAGAAAATTATAGGCTAATTTCTCTGATATAAATAGATGCAAAATTGTCAACAAAATATTAGCAAACTGAATTCCACAAAGCATTAATTGTCTCATACACCATAATCAAGTGGGATTTATTCCAGGGATGCAAAGATGGTTCAACATCCACAAATCAATCAACATGATACACCACATTAACAAAATGAAGGATAAAAATCATATGATCATCTCAGTAGATGAAGAAAAAGCATTTGACAAAATTCAACATCCATTTAAGATAAAAATCCTCAATAAAAGTGGATGTGGGGTAATGTACCTCAATATAATAAAAACCATATATGATAAGCCCACACCTAACATACACTATGGTGAATAACTGAAAGCTTTTCCTCTAAGATCAGGAACAATACAAGGATGCCCACTTTTGCCACTTTTATTTAACATAGTGTTTATTGGAAAGCCTAGCCAGAGAAATTAGACAAGAAAAAAAAAAAGGCAGCTAAATCAGAAATGAAGAAGTAAAATTGCCACTACTTGCAGATGACAAGATTTTATACATAGAAAACCCTAAAGAATCAATGAAAAAACTGTCAGAACTAATAAACAAATTCAGTACTGTTGCAGGATACAAAATCAATGTATAAAAATCTGCTGTTTCTATACAGTAGCCATGAGCTAGGCATCGGAAAGAGAAATTAAGAAAACAATTTTAATTCCATCAAAAAGAATAAAATACCTAAGAATAAATTTAATCAAGGAAATGAAAGACCCATACACTGAAAATTATGACATTGATGAAAAGAATTGAAGAGGACACACATAAATGGAAAGATAGTCCATGCTCATGGATTGGAAGAATTAATATTGTTAAAATGTCCATGTTACTCAAAGCAATCCACAGATTCAATGCAATCCCTATCAAAATCCCAATGGCACTTTCTATAGAATGAGAACAATCTTATAATTTATATGAAACCAGAAAAGACCCCAAATAGCCAAACCAATATTGAGAAAGAACAAAGCTGGAGGCATCATGATACTTGTTTTTTTTTTTAAAACTATGTGACAAAACTATAGCAGTGAAAACTGTATGATATTGGCATAATATCATAGATATTATAGATTATCGCATAGATTAATGGAACAGAATAGAGAACCCAGAAATAACTCATGTATATATGGTCAATTAATTTACAACAAAGGATTCAAGAGTATGCAGAGTGGAAAGGACAATTTCTTTAATAAACGATGTTGGGAAAACTGAACATCTACATGCAAAAGAATAAAACTAGACTATCTTATGCCATACACAAAAATTAACTCAAAATGGACTAAAGACTTGAATGTAAGACCAGGAACCATAAAACATTTAGAAGAAAACAATGACAGTAGAATCCTTGACATCGATTTTAGAGATGACTTTTTGGATCTGACTTTAAAAGCAAAGGCAGCAAAAGCAAAAGTACAGTTGACTCTGAACTCTATGGCTCCACTTACATGTAGATTTTTCTCAATAAATACAGTACTGTAAATGTATTTTTTATTTCTTATAATTTTCTTAATATTTTCTTTTCTCTAGCTTTATTGTAAGAATATAGTACATATGTACTATGTATACAAACATACAGAATAAGTATTATCAGCTGTTTATGTTATCAATAAGGTTTCTGCCAACAGTAGGCTATTAGTAGCTATGTGTTTAGGGAGCCAAAGGTTATACATAGATTTTCTACTGTGTATCAGTGCTCCAACCCCCACATTGTTCAAGGGTCAACTGTGAGCAAGTGTAGTTATATTAAACTAAAAATCTTCTGCACAGCAAAAGAAACCATCAGTAAAATGAAACAGTAATCTACTGAATGAGAGAAGATACTTGCAAATAATATATCTGGTGAGTTAATATCCAAAATACATAAAGAACTCATACAACTCAATAACAAAAAACCCCAAACAACCCCAAACAATTAAAAATTGGGCAAAGGATCTGAATAGACATTTTTTCAAAGAAGACAACAGTTACAAACATGCACATAAAAAGATGCTCAACATCATTAATCAGCAGGGAAATACAAATCAAAACCACAATGAGATGTTACTTGCAGTGTTAGTTACTAACACCTGTTCGAATGACTAGTATCAAAAAGACAAGAAATAACAAGTGTTGGTGAGGATGTGGAGAAAAGGGAATCCTTGTGCACTATTGGTGGAAATGTAAATTGGTGCAGTCACTATGGAAAATTAAAAAATTAAAACTAGAACTAGCATATGATCCAACAATTCCACTTCTGGGCATTTTTCCAAAGAAAATGAAAACACTAGTTCAAAAAGATATATGCACCCCTATGATCATTGCAGCATAATTTACAATAGTCAACATATGGAAACAATCTAATTGTTCATTGACAAATAAATGGATAAAGACGTGGTATATATACAATGGTTAAGTATAGATACTTAGCTATAAAAAAATCACAGCTTGCCATTTGAAACAATATAGATGAACCTAGAGGATATTATGCTAAGTGAAATAAGTCAAACAGGGAAAGAAAAATACCATATGATTTCACTTATGTGTAGATTCTGAAAAACAAATGAGAAATTAAAAAAAACCCTCATAAGTACAGAGAACAGAATGGTAGCTTGCAGAGAGGACCCTGGGAGCTAGGGAGTATGTGAAATGGATGAAGAGAGTCAAGAGATACAAACCTCCATTTATAGAATAAATAAGTCACGGAGATGTATGGTAATGTACAGTATGGTGAGGATAGTCAACAATATTGTATTGCATATTTGAAATCTACCGGGAGAGTAAATCTTAAAAGCTCTCATCACAAGAAAAAATTTTGTGACTTTGTATGATAATGGATGGTAATTTAGACTAATTGTGGTGATCATTTTGCAGCATATACAGATATAGAATCATTATATTGTACACCTGAAACCAACATAATCTTATACATCAATTGTACCTCAAAAAAAAAAATTAGCCCTGCCAGGCTGGTGTCTCTCCTTCCTAGTGGTCCTTTGGGTCAAGGATCTGAATTACACGGGTGGTAGTCACAGCTTAAACTTACAAGGAATTTTGCTATGTCTCCTGGAAGAGGTGTTCTCCCTTTGGGAACCTTGAGTTGCAGAGCTCAGAGCTGCAAGGACAGGAAGCACAAATTTCCCATGTGGGTCACTGGATATGATGGCAAGTGATGCTACCAGGCCATGTATTCTTCATTTGGGGGCACAGCACCAGGTAAGGGTTTCCAGACCATGGCACCTGGGTAATCTCAGTCAGTTAAGCAGGGAGTCCCTAGCAGGACTCTTGATTTCAGCTCAGGTCTTTTTTTTTTTTAAAGATTTTATTGATTTATTCATGAGACACACACACACACACACACACACAGAGAGAGAGAGAGAGAGAGAGAGAGAGAGAGGCAGAGACACAGGCAGAGGGAGAAGCAGGCTCCATGCAGGGAGCTTGATGCGGGACTTGATCCTGGGACTCCAGGATCACACCCTGGGCCGAAGGCAGACACTAAACCGCTGAGCCCCCCAGGGATCCCCTCAGCTCAGGTCTTGATCTCAGTGTCGTAAGTTCAAGCCTCATGTAGGGCTCCATGCTCAGCATAGAAAAAAAGAAACAAAGAAACAAAGAAAGAAACAAAGAAAGAGAGAGAAAGGAAAAAGGAAAGAAAGGAAAGAAAGAAAAGGGGGAGCTAGGTGGGGGGATGGGGTGACTGGGTGATGGGCACTGAGGGGGGCACTTGATGGGATGAGCACTGGGTGATATGCTATATGTTGGCAAATTGAACTCCAGTAAAAAAAAATATATATGTATATATACATATATATGTATATGTATATACACAACACAGCCTGTATATATATACATATATATATTCATTAAAAAAAAAAAAAAAAGAAGAAGGAAAGAAAGAGAAAGTGTTCCCAGGCCATGTATTCTTCCTTTGGGGGACACATCTCTATATAAGGATTTTGATTAAAAATGGGTACTGTTTTGGGGGCACCCCATCATCTGAAATTATTATTGTCAAGCTTTGGTATTCAATTTGCCATTAATCCCAGGCCTTATTCCCAGCCCAGTGTAATCACTGGGCACTGTTCCCTCTAATCCTGTCTGGTGGCCTGTGGAGTTTCCTCTCTGATGCGCACTATCAGTGCTCTGCTGAATACTTGAGGGAGATCCTCTGCAGAGCTCCGGAGTTCTCTTCCTGTACAGTTCTATGTCCTGCACTCTAGCTTTCTTGATCTTTCTAGGTTCTCAGATCTGTCTTTCCGGTTTAGGAGGTCTGCTAGCTTTCACTTGGACCCCTACTCTGTACCATGTCTTGGAAACTGTCCCAAGGCCTTACCTGGAGCAGTCTTAGGGCTCACTTGTAGATTTCCTGTCTCAGGGATCACTCCTTCCCTATCTGACATCCATTGTCTAAAAAATAAATTTTCATGTATTTTGTCCAGTTTTTGTTGTTTCAGAAGGGGTTGAGTTCTGCATAACTCAGTGTATGCAGAATTTACCTAGGTGGTTTTTTTGTTTTGTTTTGTTTTGTTTTGTTTTTAATTACCTGGAGTTTTGTAAATCTAAATGTTCCCTCCAGTTTCTCCATCACTCCTTTCCCTTCGGGGCAATGTCAATCTGGAATTTCCTGGTCTGCAAAGCAAAGTTTCCCAAATTAAAGTAATAGCAGGACAATAAAAACAAAACAAAACAAAACAAAAAACATATATTGCTTAACCATATCACCTCTCATCTTGCAAAAATGATGACTCATACAATTTCTTTTGCCTTAATCAAGTTTTATTGTCTTACCTGAGGAAGAGACACAGAAGATTCTGTTAGTTTCTACACCCTATTTATTCTTGGTTTTATTTTGTGGGGGAAATTGCACAACCACACATGTGAGAAACAAAATCACACCCAATATTAGGAACTTCAAAAGTACCCCAGGAGAGTCCATTGCACCCCCTGAATCTCTTTCCGCTCAGTCAATAAGATACTTTTCTGCTTGCTTGAATGTGGAGAGAGATTGTATGTCTAGGTCCCTAAAGCCCAGGCATCAGTCTCTGTAGTTTTAGAGGCTTCTTCCTATGTGCATCACTGGTGCAGGGGAGACAGAAAAACTGGCCTGGCTCCTGGTGGGGGGGCCCCCACAAACCCTGTTCCCTGTGGTGTAGGGAATAATTCTAACAGAGGCTAGAACTCTGGGCATTTGGGCTCCCTACAGCATCTCTGGCTGTTCATATACCCTGCTCTGTGGTGTTGAACTGACATAGAAATGAAAGTCCCAGCTTCTTTAAATTAATACTACAGGAGGACGGGCGCCTTAAGTGGACTTCACTGAGGTGCACTGAAGAGTCATTTTGGTTGCTTTTCAAATAACTAAGGGCAAAAATTCAACATTCAGCTAACACTGAGGCAGAAGCCAGTTATCACTATCATAGTAAGAGCTTATGGGAGATAAGAATGAATCTAACATTTTATTAAAAATTGCAAATTTTAAACTTCTACTTAAAGTGAAAAACATGCATTTATTGTATATAGCCACAAACTACTACCATATTAAAATTCTTGGCATTTTGGTTAAACAAGTCTATATAGCTTGCACAGTTACAATTTTGCATAACAATTTAGCTTTTGGTAATATGCTGTTTAGAAAAATCACAAGTTCTGTTATACACGAGCAGTCATTTTTTTTTTAAAGATTTTATTTACTTATTCATGATAGACACACACAGAGAGAGAGAGGCAGAGACACAGGCAGAGGGAGAAGCAGGCTCCATGCTGGGAGCCCAATGCGGGACTTGGTCCCGGGACTCCAGGATTGCGCCCTGAGCAAAAGGCAGGTGCCAAACTGCTGAGCCACCCAGGGATCCCTGAGCACTCATTTTCAAATCTGATACTCTAGGTGTACAATTTGCACATAGTTAAGCTGATGGACCCATATGCTTTAGTGTGAGAACTTCAGTTGCTGAAGTTCTGAATTTCCCCATGGGGTTTCCATCTTGCACTTTGATGATACCCACAAAATGCTTCAGGATACTGAAGTTTAGGTGATAAAGGCCAGAGTGTATTCACTTAGCTGCTGAATCAAACTCATGCATAATCCAGTAATACGTAAAAGTTTCTTTAAATTACTATTTCAAGATCTGCCCCAACACAGCCTGTTCTTGCTTTGGGAACAGAAAAGAGAAAGACACTTGCTGAGTATATTTCTTTTTCTTTTTTCTTTTTCTCTTTCTTTCTTTCTTTCTTTCTTTCTTTCTTTCTTCTTTCTCTTTCTTTCTTTCTTTCTTTCTTTCTTTCTTTCTTTCTTTCTTTCTTTCTTTTTTGTGTTCCATTGAAGAAAAATACAAAATTAGTTTGCCTTCTTTCCTGAATGATGGCAATTTCAGGAAGTCCTGGAACAAACAATTTCCAATTCAGTGAATCCAGATGATTTTTTTTTTATTGTGTTGGGAGTTGGCTTAGGCCATGCATAGTGGAAGCTGTATGGATCTATATGCAAAACACCTCTGTGTACTCTGATCTAGGTCTTATATGAAAGCTCCTCTAGGCATTTACAAGCACATTTTGGCTACATTTCATTCCAAATAGAAATTTTATTGGACCACATCTTTAAATTATCCTTAGTTACAGTTTAGAAGTTTCTTACAACACTAAACATATTCTTACTATATGATACACAGCAATCATACATCTTGGTATTTACTCAAGTAGTTGAAAACTTATGTCTACGCAGATAACAGCACACAGATGTATAAAATAGCTTTATTCTCAAAGGCCAAAACTTGAAAGCAACGAGGACATCCTTTATTTTGTTTATCTGAGAATTTTATTTTAATTTATTTTTAATTTTTAAAAATTTAAGTTCAGTTAATTAACATATAATGTATTATTAGTTTCAGAGGTAGAGGTCAGAGTGATTCATCAGTCTTTTTTTTTAAGAGTTTATTTATTAATTCATGAGAAACACACGAGAGAGGCAGACACAGGTAGAGGAAGAAGCAGACTTCCTGCAGGGAGCCCAATGAAGGACTTGATCCTGGACCTGGGATCACGTCTGGAGCCAAAGGCAGACACGCAACCACTGAGCCACCCAGGAGTCCCGATCAGTCTTGTATAATATCCAGTGGTCTACATCACATTTCCTTCTTTTTTTTAAATTTTATTTTAACACCAAACATTTAATTTTCAAGGGGTGGGGGGATTTTACAGCATCAAAAACTTTGACATATGTCCAAGAAATATTTTTAAACCATCTATATTTAAGACATTTCCTTCTTAATGTCCATCAGCTAGTTACCCCATCCTCCTACCTCTACTCCCCTCCAGCGACTCTCAGTTTGTTTCCTATGATAAGAGTCCATTATGGTTTGTCTTCCTCTCTGATTTTACCTTGTTTTATTTTTTTCCTCTCTTCCCCTGTGTTCATCTGTTTTGTTTCTTAAATTCCACATATGAGTGAAATCATATGATAATTATCTTTCTCTGATTGACTTGTTTTGCTTAGCATAATACCTTCCAGTTCCATCCAGACAAGTGGATAAAAAAGATGTGATACAATGAGATACCACCTCACACCAGTGAGAATGGGGAAAATTAACAAGGCAGGAAACAACAAATGTTGGAGAGGATGTGGAGAAAGGGGAACCCTCCTGCACTGTTGGTGGGAATGTGAACTGGTGCAGCCACTCTGGAAAACTGTGCGGAGGTTCCTCAAAGAGTTAAAAATAGACCTGCCCTACGACCCAGCAGTTGCATTGTTGGGGATTTACCCCAAAGATTCAGATGCAATGAAACGCCGAGACACCTGCACCCCGATGTTTCTAGCAGCAATGTCCACAATAGCCAAACTGTGGAAGGAGCCTCGGTGTCCATCAAAAGATGAATGGATAAAGAAGATGTGGTTTATGTATACAATGGAATATTACTCAGCCATTAGAAACGACAAATACCCACCATTTTCTTCAACGTGGATGGAACTGGTGAGTGAAGTAAGTCAATCAGAGATGGAAAAACAGTGTATGTTCTCATTCATTTGGGGAATATAAATAATAGTGAAAGGGAATATAAAGGAAGGGAAAAGAAATGTTGGGAAATATCAGGAAGGGAGACAGAACATAAAGACTCCTAACTCGGGGAAACGAACTAGGAGTGGTGGAAGGGGAGGAGGGCGGGTGTTGGAGGGGAATGGGTGACGGGCACTGAGGCGGACACTTGATGGGATGAGCACTGGGTGTTTTTCTGTATATTGGTAAATTGAACACCAATAAAAATTAATTTATAAAAAAAAAGATGTGATATATATATATACACACACACACACAATGGAATATTATTCAGTCATCAGAAAGGATGGATACTTACCATTTACACTGATGCAGATGGAACTAGAGGGTATCATGCTGAGTAAAATGCTGAGTAAAATGAGTCAATCAGAGAAAGACAATTATTATATTATTTCACTCATATGTAGAATATAAGAAATAGTGAAAGGGACCATAAGGGAAGATGAGGAAGGGGGAGGGAATTAGATAGGAAGACAAACCATGAAAGACTCCTGATTCTGGGAAACAAAGGGTTGCAGAAGGGGAGGGGGGTGGGGGGATGGGGTAACTGCGTGATGGGCATTAAGGAGGGCACATGCTGTGATGAGCAGTGGGTGTTATACTATACGTTGGCAAATTGAATTTAAATAAAACAAATAAGGTAAAAAGATGTCAAGAAAACAGCAAAAGAAATGCAAGAACAGAATGAAGAAAGTCAGGGGGACTGCAAAACCAATGTTGGTGCTGGTAAAAAGTGAGCTGGAGATTGGACAACAGAAGGAGTAAAGATTTTGCAGTGGCTTTAGCTTTGGTGATTCTGTAAATTTTTCATGAGACGATTAATAAACTAAGAATGTTAAAGAAATAAAATAAAAAGAAATGAACTATTAAGCCATGAATAGATGTGGAGGAAACTTAAATGTATATTACTGAAAGAAGGAAATCTGAAAAGTCTGCATTCTATATGCTTCCAACTACATGGCATTCTGGAAAGGCAAAGCTATGGAGGTGGTAAAAAGATCAGTGGTTACCAGGTATAAGCAGGAGGAGGAATGAATAGATTAAACAGAATATTTTCAGGGCAACGAAACTATTCCATATGATACTACAGTGATGAATATGTCATTATACATGGTGGCACAAACTCATAAAATGTACACCAAGAGTGAACCCTAATGTAAACTGTGGACTTCGGGTAATCAATGTAGATTATGTGTGTCAATGTAGGTTCATCAGTTGTAATAAATGTACAACTGGAAAACATGTTCATAATAGGGGAGGCTATGCATAATAGGGGCAGAGGTATGTGGGAAATCTCTGTACATTTTACTCAGTTTTTCTTGAACCTAAAACTACTCAAAAAATAAAGTCTACTTGACAAAAATATACTTACTAGTGAAATGAAGCATAGTCATACTCTTTTTAAAAAATATTTTATTTATTCATGAGAGATGCAGAGAGAGAGGCAAAGACATAGGAAGAGGGAGAAGCAGGCTCCCTTTGGGGAGCCTGATGTAGGACTTGATCCCAGGACCCCAAGATCATGACCTGAGCCAAAGGCAAATGCTCAACCAGAGCCACTCAGGTGCCCCCATAGTCCTACTCTTAAACACCTAAGTAAAGCTCTCCTTTCAATAATATGTTTAAACTATAGAATGCTAATGTAAGTTATTTTATAGAAACACTTAAAGGAGAAAGGAAATCAAATAATATTTCTTTTTTTTTTTTTAAGATTTCATTTATTTATTCATGAGAGACACAGAGAGAGGCAGAGACATAGGCAGAGGGAAAAGCAAGCTCCATGCAGGGAGCCCGATGCTCAACTGCTGAACCACCCAGGCATACCTCAAATAATATTTCTACATAGCATTTTATTTTTTATTTTTAAAAAGATTTTATTTATTTATTTATTTATTTATTTATTTATTTATTTGGGGGTGGGGGGAGAGGGAGAGGGAGCACAAGCTCGGGAGGAGGCAGAGGGAGAGGGAAAAGCAGACTCTCCACTGAGCAGGGAGCCTGACATGGGCTTGATCCCAGGACCCCAAGATTATGACCTGAGCAGAAGGCAGATGCTTAACTGACCAAACCACCCAGATGCCCCCCTAAATAACATTTTAAAGAGAGATAAGTTGAACAGCTTCTGAAGGTCAATGTTTGCTACACTGTCATCGTGTTCCCCCACTGGGCTGTGGTTAGATCATGACATTGAGTTTATTACTTTTGTGTTGTGTCAATACTGTTGGAATTCTACAAATCATCTTCCTCATAGACTGAAGATGCTGTCATGTTCCATTAGGAGCAGGATTCCCACAGAGCCCCAGATGACTAGTATATTAGTTTGCTTGGGCTGCCCTTACAAAGTACCACAGACTAGATGGCTTCAACAACAGAGACTTATTGTCTCACAGTTCTGGAGGCTGAAGTCCAAAATCAGGGTTGGTTTCTCCTGGGGCCTCTCTCCTTGGCTTATCAATGGCTGTCTTCTCCCTGTGTTTTTAGTGTCTGTGTCCTAATCTCCTCTTATAAAGGTACCAGTCTTTGGATTAGGGCCCACTCTAATGACCTCGTTTCACTCTAATTACACCTTAAAATATCTCCAATTACAGTCACATTCTGGGGTAATGGGGTTAGGACTTCAACATGTGGTTTGCGGGATGACACAATTCAGCTCACAGCTAGGTTCTGACCCAAGTTAAAGGTCTGTGGGGCCTGCTTGGAAAGTTCATGACCACTGTGTGTCAGAATCAATTCCCCTGAGAAGGCACGCTTTTTTTGTTTGTTTACAGATCAAATTGTTTTTGGATGTGTTTACCCAACTACATGTTTGCAGTGATAAACATGGAAATTGAGAAGGTTGCTGAGTTGTTGGTCCCACCTCCACATTCATCTAAGAACATGGCACATGTATCATACCCATCTCCTTCCTGGAATTTATATAGACAAAGTCTCTTAAGATGATCTTTATAAAATATTTCTCCTAGTTGGATACCTGTGCTGGAAAAATTGTGTGATTATGAAAATGAGTGTGTAGATAAGATAAATGCCTGATATGAAAAAGAAGGTAAATTTCAGTCAGCTTAATTCTGGAACTGAGACAAGGCCAACTCTTTCTTCATATGTGAATTCATCTTTCAGAGAGTTCTCTGATACTTCCCCAATAAAGGCAGAAGGAATATCACTTTTTTCCCCAATAAAACACATTATATGGATTCCCTATAAATTAAGTTAATCAGTATCAGTCTTAAGAACTATGGCTGCTTTGTATCCTGCTCTCTGTTTATTTAAAAATCTTAATATCAAAATTACTATCAATAGAACTGAGCAGAGAAATGCAAGATGAGCTTGGAGCATCTTGAGTCAGGGAAGTAAGGAAGCTCTCACTAAATAAATAAAATAAGGAAATAGGAATGAAAAGAGTGGGAGGGAGACAGAGAAACAGAAATGGAGGGAGAGAGGTAAGGAGAAAAAGAAAAAAGTAAAGAAAAGGAAAGGAGGAAGAGAGGAAGGATGGGGGAGTGTCAAAGGGACACAGGAGCAAACTGAAAGAACTCCCAATGGCCAAAGCTAAAAAACTTTGAACAAAAGAAATGATAATAGTAATGGATTATAACCTAAAGAATAAAGTAACTATCCATACATTCATACTGACATAAATTATTGAAGAAATAAATGGGGGAGAAGGGGCAAATCTTCCTTAAAGAGAATATCAAATTATATATGTGGATTCTCTTCCCTCCGAGAGTAGAGCTTAAGTCCCTTACTCCTGAGTGTGGGCCTAGTGACTTGCTTCAAAAAAAAAAAAAAGTGTGGAATAGTGTGGAAAGGAAAAATTAGTAACTTGACAGCAGAGAAACCTGGCAGGCATGACCTTAACTAAATGACCAAAGTGTTAACTTTGGTTAAATTATGTTGATGTGTATTCTTCAACATGAAATGATGAGAACGGCCCTTTATCTGTGGCATTCTTGCCAAACCCACAACCCCAGTCTAATAATGAGAAAACAGACAAACCCAACTTGAGGAACTTCTATAATATATTTCAACTTTCAAGGTCATGAAAACAAGATTGAAAAACTGTCACAGACCAGAGGAGACTAAAGAGCACGCAATATGATGACCACTGGGTGTTATACACAACTGATGAATTATTGAACTCTACATCCCAAACTACTGATATACTCTATGTTGGCTAACTGAATTTAAATTAAGAGAATTAAATAAATTGAATTGCCCTGAAAAAAAGGGGGGGGCATAGTGACTGAATTCAGGATGAGATCTTGAGACAGAGGAGGGATATTCATGGAAAAACTAGTGGAATTCACATAGTGTCTGTAGTTTAATTAATAGTATTATGCTAGTGTTAATTTCTTAGTTTTGACAAGTGTATAATGGCTATGTAAGATGTTAACATAAGGGGAATCTAGGTGAAGGGTATATAAGAACTCTGAACTATCTTTGCAACTTTTCTGTAAAGTGAAAATTACTCCAAAATAAAAATTTAATTAAAAAATTACACATGAAAAGCTGTTCAACATCACTAATCATCAGGGAAATACAAATCAAAATCACAATGAAATGTCACCTCACACCTGTCAGAATGGGTAATATAAAAAAAGACAAGAAATAAAGAGTGTTAGCAAGAATGTGAAGAAAAGAGAAAGTTCAAGCACTGTTGGTGGGAATGTGAATTGGTGCAGCGACTGGAAAACAGTATGGAGTTTTCTCAAAAAATTGGTAATAGATCACCATAAAATACAGTGATTCCACTTCTGGGTATTTATCCAAAGAAAATGAAAACACTAACTTGAAAATATATTTGTACTCCCATGTTCCCTGCAACATTATTCACAATAGCCCAGATATGGAAACAACTGAAGTGTCTATTGATGGATGAAAGGATAAAGTAGATCACACACACACACACACACACACACACACACACACACTGAAATGTTATGCAACCATAAAAAAAGAATGAAATCTTGCCATTTGCTACAATATGGATGGACCATAAAGGTATTATGCTAAGTGAAATAAATCAGACAGAGAAAGACAAATACAGTATGATCTCACTTATATTTGGAATCAAGAGAACAAAACAAGACAAAAAAATAAGCTTAGGGTTATAGAGAACAGATTGGTGGTTACCACAAGTGAGGGGTAAAGGGCAGGAGAATAGGTGAAGGGAATCCAAAGGTACAAACTTGCAGTTGCAAAGTAAGTGTCAGGGGATCCCTGGGTGGCTCAGCAGTTTGGTGCCTGCCTTTGGCCCAGGGAGTGATCCTGGAGTCCCGGGATCGAGTCCCACATCAGGCTCCCTGCATGGAGCCTGCTTCTCCCTCTGCCTGTGTCTCTGCCTCTCTCTCTCTCTCTTTCTCTATGTCTACCATGAATAAATGAAATCTTTAAAAAAAAAAAGTGTCAAAACCCCCCCCCCCAAAAAATAAGAAAAGTGTCATAAGGATGTAATGTACAGCATGGAAACTATAGTTATTATACCATATTGCATATTTGAAAGTTGCTAGAGCTGGGGCACCTGGGTGGCTCAGAGGTTGAGAATCTGCCTTTGGCTCAGGGCATGATCCCGGGGTCCTGGGATTGGGCCCCACATCAAGCTCCCCAAGGGGAACCTGCTTCTTCTTCTGCCTATGTCTCTGCCTCTCTCTGTGTGTCTCTTGTGAATAAATAAATAAAATCTTAAAAAAAAAAAAAGCTGCTAGAGCAAATTTTAAAAGTTCTCATCATAAGAAGAGATGTATTAACTATATATGGTGACAGATGTTAACAACAACTAATTGCAGTGATTATTTGCAATATATACAGATATTGAATCATGTGTTATGTACCTAAAACTACTATAATGTTATACCTCAATTTTAAAACAATCTAGGGAAGGATAAAAAATTATAATCATTTTTCTAATTAACTTAGTGAGAATCCTAGTGTTTTTTTCAGTGGTGAAAGTGCTGTGAGTTTATAGACTTCTCTGGTTCTGAGTTAATTTCTGGTTCAAAGCCAGAGATTTAGGCTTCAGCCTAAAGCCTATAACCAAAACTTGCCTAGGGTCATTAAATGTCTAAGGTATATTTTCAAAGCTACACTAAATATGTCAAAATATCCCCATCTAAGGGCAATTAGGTTTGAGAATGCAAGGGACTGAACCGTCATAATGGCCTGTATCTGAGTGGGCACTGGCATTAACATTGCTGGAGGGACAACCCCAGAACATACAAGGTCGCTTGTCCATAATATTGCTGCAGGAGGAATCTCTGCCAGGACTTTAGGATGAGTGTCCACACTGGCCCCCACAACCTCAAGACCAAGCCTACAAATGAATATTATTACATTTTTGTTACTGGAAATTTCGAACTCAAATTCTAAAAGTATAACACTCTAGTGCAGGAGTAATAATATTGCCTCACACGTAGCACCTCCATCCTTCCTCTTATTGCTGCACGGCGCATTGGCAACACCAATTAGGTGCTGGCTTTTAATGGCACTTCAAAAAAAATGTAATGAATCCTTTTACGGTGAGCCCTTACAGACATTTCTGCTTTTGGAGCCAACGTTGTGGCTGCATCAGCGTGATTCCCGGGATTGCAAGATGTACCTCAGCAACAACCATGAGAAAACTGAAAAAACAAGGTGCTCTGGAAGATACCTGTGCCTGTGCCACCTGGGCTGGCACCATCTTGTAGAGCCCTGAAGGGCCTTCCAGAAGGTCCACACCTGTGCCGACCGTATGCCACTGGGTATAGCAGCAACTGACCAAGAAAAGGATCACCATGTTTTGGGTTTTTTCCCCTGAAAAAGGCAAATTATGTCATGGAAAATTCTAAAATAAAGGACAGCCATTTCTATTCACTATACTTTGCTATCATGTGCTTAGAAAAAGGAACTTTTGCTCTTTAAAAATTGCAGATCACAGGCCTTCCTTGTGAAGCTCTGTGTTACTTCAGTGCTTACAGCACAGCAACCGGGCTGATGTTAAGCCTCATGGAAAGGAGCAGGTCATTCCTTCTGGGCTCCGTGAGGAGAAGGCAATGGCAGGAGCCCAGGTGAGCGCACATGGCCACAGTCTCTGACATGGCAGGCCACGACGGTCCCTCCATCCTGCACAGTGTCACGAGTTGGCCGTACAGCTGTCGAAATGCTGCTTCCTCTAGGCCTGATCCACGGAACTCTGAGAGGATGGCTCTCAGGAAGCCCTGTTCTGGAACGAAGGTATTTCTTAAAACAAGGTGTGTGTTCTCACAAGTGGTTGAGGCCACTTATGGCTCAGAGGCCAAAGGCATAGCAGAAAATAGTATTTTAAATAACATGTTTTCTAGAAGTAACTGGGTACCAAGTGGTCAATAGCTTGAGCCAATCTAAAAGCCCCTCATCTTTACCTGCGGGCAGCATTCTCCAGTGACCATATTTACACACCTTTTATTTTAAAATTTCAGCTTCTCTAGATCACACACTATAGGGAACTGTCTTCTTAAAGTATTCTTATGAAGTCTATTCTGAATTTGATGAGGAAACACAAAATAGGTACCTCATTTTTCAGTATCATGTTCCTAATGTCTTCATATGTTTCATATTCTTTAGCCTAAACCAAAGGTGACTAATCATACATGATTTGGGAGTTTCACCTTAAGACATTTTTGACAGCCCAGAAACAGAGCCACATGTGTACATGTGTATGGGGATTTCTTCCTGTTGTAAATTTAGAGGTCTAGAGTTTGTTATATAGTCAGGGCTGCTGGGGATGCTTT
Organism: Vulpes lagopus; assembly: GCF_018345385.1. Taxonomy (NCBI): domain Eukaryota; kingdom Metazoa; phylum Chordata; class Mammalia; order Carnivora; family Canidae; genus Vulpes; species Vulpes lagopus. The sequence continues at coordinate 22,114,405 of NC_054831.1, read as the reverse complement.
TTTTTTTTTTTTTTTTTTTTTAAGATTTCATTTGTTTATTTGAAAGGGAGAGTGGAAGCATGGGGTTGGGGGAGGGGCAGGTCCCAGGACCCTGAGATCATGACCTGAGCAGAAGGCAGGTACTTAACAGTATAGTCATGGCTTCATAAGGCTAGGCCTGATTATTATGTTTTTCCTGGTGGCAAGACTATTCTAAAATATTATCATTTCAACATGTAACCAATATAAAAACAAGATATTTTAGCTTTTTTTTTTTAACCGAGTCTTTGAAATCTGGTGTTTATTTCGTGCTTTCAGTACATCTAAAACTGACTATTTTGACTAGCCACCTTTCTAGAGTTCACCACCTGTATGAGACCACATAGGTCTAGATGTAAATCTCAAAAGTTCTTTTTTTGCTGCCTCACCCCCTACTCCCAGCCTCTTTCAACTTACTGAGACTGACCTGGCCACCGTGTAAGCTGTGGAGTGGATAGTGGCTTCCTCATCTGATTTTGCTGTATTGCTGAGTCCCTCTGAGTAATTAAGAAACTGGATGTACTAGTGAAGCTCTTAGGGTTTAGATTCTTGGTTCAGCTTTTCCAATCCAAATTTTTATGCTCTTTCCTTGTCTCTGTACTCAAACCAAAGGTTGTCATCTGTCCTCAACTCTCCCTCATAATCCTTGCTGAATGCAGCAAATAAAAACTGACATGTATTAGCGCTGTGACTTGTCCAATAATTCTCCTTATGACTAGAGGCTCGAGTGGGCACTCAGTCAACCTTCCAAGTTATTTAGGTGATGGTTTCACCAATGGTTTACCAAATGTTGGTTTGACCTATGAAATCTGTTTTCTTGCAGCTTACCCTCAGTTGCCAAGATTTGGTTATACATTTTGGTTTTAGTATTGCAGCACCCCACTTCAAAGTAGGAATTTCTGACAAGGGATGATATTAGCTGCTCTAATAATCCCCCCACCCCCACCCTCAAATTATGATTGAAATTTATTTCTTGCTCGTATAACAATCCAGCTGGTGGGAATGAGGCTCCTTTCTGTTTGGTGGATCCAATATCCCCTAGGGCCCTATAATCCTCTGCAGACATCCATTGTGTGGGGTGGGGTGGGGAAGTGTAGGGAAAGTATGAGTGCTGCAAAGCCTTGGCCTGAAATTGCATACATTACTCACATTTCATTGATTAGAATGTAATCCCCTGGCCACACAAACAGCAAGGGAAACTGGATAGGATAATGTTGGTGCCCAGGAAGAAAAGGGAGCATAGATTTTGTTGGCTGGCAGCCATCCTTACCATAGTGTTTACATGAATGAGATTGGCTTTTAACTTTCCTTTTCATATGTTTCTCATCTGGTGTTTGACATTCAAGTTTAGACTAGGTTATGCAGTCCTAAAAGGATATAAATTGGGAGGAGTAGTTTTTTTTTCTTGGAAGCATTTGGGAAAGACTGAAATTTACCTATTTTTAAAATAATTGGTAGATTTCTCACTGCTCCGTGGTAGAAGGATTTTTAACTATTAATTCAATTTGTTAAGTGCCTATGGAATGATTCAGGATTTTTATTTCTCAGCAATTTTGGTAGGCTCCACTTTTTAAAGAAATTGATCCATTTCAAGGAATTTTTCAAACTTAATAAATATGCTCACAATATATGTTCTGTCTTCTTTTATTTCAGCAGCACTGGGAAGTGTTTCCTTTTTCATTTCCAATATTATTTATCTACTTTTCTTAGGAATGTAGATGAGGATGTTCTCCAGCAAAATAAGAGTGTAAACCAGGAAAAGGGAAAACATGGAATTGGTAGACTGTAACCCTGAAGAGTAGGGCAGGAAAGTTCTGGGGGATAACTGTGTGAGGGACTTTCAAATTCTCAACCCACACAGGAGAAGAGAACCAGGGATCTTCTTTAGAAAAAAATATTGGAGGTAGTCCACCAAATGGAGGGTATGCTGAAACCTTGGCGGGGAAAAAGGCAGATTGTTCAAGAAAAAGAAAAGTGAAAATGTCAAGGATAAAACTGCACAAGAAAACTATAAGCCAACATAAAATGTAACATAATTATAAGGAATTAATGGGGTGTAAAAATAGAGAATCTTGTTTTCCCTTGACGCTAGAGGTACTGTCTTTCAAGTGTCTGGTGTTGTAAAATTGAATCCACAGGAGAATCAATGTAATTCTATCACACTGTGCAGCCCTACATTGGAAAGTATTTGCATAGTCATAGTAATAAAACACTTTTATGGATTTCGACTTTTAGAGTGTGCATATGGATGGGGAAACACTTAGTTGATGGACAGAAGTAAAGTTTAATTAGGCTTGAAAAAATATTCTAAAAAGTGAAAATTCTACAGCTATCCTCATAATATACGTATTTGTCCATATGTCCCATTATTTCTTTAGGATAAATGCCCAGGGGCTGAGTGGCTGCAAATAAGAGTGCACACTTAGAATGAATACACGGTTAAATCCCCATCCAGAAAAACGTACCAGTTTATCCTCTCTAGTATGTGTCCCTGCTCCTATCTGCTTCAGCTCTAGGAAATCCCCAGAATTTCTGACTTGTTTATGGTATCCTTCTCTGTTTTCCAGCCCTATCCCCAGATAGATCACCGTCTATTACTATTTATTGGAATATCTCAAATTATTTTTGTATTAGGTGAGTGGTAAAGTGTATGTCCTTAAATTACCATCCTGAAAGCAGAAGGCCCCCACCAGCTTTTAAAAATGTAAATTGGTATTTTTTTCCCAATTATAAAAGTAATGCATACTCATTCTGGAAACAGTGTGAAGTGAAGAGAAAACACCTGAGCTTTTGAAAAGGCCCAGACATAGGAGCATCCTGGCCAGAGCAGTCTGTTCTATGGAGAGTTGGTGAGGAGCCTTCTTGGTATCTCATCTGCCAGCACTGAGAAATGGGAAAGAAACCACCTCTTTCTCTCTTTTGTTTGCCAAAAATATTGAGAGGCCAGGATCATTCAGTTTTGCTTGGTAATTTTCCCAACTGAAGTAGCAAGGTTTATTTGAGTATTTTCCTGTGATCACTGGTGCTCCTACGATTTCACTTTCCCCAGTATCTTTCTTTGGCCTTGCAGTGCTACCAAACAATCAGCCCATACCCTGGAACCCGCTGACCATGCCTGTTCTTTCATGCAGGGATATCATTCAGCTGGTTCATTTAGAACTGCTAACAACTAAAAACCCTATATGAGAGGCACCTAGGTGGCTCAGTCAGTTAAGCATCCCACTCTTGCTTTCCGCTCAGATCATGACCTTGGGTTGTGAAATCAAGCCCCATGTTAAGCTCTGCACTTAGTGGGGGAGTCTGCTTGGGATTCTTCCTTCTCTCAAATAAAAAAAAAATCTATATGCAATGTATGTTACATCAGTCTGTGCCACTTGATTGCCATCACCATGGGGAGAAAAGGAATTCTGCAAAGCCATTTAGATCCATGATTTATCAATGAAAACCAGATGTCTTCAAGGGTCTTGTGCACCCCTTGAAGGTCTGGTGGAACTTGACCCAAAATCCTTTCCACAGCCCAGGACATTGGGCTTCCTTATACTTCCTGTCCTTATTTTTTTGTGACTTTCTTCTGTGTTCCCACTTCACATCAGCAGCACTGATTCACAGGCATTTGACGACTGGTAACTGAAGTTTCACAGGGAGGGACCATTTCCATGTATCACTCACCTACCACCCACTGTCTTGTCTCCCCTCCACCTCACCCTCCATGCTTCCCCACACTCACACCTGCCTGACCACCCATATGCAGGGCCTTGGAAAGGGTAACCCCTCCAGGCTCCCAGTGGTTCTCAGCACACCAGATTGCTTATCTTCAGCCCACTGAGGTCCCAGGAAATTAAAATGTCTCCAACTTGTTTTTTCACTTTATTACTGGAAAAGAATGCTTTTATGTGATGGCTGGCTTTATATGTCACCTTGGCTGGGCTACTGTACCCAATTATTTAATCCATCACTAATCTAGGTGTTGCTGTGAGGATTTTGTAGGTGTGGCTAACATCTACCATCAGCTGACCTAAATGGAGACCTTCAATATGGGTGGACCCCACACAATCAGTTGGAGGCCAACTGACCAAAAACTGAGGTTTTTCCTGAGAGGAAATTCTACCTTAAGACTGCAACATTGGGCAGCCCGGGTGGCTCCGTGGTTAAGTGCTGCCTTCGGCCCAGGGCATGATCCTGGAGTCCTGGGATCGAGTCCTATGTCGGGCTCCCTGCATGGAACCTGCTTCTCCCTCTGCCTGTGTCTTCATGAGTAAATAAATTTAAAAAAATAAAAAAGATTGCAACATTAACTGTTGGAGTTTCCAGCCTGCCAGCCCTGCCCTACAGATTTTGGACTTGCCAGACCCACAATCATGTGACACAACCCCTTAAAAATAAATACTTATACATATATACACACACAGAGATACATATACACATATGAGTGTCTGCTATATATATGTACATCTCCTATCTACCTATTCTTTCCTATTGGTTTTATCGACATCCTACTGATTCGATTTCTCTGGAGAACTTTGATATACCCTGTTTATTTTAATTATGTAGATGAGGCATGTTTAGTATAGAAAACTACAGATCAAAAGAAAATCTTACCAGCAATTTTATCACCATTGTAAAATAATCACTATTAACCTTTCAAGAGCTGTGTGTAGGTATACATATTTCAAAGAGGTATATTTTACATATTTTCCACTTAATATATCATGAATATCTTTCTATGTCAGAAGGTACAGATATAGATAATTTTGAATGATTACCAAATATTATATTTTTGGCTCAACCATAACTTCTTTAATCCTTCCCCTAGTACTGGAAGATTATAGTGTCTCACTATTTTCATTATTCCAAACAACACTGAGAAACATCCTTGCATATATCTCTGTGCCCTTTGTCTATGATTTTTAAGTAGACTCCACACTGGGCTTGAACCATAGGGCTTGAACTCACAACCCTGAGATCAAGACCTGAGCTAAGGTCAAGAGTTGGATGCTTAACTGACTGAGCCACCCAGGTGCCCCATGTCTATGATTTCTTAATGATGAATTCTCCTGTCCACCCTCTCATTTTTCCATACACCCAAGAGGATATTTCCTACAAAATAGTGATCTGCTTGGACTGTTGACTTCTCTAAGTGGGGTTCATACATTGTTTAAGCTGGAAAGACCTTACAGATCCGGCCAAACCTTATCACTTTCACATAAACAAAGGCCAAGAGAGAGGAAGTAATTCCCCAACATGACATAGCCAGCTGAGCACTGATCAGGGCCCAGAATGCAAGTTTCACTGGATTTGTGCTTTCAGATGAATTGAGTGCAGTCCCTTCAACTGTTTCATTTAATCTCTGCAAAGCACTACACCCTGCCTAGGTGATATTCTTCAGTTTGGTGAAAGTCACCATTCAGGGTAAATGTCTTTAGTATTTTGCTCATGGGAAACCAGCCCAGTGAAAGATGAAAGAGAAAAACTCAAGCTCTCAATATCTGGTGGACTCAACTTCCATGACATTTTGATTAGGTGAACTATCCTGCGGGCAAGATAGTGGCTGCTGCTAAAACCAATGCGCAGAGAAATTGAACTGAGGAGTAGTAGTTATTCATGGCAATAAAATGTCCATTTATTAGAAAAAAGTTTTTACATTTTAAAAATAATAGTCCTGAAAGCTGGGCATTTTGAAGAGTAGGAAGAAAATAATTTTTCTGTAGTCCTGATATCTAAAATAATTTTTCTGTAGTCCTGATATCTATCTAAAGATGTTAACATTTCAGGTAACTTATTTCTAGTTTTTTGGTGTTATTTCTAAAATCTAAAGTTATAATATAGTCTGTGTAGGCTGTTTTCCTTACCAGACTGTACTCATTCTTTGTTACTGCATAGTCTTCATAAATACAATTTTAATAGCTGTGTAATTGTATTAATGTGCCAGTTTTGCATTCCCCTATTGTTGAATATGTGGTTGTTTCTACTCTTTCACTATATGAGATACAGACAGGGAAAGAAAAAGGTCCTCTAAAGGATGTATATGCTGGAAATGTGGAAACAATATTTCATGATTAACATGTATTCCTAGCCTGAGGCTGCACTTCACTTTAATAGATCAGTAATAACTCGAAATAAGATAATCAGGATAATTCTAACTGGACAACATCCTTAAAGTCTTGAGCATGTGTTTGAAGGAGGGACTCTTAAGGTACCTATTCAATCTAAGGATTAAAAAAATGATCATTCTTCCTGTACATTAAATGTGCAAGATTCCTTAGAGGCTGTTAAAGTCCTTACAGTCTCGTGTTGTAAAACTGTCCTCTGCAAATGAATTACCTAGGAAATATGTTAAAATGTAGACTCCTGAGCCCACCTGCAGAAAGTCTGATGTGAGATTAGGATGGGACCTGGGAATATGCATTCTTATCTAGCACCCCAGGTGCTTCTAAGGCATGCCAGACATGAACCCACTCCAGGGAACTATGATGTTTGTTAATGGAGTATCTTCTGCCAAATGGATGGGTACATGCCCTGCATGTTCAAGTCTATTCATCATGGAATATTTCTCCCATGCCTCAGCAGTTAGTGATGAGTCAATCAGATTTGTTCCCCCATTTAAATATAACTTATCTTTCATGGAAGCTCCCATTTGACATCAAGATTAAGTTGTGAATGATAGCAGATATTACTGACTACCCCTTCTGTGGAAGGTACAAATTAAAAATTTATTTATTTTTTTTTACAAATTAAAATTTTTTCTTAGTTTCAGTTCATTAAAAGAGGAGAATTCGACACTTTATTTCACAAAATTAGCCATAGTCTTCTGTTGGACCCTCTTCAAGCAATGATTATGCTTTGACTAGACCTGTCTTAGAGTGGTGCACAGAGTAAATAGTCTTTACTCTGAGCCCTCAAATGATGTAAAGGCAGTACTTGTAGTTAATTACCATGGGGCAATGCACTGTGCCATTGCAGTCCAAAATAGACTTGTTCATCTTACTGAAGTCACCACAGTGGGAGACATGAAATGTAACCTGTACATCAGGGCCTTACTAATGGATATGGGCAGTTGGACTAAAAATAATGGCCATTAAGAAAAAATTGGACTCCACAAAAATAATGCTAAGAAATGGGCAAAGGATTTGAATAGACATTTTTCTGAATGGATGATAACTACTTGAAAAAATGATCAGCATCATTATTCATTAGGAAAATCTAGATTAAAACCACAATGAAATACCATTTCCTATTCACTAAAATGGCTATAGTGATCTACCATCATCATTATTATTGGAAATTAAAAAGTGCTGGTGAGGATGTGGAGAAATTATAGCTCACTGCTGGTGGGAACATAAAATGGTATAGCCACTGTGGAAAATTATTTGGCAGTTTCTCAAAAAGCATAGAACTACCATAGAACCTAGCAATTCCAAAGAATTGAAAACAGACATTCAAACTGATACTTGTTCACCAATGTTCATGGCAGCATTATTTATAGTAGCCAGAAGATGGAAACAAGTGTCCATCAACGATTGAGTGGGTAAACAAAAAGTGGTATATACACACATCCAGCCGAATGGCACATGCTGCAATGCGGATGAACCTTAAAAAAATTATGCTAAGAGAAAGAAGGCAGTGATAAAAGGCCAAATATTCTAGGATACCATTTCTATAAAATGTCCAGAATAGGCAAATGTAGAGATACAGAAAATAGAATAGTTTACGGAGGGTTGATGGGAGGAGGGATATGGTAGGGTGATAACTAAAGGGTTCAAAGTTTCTGTTTGTGGAGATGAAAACATTCTAAAATTACTAGTGGTGGTAGTTGTGCAACTCGTGAGTATGCTGAAAAACATTAAATTGTATATTTTAAATGGGTGAATTGTATTATGTAAATCATATTTCAATAAGCTGCTTTAAAAAAGAAAGAAGTAATTAGTCTAAATACATATAGCTTACATTCCAGATTCAGAGGAACTTAAAAAAGAATCAAGATAATTATTGATGTGGAACTCTGCTTATAATTTTAAAAGAAAAAGTAATAGAATACCTGCAGAAAACAAAGCAGCAAAAAAGCTGTGTATGAGTGCACAGCTTGTTGTCCAAAAAACCTACCAGCTAACATTCAATTGCAATAAATTTGCTTGTTAAAATTAGATGGTGATGAAAACTAGAAATATTTTCTTTTGATTTTTGGCTAAAGGTACATACTCAGGAGAATATTATCTTATCTTTTTTTTAAAAAAGACTTTAATATATTTATTTATGAGAGAGGCAGAGACATAGGTAGAGAGAGAAGCAGGCTTCCCACGGGGAGCCTGATGCGGGACTCAATCCCAGGACCCCAGGATCACGACCCGAGCCAAAGGCTCAACCACTGAGCCACCCAGGTGCGCCAGGAGAACATTTTCTGATCTCTTCCATATATGTATGTGCCCATGAGTATACATCTACATATATTGTGCATATAATTTATGTATAAGCTAAGATGCATACATATACATGCAAGCTCTATAGATGTTTTAGATATACTCAGAGATATGCAAATTGCTGGACAGATCCTTTTTAATTCCTTAGTGGCTACTCTGGTTCTCTTTACTTGCATTATGTGCAGAAAGCTCTTGATTAAGTGAATAATCATAAGCAACTGGTGATTCTTGTGTGGAAACTTCCTATGCACAGTGTCTAATTCCTTCTGGGTTCCGGCTCCTGTCTCCCTAAAGTCTTTCACAGTCTGGCCAATCTATTTGTTATTTCAGCCAAAAAACTGGTGATGGAAATTTACATCCTGAGACTTAGAATGGAGCCCATTAGAGTGGGAAAGAATCAAAGGGAAAAACATGAGGAGAAAAGCAAATTTTCAGAAAAATTTTTTTGCTGCATTTTCATAGTTTGGCTTAAAAGGCCAGAATGAGAGCACACATGTTTCAACAGGTCCAGAAAGAGCCTGAGGTATGTAAAGAATACTGTGCCTCTTGGCCTGAGAATTTCATGTGATCATACCTGTGGTCCTTTATCATAGAGGCATGTACTTTTATCCACATGACCTGGAGTAGCATTCTTAAAAAATCTTTGCCCTTATTATTATTTTTAAATGCCCTTTCTTGGGATGCCTGGGTGGCTCACCGGTTAATCATCTGCCTTCGGTTCAGGGAGTGATCCTGGAGTCCCGGGATCCAGTCCCACATCTGGCTCCCTGCATGGATCCTGTTTCTCCCTCTGCATATGTCTCTGCCTCTCTCTCTGTCTCTCTGTCTCTCATGAACAAATAAATAAAATCTTAAAAAAATACCTTTCTTTTTCAGAGCTGTTTTAGGTTCACCACAAAATTGAGCAGAAAGTACAGTTTTCTTATATTCCCTGTCCCATATACAGCTTCTTCACAACCAATGTGCCTCACCAGAATGGTACATTTTTAACCATCAGTGGGTCTACATTAACACATCATTATCCCCTAGAGTCTCTAGTTTACAGTAGGGTTCACTGTTGGGGAGTTTGTATCCACCATTCTAGTACCATCCGGAACAGTTTCACTACCCTAAAAATCTCTGTGCTCCACCTAAATTTATCCCTTCCTCCCCTCAATCCCTGACCTTTTTTATTATCTCCATAATTTTTTGTTTTGTGTGTTTTTTTTAGTTTTTTGATACAAGTAAAATGAACATACGTTATGTTGGTTTCAGGTGTATATCATTTTCAACAACTCAACATGTAATGCTTAAGAGCACTAAGTGTAGTTACCATCTGTCAACAAAATGCTATTACAATATTATTGACTATATTCCCTATGCTGTACTTTTCAGCTCTGTGACTTATTTATTTCATAACTGGAAGTTGGTACTTCTTAATCTCCTTTATCTATTTCACCCATCCTCCTCACCACCTCCCCTCTGACAGCCATTAGTTTGTTCTCTGTATTTAAGAGTTTGAGGTGGGCACTTGACGGGATGAGCACTGGGTGTTATTCTGTATGTTGGCAAATTGAACACCAATAAAAAATAAATTTATTATTAAAAAAAGAGTTTATTTCCTTTTTTAGACTCCACATATAAATGAAATTATATGGTCTTTTCTTACTCTGAATTATTTCACTTAACATGATACTGTCTAGGTCCATTGTGTTGTTATAAATGACAAGATCTCATTCTTTTTTATTGTTAACTTTCCATCATAGGTATGCCACATCTTCTTTATCCATTAATTCAATGATGAATAATTAGGTTGTTTCCATATCTTGGCTACTGTAAATAATGCTGCAATAAACATAGGGGCACACATACCTTTTTGAATTAGTGTTTCATTTTCATTGGATAAATACGCAGTAGTGGAATTACAACTTTAGAATGTTTTCATCTCTACAAACAGAAATCCTGAACCCTTTAAATATCACCCTGCCAGGAGATCAATTTTTATTTTTTTGAGGAACCACCATATTGTTTTCCACAGTGGCTACACCAATTTACATTCCCACCAGCAGTGCTTGAGGGTTGCTTTTTCTCCAAATTTTTGCCAACACTTATTTCGTTTTGATTTGAGCCATTCTGCTAGGTGCAAGATGATATTTCATTGTGGTTTTGATTCGCATTTCCCTGATGATAAGTGATGTTGAACATCCTTTAATGTGCCTGTTGGACACCTTATGTCTTTTTTGGAAAGAAATCTATTCAGGTCCTCTGCTCATTCTTTTGTCATATTATTTGTTTTTCTGAAGTTGAGTTTTGTAAGTTCTTGATATATTTTAGATATTAACAACTTATTGACAATATCATTTGCAATTATCTTCTCTCATCCAGTAGGGCTGACTTGTTGATGGTTTCCTTCACTGTGCCAAAGCTTTCTATTTGGTGTAGTCCCAATAGGGTTTTGTTTTGTTTTGTTTCGCTTTTATTTTTGCTGGAGACGTATCTAGAAAAATATTGCTAAAGCGATGTCAAATTACTGCCTATGTTCTCTTCTAGGAGTTTTATGGTTTCATGTCTTACAGTTAGGTCTTTAATCCACTTAGAGTTTCTCTTTGCGTATGGTGGGAGAAAGTGGTTCAGTTTCCTTCTTTTGCATGTAGCTGTCAAGTTTTCCCAACACCACTTATTGAAGAGACTGTCGTTTTGCCATTGTCATAGATTGCTTCCTTTGTCACAGATTAATTGAACATATATACATGGATTTTTTCTGGGTTCTCTATTCTCTTGGTCTATGTGTCTGTATTTGTGTTAGCACCATACTGTTTTGATTATTGCAGGTGTGTAGTGTATTTTAAAATCTGGGATTATGGGATGCCTGGGTGGCTCAGTGGTTGAGAGTCTGCCTTTGGCTCTGGGCATGATCCTGGAGTCCCGGGTTCAAGTCCCACATCGGGGTCCCCACATGGAGCCTGCTTCTTCTCCCTCTGCCTGTGTCTCTGCCTCTCTCTGTGTGTGTGTCTCTCATGTTTAAATAAATAAAATCTTTTTTTAAAAATCTGGGATTGTAATACCTCTGTTTTTATTCTTCTTCCTCAAGATTGCATTGGCAGGTCAGGGTCTTTTGTGGTTTCATATGAATTTTAGTAATATTTGTTCAAGTTCAGTGAAAAATGCTGTTGGTATTTTGATAGGTATTGCATCATATGTGTAGATTGTTTTGGTATTATGGACATTTTAACAATATTCTTCCAATCTGTGAGCATGAAATATCTTTGTGTCATCTTCATTTTCTTTCATAATGTTTGCAGTTTTCAGAGTACAGGTCTTTCACCTCTTTGTTTATTTCACCTATTTGTTTATTACTAGATATTTTATTTTTGGTGTAACTGTAAATGGAATTGTTTTCTTAATTTCTCTTTGCAGCTTCATTATTACAGTATAGAAACGTGACAGATTTCCATACATTGATTTTTGTATCCTGCAACTTTACTGAATTCATTAATCAGTTCTAGTAGTTTTTTGGGCTAAGGTCTTTAGAGTTTTCTACATATAGTATCATGCTATCTTTAGATAGTGAATGTTTTATTTTTTATCAATTTGGATCCCTTTTAGTTTTTTTGTGTTGTCTGATTGCAGTGGCTGGGACTTCCAGTACTATGTTGAATAAAAGTAGTGAGAGTCAATATACTTGTCTTGTTCCTGACCTTCGGGGAAAGCTCTCAGGTTTTCACCATTGAGTATGATGTTACCTGCTGATTTTCCTATATGGCCTTTTTTTATGTTGAGATATGTTCCTTCTAAACCTATTTTGCTAAGGATTTTTAGTATGAATGGATGTTGTACTTTGTCAAATGCTTTTTCTGCATCTATGAAATGATCATATGTTTTTTATCCTTTCTCTTGTTGATGTGATGTATCATATAGATAGATTTGTGAATATCAAACCACCCTTGCATTTTGGGAATAAAACCCACCTGATTGTGGTAAATTATTTTTTTAATGTATTGTTGGATTTTATTTGCTAGCATTTTATTGAGGATTCTTGGTTCTGTGTCATCAGGGATATTGGCGTATAGTTCTCTCATTTATGGAGTCTTTTTCAAGTTTGGATATCAGGATAATGCTGGCCTCAAAGAGTGAATTGGGAAGTTTTTCTTCCTCTTCTATTTTTTGGAATAGTTGGAGAAACATAGCTATTAACTCTTCTTAAATGTTTGGTAGAATTTGCCCGTGAAACTCTCTGGCCCTAGACTTTTATTTGTTGGGAGTTCTTTGATTACTGATTCAATTTCATTGCTGGTAATGGTCTGTCAAGGTTTCTATTTCTGTTTCAGTTTTGATAGGTTATATGTTTCTAGGAATTTACCCGTTTCTTCTAGGTTGTCCAATTTGTCAGCATATAATTTGTTATAACATTCTGTTACAATCCTTTGTATTCTCATGGTGTTGGTTCTCTTTCACTTATGATTTTGAGTCCTCTCTCTCCCTGCCCCTCCTCCTCTTTTTTAATGAGTTTGGGTAGAGGTTTATCAGTTAAGTTTATCTTTTCAAAGAACCAGCTCCTGGCTTCATTGATCAGTTCTGCTTTTTTTATTTCTATATTATTTATTTAATTCCATTCTAATCTTCATTATTTTCTTCCTTCTGCTGGATTTGGGTTTTGTTTGTTCTAGCTTCTTAGGTGTGTGGTCAGGTTGTATGAGATTTTTCTTGCTTCTTGAATTATGCCTGTATTGTTATAATCTTCGCTCTTAGAACAGTTTTTGCTGCATCCCAAAGGGTTTGGACCGTTGTGTTTTCATTTTCATTTCTTTCCACATGCTTTTGGAATGCTTATTTGCTTTCTTGGTTGACCCATTCATTGTTTAGTAGCATGTTATTTAACTTCCATGCATTTGTACTCTTTCCACATTTTTTCCTTGTGGTTGGTTTCTAGTTTCATAGCATTGTGGTAAAAAAAAAAAAAAAAAGATGCACGGTATAGCTTCAGGCTTTTTGAATGTGTTGAGACTTGTTTTGTAGTGTAATATGTAATCTATTTTGGAAAATGTTCCAAGTGTACTTGAAAAGAATGTGTATTCTGCTATTTTAGGATCAAATGTTCTGAATATATCTGTTAAATTCATCTGGTCCAGTGTGTTATTCAAAGCTATTGTTTTCTTGTTGATTTTTCTGGTTGGATGGTCTGTCCATCGAGGAAAGCAGGCTGTTAAAGCCCCCTACTATTATTGTATTATTATCAATGTATTTCTTTAATTTTGTTATTACCTGGTTTATATAATTGGCTGCTCTCATGTTAGAGTATAAATATTTACAATTGTTATATCTTCTTATTGGATTGCCTTTTTAATTATTATATAGGGGTCTCCCTTGTCTCTTGTCATAGTTTTTGTCTAACTCTGTATTTTGTCTGATGTAAGTATTGTTGCCCTAGCTTTCTTTTTTCTGCTTCTATTTGCATGGTATATGTTTTTTTTCAGTCCTTCACTTTCTGTCTTCAGGTGTCTTTAGGTCTGAAATGACTCTCTTCTACGCAGCATATAGATGGGTGTTACTTTTTTAAAAAAATATTTATTTATTTATTTATTTATTTATTTATTTATTATAGACATATATATAGAGAGAGAGGCAGAGACACAGGAGGAGGGAGAAGCAGGCTCCATGCCGGGAGCCTGACATGGGACTCAATCCTGGGACTCCAGGATCGCGCCCTGGGCCAAACGCAGGCACTAAACCGCTGAGCCACCCAGGAATCCCTGGGTGTTACTTTTTAAAGTCCATTTATGCCTTTTGGATGAAGCATTTAGTCCATTTACATGAAAAGTAATTATTAATAGGTATGTACTTCTTGCTATTTTGTTATTTGTTTTTTGATTATTTTTATAGTTTTTCTTTGTTCCTTTCCTCTTCTCTTGTTCTATTTCCTTGTGGTTTGACAGCGTTTTGTGCTATTATGCTTGGATTCCTCTCTCTTTATATTTTGTGTGTCTATTACAGGTTTCTGATCTGTGGTTACTATTAAGTTGATATATAACATCTTATGTGTATAGCAGTCTATATTAGGTTGATGGTCATTTAAGTTCAAGTACATTCTAAGAGCACTAAATTTTTACTCCATTCCTCCATGTTTTATGTATACAATGTTATTTTTTATACCCTTTTGTGTATCCCTTGACTAATTATGGTAGATATAATTCATTACTTCTTTTGTGTTTTAACTTCAGTACTGGTTTTCTACTACCTTTATTATATGCTAACACTTACCTATGGAATTTTTTCTTTTCATAGTATTCTTACTTCTAGCTATTGCTTTTTCTTTCCACTCACAAATTTCCTTTAACACTTATTGTAATGCTGGTTTAGTGGTGATAAACTCTTTTGACTTTTGTTTGTTGGGAGACTTTGTCTTTCCTTCTATTTTGAGTGATAAACTTTCTGCACAGACTTGCAGGTTTTCCCTTTCAGCATTTTCAATATACATGCTACTTCTTTCTGGCCTGTAAAATTCCTGCTGAAAAATCAGCTGATAGCCTTATGGGGTTTCCATTGTATGGAATCTTTTTTTTTTTTTTTTTTTTGCTGCTTTTAAAATTTTCTCTTTACCATTACTTTTTGCCATTTTAATTATTATGTGTCTTTGTGTGGACTTCCTTGGGTTAATCTCGTTAGGGACTCTGTGCCTCCTGGATCTGGATGCCTGTTTCTGTCCCCAGATTAGGCAATTATCCAGCTATTATTTCTTCAAATATTTTCTGCCCCCACCCCCTTCTCTGTCTGAAATCTCTATAATGTGAATATTATTACACTTATGTCACTGAATTCCCTTAATATATTTTCATTTTTTATTATTTTCTTTTATTTTTGCTGCTCAGCTTTGTTGCCTTCCCTGTCTTCCAGATCACTGATATGTTCTTTTGCATCCTCTAATCTGCTATTGATTCCCTCTAGTGTATTTCAGTTATTGTCCTTCATCTCTGATTCTTTTTTATATTTTGTTTGTTGATATTTTCATTGGGATCCTTCATTCTTTTTTCAAGTCTAGTGAGTAACTTTATCACCATTACTGTGATTTCTTTATCAGGCATATTGCTTATATCTGTTTAATTTAGCTCATTTGCTGTGATTTGGGCCACACTTCTCTCTATTTATTTTTGTCTAACTCTGTGTTTGTTTCTGTGTGCTAGAGAGGTCAGCCATGTCTCTTGGTCTTGAAGCAGTGGGCTTCCATAAGAGTTCCTGTGGTGCCCTGTAGAACCATTACCCCTCATCACCAGAACCAGAAACTCCAGAGTCTCCTATGGGCCACATATGGCTCATTGTTGTGGCTGAGCTGTGTTTGACTTCTGTCCTGTCAGCTGCAATGATATGCTTTGCCTGCTGTGAGCATACTGGACAGGATTTGGTCCCCATGCTCTTAAGTAATCTCTACATCCAGTGAGGAGCTTGAACTTACAACCCTGAGAACAAGAGTCACATGCTCCACCAACTGAAACAGCCAGGCACTCCTCACTGGTTTTTTAATTTACAATTCCTGAATGAATATGATGTTGAGTATCTTTTTATATACTTACTTGCCATTTGTATATCTTCTTTGGTGAAGTGTCTGTTTAGATCTCATTTCCTATTTCTAATTGGGTTTTTGGTGATTTATAGTTTCTTTTTGTATATTTTGGGTAAAAGTTCTTTATCAGATATCTTTTTTAAAAATTGAAGTGTAATCAACATTCAATACCCTATGTTTCAGATATACAACATAGTGATTTGATATTTTTCTGCATTAGGAAATGATCTCCATGACAAGTCTAGTTATTATCCATCACCATAAAAGTTATTATACTATTATTGTCTATATTCCCTATGCTGTATATTACATTCCCATAACTTATAAGTTGAAATTTGAACCTTTTAAACCCCTCACTTATTTTGCCCATCCCCCTGCCCCACCCACCCCAGGTAACCAACAGTTCATTTCCTATATCTTTGAGGTTGTTTTTGTTTTGCTTTGTTTTCTAATTTGTCTTTTTTTTTTTTTTTTAAGATTCCACATATAAATGAAATCATACGGTATTTGTCTTTCTATGTCTGATTTCTTATTAATACCCTCTAAGTCCATCCTTGTTGTCCTAAATGGCAAAATTTCATTTTTTTATGGCTGAGTAATATTCGATTGTGTGTGTGTAGAAGTGTGTGTATATATGTAAACATATATACATACATGCATATTTATATATATAAATACATATATATATATATACACATGTACCATGACTTATCCATTAATCTATCAATGAACACTTAGACTGCTTCCATATCTTGGCTATTGTAAATAACACTACAATAAATATAGGGGTGCATATATCTCCTTGATTTGGTGTTTTAATTTTCTTTGAATAAATACCTATAAATGAAGTTGCCATTATATGGTAGTTCTTTTTTTTTTTTTTTTTAAACTCTCACATTGTTTCTCATTGTGGCTGCAGTGATTTACAGTCTCACCATTAGCGCATGAGAGTTCTCTTTTTCCACATTTTTGCCAACATTTGTTTTTGTCTTTTAGATACTAGCCATTCTAACAGGTGTGAGGTGATCTCATTGTGGTTTGATTTGCGTTTCCCTGACTGTTGATGTTAAACATCTTTCCATGTGATTAGCCACAGGTATGTCGTCTTTGGAAAATGTGTATTCAAGTCCTCTGCCTAATTAGTTGACTTTACTATTTGCCTTTTAATTTTGTACTAGTTTTTTAAGTGTCTATTCCACTGCCTTTACTATATATTTGCTTTACCAGTGAGACTTTTTTTCAAATATTTTATTTCTAGTTGTGGCCTTATCTTTTCTTTAATGAAAATCCCTTAACATTTCTCATAACACCAGTTTAGTGGTAATTATCTCCTTTATCTTTTGCTCGTCTAAGAAACTTTTATATCTCTTTCAATTTTGAATGATAATCTTGCTAGGTAGAGTAGTCTTGGTTTTAAGTTTTCCCCTTTCAGGATTTTAAATATATCCTGCCACTCCCTGCTGGAAATTCAGCAAGAATGGTTTCTCCCACGTATGAGACTATTTTTTCTCTTGCTGCTTTTACAATTATTTCTCTCTTTTTAAAAATTAAAGCGTAGTTAACATACTGTATTATTAGTTTCAGGTGTATAGCATAGTGATTCAACATTTATATAAGTTATGAGGTGATCACCATAGTAAATCTAGCTATTATCTGTCACCAAACTTGTTACATGTTAACTGTATTCACTATGCGGTACCTGTATTTCCGTGTCTCAATTATTTTAAAACTGGAAATTTGTAACTTTTAATATCTTTTCCCTATTTTGTCCATCCCCCAACTTGTCCCCTCTGGCTACCACCAGATTTTTCTTTATATGTAGGAGTCTATTTCTATTTTTGTTCATTTGTTTTAGATTCCACATATACGTGAAATCCTATGGTATTTGTCTTTCTCTGACATATTTCACTTTGTGTTATAACCTCTAGGTCTATCCTCATTGTCACAAATAGCAATATATTTTTTTAAATGGCTGAATAATATTCCATTATGCATGTGTGTTTGTGTGCCTGGTGGCTTTGGCAGGTCAGCTGCAGGTGGAGCAGACATAGGCTGGGTGTTATGAGGTCTTTACATTGAGGTTGCCTTGGTGGGATTGCTTGAGCAGGTATACATGCCAGCAGGATCCTGTGCTGGGGCCATTTTGGCTGGACAGCTGGATCAGATGCAGATCAGGTTTGTCCCAGGGCATATGGTGCCAGGGCTGCCTTGAGGGGATGGCTGGAGCTGGAGCAGGTACAGGGTAGGGGGATCCTAGATATGCTCTGCTAATGCTGCCCTGGTGGGATAGCTGGATCAGGCATAGCCTGGGGGTATGGAGCATTCTGTGACAGGGCTGCCTTGTGGGGGAAGGCCAGAGGTCATGTAGGCCAAGGGGCTGGGGTGTGCTGGGGCAGCCCTAGCTTGCTATCGTGCATGGACCCTGCTTCTTCATGAGCTGTCAAGGTGGAGGGAGAAATATAAAAAAAAAAGGTCCTCACCAGCATCTCCAACCCTGGAAAGAGCCTTTTCACCCATTTAGTGGAGACTCTTTGTTTTGTGACTTCACTCCCCTTAGTTGTGTCTTTTGCAAATATTTTTTTCCAGTCTGTGACTTATCTTTTCATTCTCTTGTTAGTGTTTTTCTCAGAGCAGAAGTTTTTAATTTTAATGAATTCTACTCTATTAATTCTTTCTTTCATGGATTGTGTCTTTGGTGTCATATCGAAAAACTCCTCACATATCCAAGGTCATCTGGGTTTTTTCCTGTTATCTTCTAGGATTTTTGTAGTTTTGCATTTTACACTTAAGTCTCTTATCCATTTTGAGTTAATTTGTGGGAAGGCTCTAAAATCTGTGTCTAGATTAGTTTTTTGTGTATGTAGATTGCTGGGCAATTTTTAGAAAAAAATTGTTTTACTTTTGTATTTTATTTGTTTTTAAATTTTGTTTTAAAGGAATGTTTCATTCCCCTTCAGTGTGGGCCTTTTCAAAGTTACATAATTCAAATAATTCTTAAACAGTTTTCAAATACGGAGAAAGGTTTTTCAGAGTCTCAGTCAGGGGCGTGAACTTCTTGCTTATCATTTAGAAACAGCATGGGCATCAGCCAAGCACAGATCTGTTCTCCTGTTGATCTGATTTTCCTTCCTATTTCAACTTGGTTAGTAGCCAGGCAAGGCAGGGCATTTATCAGTGACAACCAGTTTCAGGTAAACAATGAGTGGGGGAAAAGATTACTGCTGATTTTCGTTTAGCCAGCTGTGGCAGATGTTGTATGGAGCCAAAAGCACAGAAGCAGATCCTAAATTGTCTCTGGAAGGGAAAACATAAAGCAGAAGGTACTGAGCAGGGCAGGAAGGGGGCATTGGTGAATCAGTGCAGTATGGCTCCTTCTCTGTGAGTCATCACAGAAACAATTTTCTCAAAGGATTCCTGAGGAGTGTTTGAGGAATGGGGCCTGGTTAAGCCATGCTGAGCCCAGTTCTGCAAAGTGAACAAATGACATTGAAGGTGGGCCATGCTGGTGTTCCTTTCCCTTAGGAGGTCAGGGTGGATGAATAAAATTTCAGCAGGAAGTATTGTGGGGCCTCTTGAATGGTGTACTGTCATGGCCCATCAGTGTAGTGGTAGATGGTATGGTAAGTACTAGCAAGCAATGGAAATCACTTTTCTACACCAGTCCTACTTTTCTTATGTCTCTGTTTCTTTCCTGGGTTTATCTTTCATCTTTCCTCTCTCCTGCCCCTCTCTTCCCACTCTGCTTCTCACTTCACTCCCTTGATGTAGATTGGAGTCTTCATTGAGCCCCCAACTCAAATTAGATTGAGTATATGCTCTGAGCCCAGACACTGGATCAGCTCTGAGTATTGAGAAAAATGGGAACAGAGGTAAAGAAATGTATAGTAGTGTTTCCTGATGTGGAGAACAAAGACAAAAGGAAATGTAGATAAAATTAAATTTCCTTACATCTTGCAGTCCACTGACAAATGCTTGAGACAGGCAGAGTATGCCCTACCTCCAGGAACTCCCAACTGTCTTAATGTTTTGCTAGAGGCAAAAACAAAACAAAACAAAATACCAAACCCAACAACAAACAACCTTAGCTTGACAATAGCCAGGCCTCCAGGATTCTGTTAAGTCTTCTTTAATATATGAAAATCCTTTTGGAAATTTCCTTTGTCTCTACCCTCCCCATCCAGTTTAAAAGTATATAACCAGGGCAGCCCGGGTGGCTCAGCAGTTTAGCCCTGCCTTTGGCCTGGAAACCCAGAATCAAGTCCCACGTCAGGCTCCCTACATGGAGCCTACGTCTCCCTCTGCCTGTGTCCCCCACCCCCACCCCCTCTGTGTATATCTCATGAATAAATAAATAAAATCTTAAAAAAAAGTATATAACCAATCTCTCCTCGTAATTCTAGGGGAGCTTTTCCTGCAGACAGGTTCTGTCCCTGTGCTTTAATAAAACCATATTTTTCTGCAACAAAAATATCTCAAGAATTCTTTCTTGACAGATCACTCTTGGGCCCCCCATATCACATGACCCCCTTATCCATGGGTTGATGAGACCCTCAGTGGATGCTTGAAACCACAGATAGTACTGACCCCTAAATATACTATATTGTTCCCTATGCATACATACCTATGATAAAGTTTATTTTATAAATTAGGCAAGGTAGATTAACAACAAAAATAATAAAATAGAATGATTATAAGAATATGCTGTATGAAGACTATGACTCTCTATTGTTCTGTACTCCTTCTTGTGATGATGTGAAATGATAAAATGCCTATATGATGAAAGAAAGTAAGGTGAATGATTCAGGTGTTGTGATGTAGCATTAGGTTACTGTTGACCTGACAATACACGGAAAAGAGAATCCTCTGCTTCTGGAGCATGGTTGATTGAGGGTCACTCAAACCAGGCAATGCAAAACTGTAGATAATGGAGGACTACTCTATAAGACATAGTACTTTTTACAGATGTATGACATACCAATGTCACCATTTGATATCAGGAAAATTTCTTGAAATTATAGTAAAAAATATATTAGATTTCTGGGGAAGATGGCAGAGTAGAAGGATTTTAATCTCACTTGTCACATGGATACAACTAGAAAACACCCACATCAATGTAAATAACCCAAAAAAATGATCCCAAAACTGGCAGAACAAATTTCAAACCTAAATATAGAGGAGGGACCACATCGAAGAGAGTAGGAAGGATGGAGATACAATGGGGAGCTAAACTCCATGGGTGTGATCATCAGAGGGAGGGAGCCACTGGCATAGAGAGGAAAGAAAAACATACACCCTGGGGAGTCTGCAAAGGGAAGGTGAATCCACATAACATCTGGCTTTGAAAACCAGAGGGGCCGAATTTCACGAATTTCATGAGTTCTTATAACCAGCAGTACTTAAAGCCTGGAATATTAGAAAAGTTCAGGCTCAGCTCTAGGAGAACTGGGAGGATGATAGGAAATGGAGTCCCTGCTCTTAAAGAGATAGCATGACAAACAGCCCATAGAGACACAGTGTAGGAACGATAGTTTGAAAAATGCCTGAGACATATAGGAGGTAGTTATTTACTTATCTCAGAGTTAGCTGAGGGAGCTCTCTAGGGACAAAGGAGTTGGTAGGGCCATTTCCCTCCCTCAGCCCCAGCATAAACAAACTGTAGAAACCAGCACTGTGCAGACACTCCCTACTTAACTTGTTTACCCTATGCCCTGCCCCCTCCAGCCAAACTTCCCTCAGTCCCTGTGCTGTGGGTTACCTCCCCCAGAAGACCACTGGAAACCTTACCAACATTGTATTTCCTAACTGCACACTTTGGGCCTTGGTCCTCATGGGGGCTGATCACATCCTGTGAAGGGATCATGTGCCTTGATAAAACTGCATGCCCCACCCAGAACTTTCAAGAGCAAGAGATGTAGATGAATTTCCTAACACAGAGAAACAGAGAGTTAGACAAAGTGAGGAAACTGAGGAATATGTCCTAAATGAATAAAAGAAAACAGAACAAAATCACAGCAAAAGATATAAGTGAAAATGGAGATAACCAATACAACTAATAGAGAATTTAAGGTAATGATTATAAAGATACTCACTGGATTTGAGAAAAGAGTGGAAGACCTTAGATGCTTAACAAAGGCATAATAAAAGAACCAATCAGAGATGAAGAACACAATAATTGAAAGTAAAAATACACAGATGGAATAAATAGCCAGCTAGAGGAAGCAAAAGAACAAATCAGTGACCTGGAAGACAGAGTAATGGAAAGTAATCAAGCTGGAGTAGGAGAGAGAAAAAATTATGTAAAATAAAAATAGACTTAAGGAACTCAGTGACTCAATCAAGCATAATAATATTCACTTTATAGGGATCCCAGAGGAAAAAGAGAGAAGGGATAGAAAATTTATTTGAAGAAATAATAGCTGAATGCATCCTGAATTTGGGGAAGAAAACATAAATTCACATCTAAGAGGCACAGAGATCCCCTAACAAAATCAACCCAAAGATGTCCACATCAAGACATATAGTAATTAAAATGGCAAAAAGCAGTGATAAAAAATTTTAAAACCAGAAAGAGAAAATAAAACAGTTATATACAATGGAAATCTCACAAAGCTATCACCTGATTTTTCAGCAAAGCTTTGCAGGCCAGAAGAGCATGGTATGATATATTCAAAGTGCTGAAAGGGAAAAATCTGCAGCTAAGAATACTTTATGAAACAAAGCTATCATTCAGAATAGAAGGAGAGAGAGTTTTCTAAACAAAACTTAAAGGATTTCATGACCACTAAACTAGCCCTATAAGAAATATTAAAGGGGACTCTTTGAGAAAGAAAGACCCCAAATAAGAGTAGGAAAGGTGGGAAATACAAAAGCAGTAAAATAAGTATATCTGTAAAAATCAGTTGGGGTCGGGGCGGGGGGGATGCTTGGGTGGCTCAATTGATTAAGCATTTACCTTTGGCTCAGGTCATGATCCCAGGGTCCTAGATCAAGCCCCCTGTTGGGCTCCCTGCTCAGTGGGGAGTCTGCTTCTCCCTCTCCCCATGCTCATGCTCTCTTTCTCTCACTTGCTCACTCTCTCAAATAAATAGAATCTTAAAAAAAAATTAGTCAAGGGGGGCACCTGGTGACACAGTTGGTTAGAAGGCCAACTCTTGGTTTCAGCTCAGGCTGTGATCTCAGGGTTATGAGATTGAGCCCCAAGTCAGGCTCCACATTGAGCCTGGAGTCTGGTTAGGTTTCTATCTCCCTCTCCCCTGTGCGCATACCCTCTCTCTCAAATCAATAAATCTTAAAAATCAGTCAAGGGATTCACAGAATAAAAGGATGTAAAGTATGACATCATATACCTAAAACATGGGGAGGAGAAGAGTAAAGAATGTGTTCAAACTTCTTAAGTGACCATCAAGTTAATATAGACTGCTATATGCTATATATTTATATACAAACATAATGGTAACCACAAATCAAAAACCAATAAATAGATATGCAAAAAATAAAGAGAAAGAAATCTAAGTATATCACTAAAGCCAACCTACTGTGAGAGAAGAGAGTGAAGAATAAAGGAACAGAGAAGATTCACAAAAAAAAATGCAAAACAAATAAAATGTCAATGAATACCTATCAATAATTACTTTGAACGTAATTGGATTAAATGCTCCAATCAAAAGACACAGATTAATGGAATGGATAAAAAAACAAGACCCATTTACATGCTGCTTACAAGAGACTCACTTCAGACCTAAAGACACATGGAAACTGAAGGTGAGAGGATGAAGAAACATCTGTCATGCAAATGGATGTGAAGAAAAAGCTGGGGTAGCAATACTTCGACAAAACTGACTTTATTTTTTTAAAAAAGATTTATTTATCTTAGAGCTTGAGTGGGGAAAGGGGTAGAAGGAGAAAGATATCTCACCGGACTCCATACTGAACACAGAGCCCAATGTGGGACTTGATCCTATGACCTGAGCCCAAATCAAGAGTTGGACACAATGAAATTGAATCAGTAATCAAAAAACTCCCCACAAGCAAAAGTCCAGGACAAGATGGTTTCGCAGATGAGTTCTACCAAACATTTAAAGAAGAGATAATACCTATTTTCAAACTATTCCAAAAACTTAAGTGGAAGGGAAACTTCCAAATCCATTCTTTGAGGCCAGCGTTATTCTGATACCAAAAGCAGATAAAGATTCCATAAATAAAAGAGAACTAATTATAGGCCAGTATCTCTGATGAACATAGATGTAAAAATTCTCAATAAAATATTGCCAAAGCAGGGATCCCTGGGTGCTCAGCAGTTTGAAACCTGCCTTTGGCCCTGGGAGTGATCCTGGGGTCCCTGGATCAAGTCCCACATCAGGCTCCCTGCATGAAGCCTGCTTCTCCCTCTGCCTGTGTCTCTGCCTCTCTCTCTCTCTCTCTCTGTGTGTGTCTCTCATGAATAAATAAATAAAATCTTAAAAAAATATATTGCCAAACCAAATCCCACAATACATTAAAACATCATGCACCATGATCAAGTGGGATTTATTCCCAGTTTGCAAGGGTGTTCAATATTTGCAAAGCAATACATCACATCAATAAGATAAAGGATAAAAAACCATATTATTTGCTTCAATAGATTCAAAGAAATGATTTGACAAAGTAAAACATCCATTCACAATAAAAAAAAAACCCTCAACAAAGTATGTTTACAGAAAACATATGTCAACATAATAAAGGCCATATATAAAAAATCCACAGCTAATAATATCCTCAATAGGGAAAAACTGAGAGCTTTCCTCCTAAGGTCAGAATAAGGCAAAAATGTTCACTCTTACCACTATTATTAACATAGTACTGGAAGTCCTTTTTTTTTTTTTTTTTTTTTAAGTACTGGAAGTCCTATCAGAGAACTCAGACAATATAAAGAAATATAAAGAAATAAAAAGCATCCAAATAAATAAGAAATAAGTGAAATTTTCACTATTTGCAGATGACACAATACTGTATATAGGAAACCTAAAAGACTCCACCAAAAAAACCCTCCCAGGACTGATAAATGAATTCAGTAAAATATCAGAATACAAAATCAATGTACAGAAATCTATTGCATTTGCATTTCTATACACTAATAATGAAGTAGCAGAAGTGAAAATTTAAAAATACCATTTACAATTATACCAAAAATAATAAAATACCTAGGAATAAACTTAACCAAGGAGGCAAAAGACCTCAACTCTGAAAACTATAAAACATTGATGAAAAAAATTGAGATGGACACAAAGAAATGGAAAGACATTTCATGCTTATAGATTGGATGACCAAACACTGTTAAAATCTCTATAATACCTAAAGCAATCTGCTGATGTAATGCAATCTCTATCAAAATACCAACAGTATTTTTCACAGAACTAAAACCAATCCTAAAATTTGTATTTAATCGCTAAAGACCCCAAATAGCTGAAGCAATCTTGAAAAACAAAACTTGGAGGCATCACAATTCCAGACTTCAAGTTAAATTACAGTCATAGTAATCAAAGCAGTACAGGTACAGAAACAGACATAGATCAATGGAACAGAATAAAAGGCCCAGAAATAAACCCACAATTATATGATCAATTTATCTTTTTAAGATTTTATTTATTTATTAATGAGAGACAGAGAGATAGAGAGAGAGGCAGAGACACAGGCAGAGGGAGAAGCAGGCTCCATGCAGGGAGCCTGATGTGGGACTCAATCCCTGGACTGCAGGATCATGCCCTGGGCGGAAGGCAGGCGCTAAACCACTGAGCCACCTGGGCTGCCCTCAATTTATCTTTGACAAAGGAAGCAAGAATATGCAATGAGAAAAAGTCTCTCGAACAAATGGTATTTGGAAG
The DNA here is from genome assembly GCF_018345385.1 of Vulpes lagopus. NCBI lineage: Eukaryota > Metazoa > Chordata > Mammalia > Carnivora > Canidae > Vulpes > Vulpes lagopus. The sequence goes on along the minus strand of NC_054831.1, from coordinate 22,088,579 downwards.
ACTGGACACAGCTACATACAAAATAATGAAACTGGACCGCTTTCAACATACACAAAAATAAATTCAAAATGGATTAAGGACCTAAGTATGAGACCTAAAGCCATAAAAATCCAAGAAGGCACAGGCCGTAGCCTCTTTGACATCAGCCATAGTACTCTCTTTCAAGATATATCTTCTGAGGCAAGGGAAACAAAAGCAAAAATAAACTGTTGGAATTACATCAAAATAAAAGACTTCTGCACAGCAAAGAAACAACCAACAAAGCTAAAAAACAGCCTACTGAATGGGAGAAGATATTTGCAAATGACATATCCAATAAAAGATTAGTATCCAAAATATATAAATGACTTATATTAACTCAATAGGAAAAAAATTCCATTCAAAAGTATGCAGAAGACATGAATAGGCACTTCTCCAAAGAAGACACAATAGATGGCCAAAAGACACGTGAAAAGATGTCTAACATCACTCATGATAAGAGAAATGCAAATCAAAACCACAATGAAATATCACCTCACATTTGTCAGAATGGATAAAATAAAAAACATAAGAAATAAGAAGTGTTGGTGAGGATGTGGAGAAAAAAGAACCCTCTTGCACTGTTGGTGGGAATGTAAACTGGTGCAGCCACTGTGGAAAACAGTATAGAGATTCCTCAAAAAGTTAGAAATAGAACTACTCTATGATCCAGTATTTGCACTACTGGATATTTACCCAAATACAAAACCACAAATTAGTAGAGATGCATATTCCCCTATATTTATTTCAGCATTATTTACAATAGCCAAATTATGGAAGCGGCCTAAGGGTCCATAGATTGATAAATGAATAAGGATGAGGTGGTTGTATGTGTACACACATACACACACATAAATATATATATACATGTGCACATACAATGGAATATTATTCAGCTATAAAAAAAGAATAAAATCTTACCATTTCCAATGACATGGATGGATCTAGAGTGTATAATGCTAAGAAAAATAAGATAGAGAAAGAAAAATACCAAATGATTTCACTCGTATGTGGAACTTAAGAAACAAATGAACAAAGAGAAAAAAGAAAAACCAAAAACTAGACTTTTATCTATAGGGAAAAAAAAGGAGGGTTACAGAGGGGAAGTGGATAGAGGGATGAGTGAAATAGGTGAAGGGGATTAAGAGTACACTTACTGTGATGAGCACTGACAAATACATGGAATTGTTGAATCTCTATATAGAACATCTGAAACAAATATAATACTGTAAACTACACTGGAATTGAAATAAAATCTATATAACATAAACTTTACCATGAACCATTTTTAAGTGTATAATTCAGTGACATATGGTATATTCACATTGTTATGTGACAGATCTTTAGAAGATTTTCATCTTGCAACACTGAAATGTGATGCTCCTTAAACACAAATTCCCTCAACATCCAGGCAGTTTTTAATATCTGTGTCTTGACCACCAAAATTTCAGAAAACAAAGAATTGAACTTTCATCTTTAAAAATATCAAGCATATTGGATGCCTGGGTGGCTCAGTGGTTGAGCATCTGCCTTTGGCTCAGAGCGTGATCCTGGGGTCCTGGGATGGAGTCCAGTGTCGGGCTCCCTGTAGGGAGCCTGCTTCTCCCTCTGCCTCTCTCTTTGTCTCTCATGAATAAATAAATAAAATCTTTTAAAAATATATCAAGCATATACATTGATATGCTTTCATATTCCCTGGATATCTTTGAAAAGATAAATAGTTGCTTTGGGAAGAGAATGGGTTATGGGGGACAGGGTGGTAAAGGAGGCTTATTTTTCATGATCTATCCCTTCATAGCTTTGGAATTTTGTACTGTGTGCTTGCATATCCTAATAAGAAAAATTAAAGTAGCTGAGAAGAAAGAAATTCAAGTCATGGGCATAACAGACCCCTGGTTAAAGGACAGAAATTCAACTGAGTATATTCTAAGATGTAATTGGCTTTGTTGAATGATTCATGAATGAGGCAGCATCTCATCTAGTAACTAGGGGGGCTCTGAGGATGCGTACAAAATGGAAGATTTTAGGCAAGAACGTTTTTTTTTTTTTTTTTTGCAAGAAAGTTATTAGTGAAAGACAAGGATTGTTCTAGGCAAGTCTTTCTGTGAGGGGGAAAGGTGAGGGCTCTCATCATGCGGATTGCCTCATCATTCTGGGGGTGGTGTAGGGTTGGAGAGGGCCCTGTTGTGGATTCATTGTCACTGTTAGAAAAACTCTTGACTGATGAGTTGAGACTACATTTCTGGGGGAGGTCGAAATTGCAATTAGATTATGTGGTAAGCCCCAGTTTTGAGACTGGTCTAAGTGACACCATTCTGGGCCTATGGTTTTCTTTTTAATATGAAAGTGGTCAAGGCAGTAAAAATTTAGATGAATGATAAAGGTTGAGGAAAGGACTCAGAAATTGGCCACCTATGCAGTGGGGAGGGAGGATAGTCAAGGAGCGAAGTCCATGGTGACCACAGACTTAGTCTGGGTTGTTGGGACAGTATCGAAGCCATTAACAGAAATTGAAGTCAGGCAGGGCAGCACTTTTATGGGGATAGATGGAGTCAGGTTTAATTTCAGATGACTTTGAGGTAACAGTGGGCCATTACAGTAGAAATGTCAAGTATGCAATTGGAAATGGGTGACTGGAGCTCACGAGGAGGTGACATGATTGTCACTAATAGAGTCACATAGCACCTTAGACCAGAGTGGATGCATTGTCTGTCGGTGTGGAAAGGGGATGGGAGGAGGCGGAGGGGAAGGCAGTGGTGGATGTTCAGTCGTAAAATGTATAATGTCAAATAAGGCCAGGGAAAGTGGGAAGGACCATCGTAATCCTGGGCAAAGAGGCCCAGGAGGATAACCATGGAGGAAAGGCCACTGGAGTTCAAAGTTGGAGATCAGTGTTCACATTAAAGCACAGAAAACTTTTTCATAGAAGCATTTGAAGTAGAATTTCCCTGGCTTACAATGTTAAAAGCAAGCTACAAAATCTCCAGCAGCCGTGGTTAATTTTGTGGTTGGCAAGGCAATGCAAAAAGATTTCAGAGAAACACCATTTTGATTGAGCGCAATACCCTCCGCTTCTTTCTAGAGCCTCTCTCATTCTGCAGCAGAACACACTGACTGCCATTCTTCCACAAACACTTCTTGAGGCCTCCTGGGTGCCTGTGGGGCTCTGGGAATACAAAGGTGGAGGTGGTGTGGTCTCCAGGCCTGCAGCAGCTCACAGCCTGCGGGTCTGGAAAGCAAGTGAGCCTCCAGGCCCTGCTTGGTGGGACTGCAAAACACTGGTGTCATGGGGCCTGAGTAAATAGGGGGTAAATTTGCATTTGCAGGTCTATGTCTCCCTGTGCATGCCACCCCTCCTCCCTTGCCCTTTGTGCATTTGCTGCTGTATTTTGAGTTCTCAACTGCCTTCTTTCCTTTGCCTTTGGCCTATTTTTGTCTAAAACTGGTCTTTTCTTTTCATCCTCTCACCAGCTCCAGCCACCTCTGGGGTACATGCTACAGGCTTGTGAGATTCCTTCAGCCTGGAATTGTCTCTGCATCTCGGCTTCCCTGGCAAACTCTTGTTCACCCTCCTGGCCCTCCCCATAGAAAGCTTTCTGGATTCTTCTCATTGAGTGCAATCCCTCGTGTTCTGTAGACTTTCTGCTATAGTCAGTTCTTGGTAATATATGAATGATGTCATCAACTGATCTCCAGAGGACAGTTTGAGAGTGTTGGCTTCCCCAAGGTAGCTAAACTTGCCACATAGTTTCTAGATGAAGGCAAGAGTATTAAATGAGTTTATAGAGTATAAGAAGATGTTTCATATTTGATGTGCAGCTTAAGGATGGATATTCAAAATCCTATTTTGAACTCAGTTAATGAGATTTCCTTAAATATTGTAAATCAGTCAGAATTCATATAAATTTGGTAAACTTGATTTTTTTGTATGCACTTCCAGTGCCAGACTGGTCAGTTCATGACCTCAACAAGCAACAACTTCCCAAGCAATTTTTAAACAATCTTATAAATTAAATACCTAAAAATGTGAATGTAGCAAATCTCAATTTAAATATTTCAGGATTGTTTACAAATTTAGTCAAATTTTCTCACACCTTCCAACTTAAAATCATGTCTAAAAACCAACTGCACATTTTAAATTGGAATCACAAGCTCAACTGTCATATAATCTAAAATGTCAAATTGTCTGAAAAATGACACTTTAAATACACAGACTATCTTTAACTCCAAAGTATTGGTAGTAAGAATTTCATTTCATTATAAACTTTTCTGTTGTTAAAAAATGATTTCACACATTACATAACCCCAGTCACAGGATTAAAGGCTGAATTCTGTAGTTACAGAGCAATGTCAAATTCTACACCAGACAACATCAATAGGGGTAATGAATTATGAAACAAAAAATGATAGGTAAATATTTGTTCATTTTCTTTCGATTTTCAATTTAAAGTGGAAATCTAGTGTTGTCTATGCTAATCAAATAGGCTGAGCAGATGGAGCAAGACCCTAATGATGCAGTTATCTTGAAGGAGCCCAGTTGATGGAAGGCTCTCAAGGGACACCCATGATTTTTATGACCTCGCTTAGGTAATAAAATGTCCTGCCTTTTATTTGAGTCACTCAATACAATCTTAGTTCAACAATTAGAATGTCCCATCCCATACAATATCCACACTTCAAATGTGTGACCTCTGTCCTCTCCCTACTGTACGGGGTGGCCTACTGTACCGGGATGCAATGTCTCCTTCTCATGCTCTACTCCCTGCAAGATGAATGGCTGGGTCTAGAAACAAGTCAGGTGTGGGGGAGGGGTTATAATAGGATAGGCTTGTCTTGACCAGGCTTTGTGCTCCCTGGGCCAGCAGGGGGTTAAGCCAACTTGACAGAAGGTCATGCATTTCTATGTTGATTGGCTACTTGCTCTTTCTGCAGTTCTTGGAATCTGGGGATGCTTTCAGTTTCTCCTGGCTAAGACCTATTTGTGCTTCTGGGAAACCCATGCTGGCTTCCTGTCCTGTGTGGCTTGCCTTGCTTACTGGGAACATTCAAACACCTGTATCCAGACACATCCTGAGAGCCCTCATCTATCTCCTTATTCCTATTCTTTCCACTTTTCTGGAAGTCCAGAACCTTCCAGATTTCCCAAGGGAGAGGTACTATGCTCGTGGGGGAGAGGCACATAGCTAGCTTTCAGACGGTTCTGTTGAAGTTTCATTCAAGTGAGAGGCAACCCTCTACCTCTCTTCTTTGAGAAAAGGAGTGGGTCTCTCTTTTAAAAAAAAATCCTTTAAAAAAAATCTCTTAGTCTCCGATCTGACTTTCCATACTCCTGATCTGGATGAGAGGTTCAAGATCAGTGTAATGATATCCAACAATGTAAGCTGAGTATCTCATCTGGAAAGCTCCATTCTAAGGAACTCTGCTGTAGCTTCTGTTTTACCTTTTATTATATGGACCAGCTCAGTGAGCACTGTCAGGAAACAGCTTGCTTGCTTGCTTGCTTTCCTTTTCTTTCTTTTTTCCACCTTCACATGGTTCCAGCCTCTTCCTCCCTGCTCCCCAGTGACATCTCAGATGCATGGTTTCCCTGTTTTATTTCTAAGAGCAGTCTCTTTTGTAGACATTTAAAAAATGGTCTAAGTCAGCAATGCACTATAATTCCAGTTCTAGACCTGTCCCCCCTGCTAGCTGTGAGGAAGGAACCTAGCTGTCCTCTCACTCTTGCTCCATCTTGCTCCCCCTGTTGCAGGCTCCTTAAAGGTGTGGGGAGGGCAGGGGCCATAGAGAAGAAGGGGTAAAGCTCTCAATGACAGAAGATGCTGCAATCAGGCCACCAGGCACCTTTGAGTGCATGATGTGCATTTCTGGGTTGTGAGAAGACTTTTATAAGGACCTCTGTGCCACACTGCTTCTTGCCATCTGGCAAATTATCTCCTACCCTGATCCTCCCAACCCATCTGTATAGAGCTACTGCTATGGTCTGAAGGTTGTATCCCTCCAACCATATTAGAATATGTTGGAATTCTAAGCCTTACTGTGGTTGATATCTGGAGGTGGAGCCTCTGGGGTGATTAGGTCATGGGGATGGAGCCCTCATGAATGAGAGTAGTGCCCATATAAGAGAGACCCTGGAGAGATCCCTTACCTCTTCTGTTGAAGATGGCTATCTATGATCCAGGATGTAGGGTCTCATCAGACACCAAATTTGCTGGTACCTTGATCTTAGACTTCCCCGCTTCTATAATGGGAATAAATGTCTGTTAGTTTTAAGCCACCCAGTGGTATTTGTAACATAGACTAGAACAGTCTCTTCCTACTGAGACCCCTTACCACTCTAGACACTGCTCTTGGGAGGACCAACTTCAAGATGTCTCAAGCCATCTGTGTTCCCTGGATCTGTGACTTCATGAGGGCACATTCATCCCTACACTGGTACTCACTGCTGTCCCTTCCCCTCTGCTGTCCTGGCTGCCCCAGTTGGCTCCCACTTGAGAATTCTCCTTCCAGGCAGGCACCAGGCTTCATAGTCACATGTATCCCATTTCTCCCTAAACCCTCTCTCACCATGTATGCCCTGATGGCAGCAAAGAGATCAGCCCATTAGTTTCTACAGCTGGAGGGAAACATGAGGCTCCCCTTTCCAAGGCACACCCTCATCTTGCCTAGTGGTTCTCTTAGAGACCCTTCACTTGTGGAAGGTCCCTGCCTCCCTCTTTTCCCATGAATCCCTTCCAATAGCTCTCCTTTTCCATCCCAGCCTCCTCTTTTTAGGCTGAGGATGTCTAGCTAGGTTGGTTCCACTCTAGTTTATTAAACCCCTCTAGATTATTGAATGTCCACTTTCTGTGGAGGTATTTATCACTATCCTCCTCAGCTTGGGGACTTTGGGCAAAATTTTGTGACAACAGGAAGAATATCCTCACATCTTGTTTGAAATACATATTTACACTATAGTTTTGATGGTTGATCTTTTTCTTAAACCGACTTCACTCATTTACGTTAATCCCTCAGCCCCTACAGGCATTTGAAATTATCACTTCTGCTCTGCATTTATACTTGTTTTAAAAAGATTGCTTGATCTTGCTCTGACAAAGATGAATTTGTCTCCCATTGCTATTGTGTTTTGTTAATTTCTCCTTGCAGGTCTGGCTTTTTGTACTTTTGCAAGAAAAGTTACCTGAAACTTGGAAAGAGGCAAAAGAGATTACTAGGTGTTTTTCCAGTGCAATGCTGGGCTTGACTCTATTTGCTAGATATTTTCTAAGTCTGACAGGGCAGAAGTTAACTTGTAGCCGGTTGTCAGGTGGAGATGGAAATCACTTCTCTGCAGAGGAATGGATAACACCAAAGGTTACATACAGCTTATGGTCCTGCTGGATATAACTAGTTTTGTGTCTAACTCATAACCTAGTAAATGAACTGTATGCATGTATCTAGCTTCTCAGATGGTCTTTGATTAGTTTTACATTTTTCTGGTTCTCTCATTAATTAGTCAAATAAAATCTTTGACACATCTTCTTCTTATATTTACCTGAGTGTTCAGATTTTTACCATTTTGAAAATTATACTTTAACCATTTATTTGGTATTCTTCTGGGTACATAATAATTTATGTCAGTTATGACCTCATTGTAGAATATCAGCTCTTTCATGATAAAGTTTTCATTTACGTGTTTAATACTTTTTGTCTCAAATTGAGCTTTGTCTGATATTAACATAAACCTGCTTTTGGTTGATATTTAATAGATCATGGGTTAAATACAACTTGTTAATTTCCATCTTTCTGAGCCACTTGATCTTAAATATCTCCTATTGAACATTTACTTGGGGTTTATTATTTGACTTAATATGAGTTTTTTCCATTTATATATTAACATTAAAATATGTGGTTGGTCTTAATGCTGTTATCTTTTTGTTTTGTTTTATCTTCAATACTTCCTTGTGATTTTCCTTAATACTTTTAAAAAGATTTCATTTATTTGAGATAGACTGAGTGAGAGAGAGAGATTGCATGAGTGAGGGGGAAGGGTGGACAGAGGGAGAGGGAGAAGCAGACTCCTCACCAAGCAGGGATCTCAACTTGGGGCTCAGGATCAGGACAGAGCTAAAGGCAGATGCTCAATGGACTAAGCCACCCAGGTGCCCTCCTTTATTACTTTTTTTTTTTTTTAACAATTCTATTTTCCAAGTAAAATCAAGTACAATAAAATAGTTCAGAAAAGTCTGTATGCACCTCAGGTCTCCTGGCCTCCTCTTCAGTCTTGCTTTCCAGAGGCTCATGGTCTTTTCTATATCCTTCTCCCCTGCTGTGTTCCTTGCACATTGGAAGTCTATAGATTATTTTTAGTTCTTCTGTTAATGACCATTATAACTTTGACCTCTATTTCTTGGTTTGTCAAGGTAAAAAATGAAGTTGAATCTATTGATTCTTGTTATTAAATATGAGGAAATCAGCGCACTCATATTTATATCTTCCTTCCCTTTGTTTCTTTTTTTCCTAATTTTTTGCATAGTACACTAAGTCCTTTATGATTATATTACAATTCTCTCACATTGTATGATTCTTTTTAATCCATTTTAATAAGTGGGAAATATATTTTAGGGTATATAAAAAATATAAAGTATGAAGAGGAAAAAAATAAATAAACGCCTGCTCTTACCTTACCACAACCTTAGAAGAACCCTTTGCATACTTCCCCAATCACAATTCCCTATTCTCCATCTCTCTGACTTTGTGCTAATCATCCCTTACATCTGTGTGTCTGTGTGTATGTACTTTTTATAGCTTTATCCAACTGTGTAAAGACAGGGAAATTTGCTACTCTGAGAGAAAGGCTCCCAGAAGATAAGCTGAACAGAGACTAGCCATAGTGTGGCTGTAGCCACCTTGAGACTTTATGGGTGTCTCTTCTGGAAAAGTCATTGAGTTAGGTTTATGAATGAGTCTTGGGAAATCTAGGACTCCCATAGTTGGGTGTCTGGCAGGATTGTAGTCTGAGACAGGTATTAGAGAACTAGCATAAACATAGCCAGGGAGAGGAGGTTACTCTGTGTTTTCTGTTTCTAATGTCTTCACCACTGACCCCAGAGGATTTGGGCAGCAGGACAAGGAGGGAGCACAAACCTCATCAGTATGTGGCAAAGAGTAGCTCAGTACAGAAGAGAATCTGGAACAGGCTCTTATGGGCATTCTGGCCTCCCACTGTAAAGAGGGTATAATTGCAGTGAAGAATTGAAGGCAATGTTCCTCAATAGGACTGTGTTTTTTTTTTGAAGGATTTTATTTTTAAGCAACTCTACACCTTGCATGGGTCTCAAACTCACAAACCCGAGATCAAGAGTTGCACACTCCCCCAACTGAATTCCCCAGGTACCCCAAAATGATTGTCTTAAGTCATCCCACTTCAGTCAGAATTTGTTTCTCTCTGTACTGGATACAACCATTATTCTGGGACCTTCCCTTCGCCATCATGTGGAAGATTTTCATCTCTATTCTCGTATGTTTGGTATCCTTTAACTTGTCTCTAATGGCATCCTTTTTCTGGAGTAGCAAAATAGCTTCTTTGCTTTGGTAGAGCAAATCCTCAGTAGCTTCTTGAGAAAGAGTACATGGGAAGTAAATATTTTTACTCCTTAAATATCTGAAAATGTCTTTATTCTGTCCTTACATTGAATTGATAATCTGACTGAGAATAGAATTTGGAAAAATTTCCCTTCAGAATGTTGAAGTTATTGCTTCCTTTCTATCTTGTTTTCAGTGTTGCTGCTAAGAAGCCTAAAGCCAGTTTGATTTTTGGTCCTTTGTATATTATAACTTGTTCTCCAGCCCCATCAAAACCTTTTGGGTTGTCTTGTACTCTCCACTGTTCTGAAATTTCAGTTCTGTACTTTGGTATGGGTCTGCTTTCAAACTATCACACTTGAAAATCCCAATTCCATTTCTGTCTGGAAATTCATATCCTTCAGATTTTGGAAAATATTTTGAATGCTTTTGTAAGAGTCCTTTTTCTCTTTTTCTCTCTGTTCTGTCATCTGTAACTCTATTCAGTTGTCGGACCACATGAGTTGGTCTTCCAATTCTTTTACCTTTTCATTTTAGCACCATACTTTTCTTTCCTGGTGTTTCTGTTGCTTCAGCTGCTATAACAGAATACCACAAGACTGAGTGGCTTAAATTATAGAAATTTATTTTCTTGCAGTTCTGGAAGCTGGGAAGTTCAAGATTAAGGTTCTGGTAAGGCTTGGTTCCTGATGAGAACTCTCTGGCTTACAAATGGCTCACATATCTCATTGTGATCTCAACATGGTTGTGTGTGTGTGTGTGTGTGTGTTAGAGAGAGAGAGAGAGAGAGAGAGAGAGTTTTCTATTGTTTCTTCTCCCTCAATCCCTGTTATTGAGATATAATTGACACACAGCACTATAGAAGTTTAAGATGTATAGTGTAATGATTTGGTTTGCATATATTGTGAAATGATTGCCTCAATAAGCTTAGTTAAATCCATCATCTCATATAGATTCAAAAACAAAAGAAAGAAAAAAATTGTTTTTCCTTGTGTGAGAACTCTTGGAATTTATTCTAAGAACTTTCATTTATACTATCATACAGCAGTGTTAGCTATAGTCATCATGTTGTACATAACATCCCTAGTACTTATTTATATTGTACCTTTTGACTGGTTTTATCCAATTGCTCCTCTCATCTCCTGCTTTGGGTAATCATAAATATGATCTCTTTTTCTATGAGTTTGGTTTTTTTCTTTTCTTTCAGATTCCACATATAAATGAGATTATATAGTACTTGTCTTTCTCTGACTTATTTCACTTAGGATAATGCCCTTAGGATCCATTCACATTGTCACAAATGGCAGGGTTTCCTTCTATATTATGGCTGAATAATATTGCATTGTGTGTACACACACACCACAACTTCTTTAACCACTCATCCGTTGATGGGCATTTAATTTAGGTTGTTTCCATGTCTTGGCTATTGTAAGTAATGCTGCTGTGAACATGGAAGTGGTACAGATATCTCTTTGACAAAAGTGGTTTCATTTCCTTCAGATATATCCCCAGAAATGGAATCACTGGAACATATGGCAGGTCTATTTTTAATATTTTGGGAAACTCCATACTCTTTTTCATAGTGGCTGCAGCAATTTACATTCCCACCAACAGTGCACATAGGTCCTTTTTCTCCATATCTTTACTAGCATTTGTTTTGTCTTGTCTTCTCAGTGATTCTAACAGGCATGAGGTGATATTTCATTGTGGTTTTGATTTGCATTTCCCTAGTAATAAGGCATGATGAGCATCTTTTTGTGTATCTGTTGGCCATTTGTGTATTTTCTTCAGAAAAATGTCCTTCAGATCCTTTGCCCATTTTAAAATTGGATTATTGGGGTTTTTTTTTTCTGCTATTGAGTTGTATGAGTTCTTTAGATTTTTTGGGTATTAACCTCTTATCAGATATACCATTTGCAAATATTTTTTTCCCATTCCATAGGTTGTCTTTTTATTTTGTTGATCATTTCTTTTGCCATGTAGAGCTTTTTAGTTCCACTTGTTTATTTTTTTATTTTGTCACTTGTGCTTTAGGTGTCATATCCCTCAAATCATTGCCTAGATCCATGTCATAGAGGTATTCCCTACGTTTTCTTGTAGGAGTTTTATGATTTCTGGTCTTACATTTAAGTCTTTAATCCATTTCAAGTTACTTTTTGTGAGTGGTGCAAGATAAGGGTCTAGTTTCATTCTTTACAAATGAATATCCAATTTTTTCAGCACCATTGAAGAGACTATCTTTTCTCCATTGAGTATTCTTGGCATCCTTGTCAAATATTACTTGACTGTATGGTTTATTTCTGGACTCTTAATTCTATTCCATTTGTCAATGTGTCTATTTTCATGCCAGAACCATTCTATTTGATTACTAAAAGTTTATAATATTGCTTGAAATCAAAGTGTGATGCCTCCCACTTTATTCTTTCTTATGACTGATTTGGGTGTTTCGGGTCTTTTGTGATTCCACATAAATTTTAGGATTGTTTTTCCTACTTCTGTAAAAAAAATGCCATTGGAATCTTGATAAGGATTGCATTGAATTCAGCTATAGATGGCTTTGGATAATAAGGACATTTTAACAATATTAATTCTTCTGCTACATGAACATGAAATACCTTTCCATTTATATCTTCTTTGATTTCTTTCATCAGTGTCTTCTAGTTTTCAGTCTGCTGATCTTTCACCTACTTGGTTAAATTTATTCCTAAGTATTTTATTGCTTTTGATGCTACTGTAAATGGGATGGTTTTATTTCTTTTTCTGATAATGTGTTAGTGTTTAGAAATGCTAATGATTTTTTGTACATTAATTTTGTATCCAGCAACTTTACTGAATTCGTTGATTACATCTAACAGTTTTTTTGGAATCTTTTGGATGTTTTATATATACAATCATGTCATCTGCAAATAGAGACAATTTTACTTCTTTCTTTCTAATTCTGTTGCCTTTATTTTTTTTCTGCATCTGATTCACCATTGACTATGTATTTCTATATTCACCATTGAATATAATGTTAGGTGTCATATATGGTCTTATCGATATATTCTCCTTCTATACCTAATTTGTTGAGTTTTTAGAATATTGAGTTTTGTCAAATGATTTTTCTGCATCTATAGAGATAATCATTACATCTTTTATTCTTTCATTTTATTAATGGTATGTATCATATTGGTTAAATTATATATCGTGTACCATCCTTGCATCCCATGGATAAATCCTACTTGATTACAGTGGATAATCATCTTAATGAGATCCTAATTTTGCTTTGCTTTAATATTTTTTTTGCTTTAATATTTTATAGAGATTTTTACATTTATATTCCCAGGAATAGGGCCTATAGTTTTCTTTTTGAAAAGTGTCCTTTTCTGGCTTTGGTATCAGGGTAATGCTGCCTCAAAAAAGGAATTTTGGAATTGTCTTCGATTTTTTTTTTTGAAAAGTTTTAGAAGGATTGGTGTTAATTTTTCTTTAAATGTTTGGTAAAATTCACCAATGAAGCCATTTGGTCTTAAGATTTTCATGGTTGAGAAATTTTTGATTCCTGATTTATTCCTCCTAAAAGTAATTAGTCTGTCCAGGTTTTCTATTTCTCTTCCTGCTTTGCTGTGGGTAGGTTGTATGTTTCTAAGAATTTTCCATTTCTTCTATGTGGTCCAGTTTGTTGGCATATAGTTTTTCATAGTAACTTTGATGAAGCTTTGTATTTTTGTGGTATCAGTTGTAAAATCTTCCTTTTCACTTATAATTTTATTTGGGTCCTCTCTCTTTTCCTTGGTTAGTTTACCTACAAGTTTGTCAATTTTGTTTATCTTTTCATGGAACTAACTCTTAGTTTTGTTAATTTTTAAAAATTGTTTTCCTGTTCTCTATTTCATTTATTTCTGCTCTAATCTTTATTGTTTCCTTTGTTCTGCGAATTTGGAGTTCAGTTTGTTGTTCTTTTTCTAGTTCCTTAAGGCAGAGATTTAAATTGAGAAACTTCTTATTTTTTTAAACTTTTTAATTCCAACTAATGAACATAGTGTTATATTAGTTTCAGGTGTACAATATGGTGATTTAATAATTCCATATGTCACCCAATACTTATCACGGACAAGTGCACTCCTTTAATCTCATCATCTATTTAATCTGTAACCCTACACCCCCTCCCTTCTGGTAACCATCAGTTTATTTTCTATAATTAAGAGCCTATTTCTGGATTTGTCTCTTTTTTCCTCCTCCCTTTATTCATTTGTTTTGTTTCATAATTTCCACATGTGAGTGAAATCATAGGGTATTTGTCTTTCTCTGATAGACTTATTTTGCTTAGCATTATACTTTAGCTCCATCCATGTCATTGCAAATGGCAAGATTTCATTCCTTTTTATTTTATTTTATTCTTTTTTTTTTCTAGCTCCTTCAGGTGTAAGGTTAGGTTGTTTGAGATTTTTCTTGCTTCTTGAGGTAGGTGTGTATTGTTACAAACTTCCCTCTTAGAACCACTTTTGCTGCATTCCAAAGATTTTTGAACTGTTGTGTTTTCATTTTCGTTAGTTTCATGTACTTTTTAACTTATTTTCTTGTTGACCTATTTGTTGTTTAGTAGCATGTTATTTAACCTCCATGTATTTGTGGTCTTTCCAGATTTTTTTTAAAGATTTTATTTATTTATTAATGAGAAACACAAAGAGGCAGAGACATAGGCAGAGGGAGAAGCAGGCTCCCCACAAGGAGCCCAATGTGGGACTCAATCCTGGACCCCAGGATCATGCCCTGAGCCGAAGGAAGATGCTCAACCACTGAGCCACCCAGGCATCCCTTTCCAGATTTTTTTCTTGTGGTTGATTTCTTGTATGTGATTTTTTTTTTTATACTGTTGTGATCAGAAAAGCTATATGGCATGACTTCTATCTTCTTGAGTTTGTTGAGGATTGTTTTGTGACCCAATGCAAGATTTATTCTAAAGAATGTTCCATATGCCCCTAAAAATAATGCATTTTCTGCTATTTTAGGATGGAATGTTCTGAATATATTTATTAAATCCATTGAGTCCAATTTGTCCTTCAAAGCCACTGTTTTCTTGTTGATTTTCTGTTTCAGTGATCTGTCCATTAATGTAAGTGGGGTTTTAAAATCTCTTACTATTATTGTATTAGTTCCTTTATGTTTATAATCCATTGTTTTGTGTATTTGGGTGTTCCTTTGTTGGGTGCATGAATATTTACAAATGTTATATATTCTTGTTGGATTGTCCCCTTTATTGTTATATAGTGTCCTTCGTTGTTTCTTGTTATAGTCTTTTTTTTTTTAGATTTTATTTATTTATTTATGAGAGACAGAGAGAGAAAGGCAGACATAGGCAGAGGGAAAAGCAGGCTCTTCCCAGGGAGCCCAATGTGGGACTCGATCCCGGATACCGGGATCATGCCCTGAGCTGAAAGCAGATGCTCAACCGCTGAGCCACCCAGGTGTCCCTGTTCTTTGTTTTAAAGTTTATTTTGCCTAATATAAATATTGCTATGCCAGCTTTATTTTGACATCCGTTTGTATGATAGATGTTTCTCCATCCCCATGTGTCTTTAGGTCTAAAAAGAGTCTCCTGTAGGCAGTATATAGGTTGGTCTTGTTGGGTTTTATTTATCTATTCTGTTACCCCATGTCTTTTGATTGGAGCAGTTAATCCATTTACATTCAAAGCATTACTGATAGATATGTATTTATTGCCATTTTATTCCTTGTTTTGTGGTGGTGTCTGATGTTTTTCTCCAGTCCTTTGTCTTGCTTTCTTACATGGTTTGTTGGTTTTCTTTAATGATATATTTGGATTCCATTCTCTTTACTCCTTGCATATAAGTGGTTTTTGATTTGTGGTTACCATATAACATCTTCTGCATATAGCAGTTTATATTAACTTGAAAACTTAAAAGTTATTTTTTACTCCTTTCCTCCCCACATTTTAGGTATACGGTGTCATTTTTTTTTACCTCCTTTTATTTTGTGGGCTACTTGACTGATTTTTTTTAATAGAAATATTCATTTTTACTGCTTTTGTGTTTCCTACCTTCATACTGTTACTTTTGTTCTTTCATGTTCACTCAGAGAGGCCCCTCCGTATTTTTTACGGAGCTGGTTTAGTGGTCACAAACTCCTTTAGTTTTTGTTTGTCTGAGACTCTATATCTCTCTTTCTCTTCTGAATGATAGCCTTGCTGGATAGAATAATCTGGACTGCAGATTTTTATCATTTAGCACTTTGAATATATCATGCCGTTCTCTTCTGGCTTGGAAAATTTCTGCTGAAAAATCTGCTGATGGTCTTATGGGGCTTCCCATTTATATTACTGTCTTCTGTTGTCTGGTTGCTTTTTTTTTTTTTAAGATTTTATTTATTTATTCATGAGAAACACACAGAAAGAGAGAGAGAGAGAGAGAGAGAGAGGCAGAGACGCAGGCAGAGGGAGAAGTAGGTTCCATGCAGGGAGCCTGATGCAGAACTCAATCTTGGGACTCCGGGATCACGCCCTGGGCCAAAGGCAGGGCTAAACCGCTGAGCCACTTGGGCTTCCCTGTCTGACTGCTTTTAATACTTTTTTCTTTATCACTATATTTTCCAATTGAATTAATATGTTTTGGTGTAATCTACTTCTTTTGATTTTTTGGGGGGGTTCTCTTTGTTTCCTGGATCTGGATATCCATTTCCTTATCCAGATTAGAGAAGTTTTCAACTAGTATCACTTCAAATAAATTTTCTTCCCCCTTTCTCTCTCTTTTTCTTCTGGGCTCCTATTATACAAATGTCATTATGTTTGATAAAGTCCCTGAGTTCCCTAAGTCTATTCCAATTTTGCATATATATATAATATATATATATATATATATGTATGTATATATATCCTCTGCTGCTGCGTGTTTGAATATACAATTATATTTTCTTGATGGATTGAGCACTTTGTCATTAGATAATGGCTTTGTCTCTTTTTACCATTTTTAGTTAAGGTCTATTTTGTCTAATATACGTGTTCCTGCTTTTTTGGTTACCATTTCCTGGAAATAGCTTTTTCCATCCCTTCATTCTGTCTAAGTGTGTCTTTGAGGCTAAACTGAGTCTCTAATAGGCAGGATACTACTGAATGTTGTTTTTAAAATCCATTCAGCTACTTTGTGTCTTTTTAAGTAATTATTGATAGATAAGGACTCACTACTGTCATTTTATTAATTGTTTTTACCAGATATTTGGTAAACTTGTTCCTTGTTTCTAATCATGTTGTCTTTGTGTTTTGATGTCTTTTGGTATCAGTATGCTTTTACTTCATCATATTCTTATATGTAATTACTGCAAGTTTTTCCCTTTTGGTTATCATGAGGCTTACATTAACTTGAAATTATAACAGCTTATTTTGAACTGATTAAAACTTCAATGGTATTCCTAAACCTTATAATTTTACTTCTCCTGCCCCTAACATTCTATGTTATTGATGTCACAGTTTATATATTTTTATATTGTGTAACCAATAACAGATTATCATAGTTTTATTTTTACATTGGTTTTTTAACTTTTAAACTAGTTATAAGTGAATTATGCACCACTATTACCATTTTATAGAATCTAACTTTGACTATATATTTACCAATATTAGTGAGCTTTATGGTACCATTTTATATTTTTATGACATTAGTTAACATTCTTTTACTTCAAGTTAGAGACCCCCCTTTAGCATTTATTATAAGGCAAGTCTAGTGGTTATGAACTCCCTCAGCTTTTGTTTGGGAAAGTTTTTATCTCTTTTTGATTTCTGAAGGACAGCTTTGGCAGGCGTTGAATTCTTGGTTGGCAGTTTTTGTCTTTCAATATTTTGAATATCTCAGCCTATTCTCTCCTGGTCTGAAAAGCTTCTATAGAGAAATCTGCCAGTAATCTTAGAGGGGTCCTTTTATACATAACTTTTCTCTTTTCTCTTGCCATTTTAAAATTCTTTGCATTTGATTTTTGACAATTTACAGTATGTGTTGGTGCAGCCCTATTCAGGTTCAACTTATTTGGGGCCTTTTGAGCCTCATGGATGATGTCCATATCTCTCTCCAGGTTTGGGAAGTTTTCAGCCATTATTGCTTTCAATATGCTACGTCTCTTCCTTTTACCCTTCTCTTTATGGAATTCCCACAATGTGGGTATTGTTCCTTTTGATTGTTTTCCATAAATCCCATAGGCTTTCTTCACTCTCTTTCCATAAATTTTTCCTTTTTATCTTCTGACTGGATAATTTCAAATGTTCTGTGTTCTAGGTCAATGATTCTTTCTTCTACATGGTCAGATCTACTTTTGAAGCTCACTATTGAATTGAATTCTTCACTTCAGTCATTGTAATTTTTTAGCTCCAGATTGAAACAAATTTTTTGATGGTTTCTACTTCCTCACTGAACTTATTTTTAATGCATTTTCCCCTAATTTCATTGTGTGTCCTAATAGTTCACTAAGCTTCTTCAAGAGAATTGTTCTGAATATTTTGACAGTTCGTAGATCTCCATTTTTCTTAGTGTCAATTATTAGAGCTTTATTAAGTTTCCTTTGGTAGAGTCATGTTTACTTGTCTTTTTTTTTTTTTTTTTTTTAATAATCCTTGATTCCTTACACTGGTGCCTGTACATTTGGGTAAGTGAGTGGTCTCATCCAGCCTTTATAGGTTCCCTTTGGCAGACATAATTACTTACTGGTTAGCTCAGTTTGGGTTTCTGAATGTGTGTGCTGGTGGGCAGGTGGAGCTTGCTAAACAGGGTCTATTTTGCGGGGGAGGCCACTGCCTAACCTCTGAGGCTGGGGGATATGTCACTGGTTTAGAACAGTTGGATAGGACTGCTGGCCTGGTTCCCAGCTCAACTAGTAGTGTAGGATGAGATCTGTGGCTGCCTGGGTTTTCTAGTCAGGCTTACTATATGGTGAGGACTGGATACTATACTCAGAAGTAGGTAGAGCTATGAATTTACTTCCTTGCCCTGGCATTAAAACAGGGATAGGCCCCAAGCCCTACATGGCTAATTGTTTGGCAAGATTGTGCACTGAGTTTTCTGGCCTGCTGGGGCCACTGGTTTTGTTCTGCAAATGGGGAAAGTAACAGGGTACTTTTTGTTCAAGTGCCTCTGTCAGCAGGGCCATTAATAGGCTATGTAGCTTCCCATATGCTCTGGTTAGGATCCTGATAATGTGGCTGAAGGCTGTACTTAGCAGTAGGTGGGGATATAAATTAGCTTCTCTGTCCAACAAGGATCTTTGTGGTCTTGGCTTATGCCAACCTATGTCCCGAGTTTCCTGGCCCAATGGTGTTACTGGCTTTGCTCTGTGATCAATTCTGCCTGTCATACTCTCTGCTAGAGCATTGTTGGGATACACAGCTTCCAGGTGTTCTTGTCAGGCTTTCTGGTCGGGAGGCCCCAGGAGCCACATGCAGCAGTGAACTGGACTATGATTCAGCTTGCCAGCCTGGGCAAAGCAGAGGAACCCTCCGAGGCTGGCAAGACTTTTTGTTTGTGGTTTTGACTCAAGCCAACCTGCTCCCTAAGTCCCCTGGCTGAATGGTGCCACCAGCTTGGCTTTACAGATCGGCTCTGCCTTCCATTCTCTCTGCTCAGCTTCAGCAAGTTGGGCTATGCAGCCTCCATGTGTTCCTGATGCGACTTTCTGGCTGGGAAGGGCCCGGGGCTACCCTCAGTAATGGGTTGGACTACACCTTAGCTTCCCTGTGTGGGTGAAGGCAGACCAGGCTCCAAGGCCAGCAAAACTCTCCATTTGAGGATCCAAATCAGGTAGATCTGCATCCTGCCAAGTTCCCTGGTCAGACTGTGCCATCTTGGCTCTGCAAATAAACAAAGCAGCTGTAGTCATTGGTCCTATTAGTCGGATGCTGCAGATATGAACTGGGTCAGGATCCTTGTGCTAGTAGTTGTAAACTCCTCTCCTTTCTCCATCATCATTGGATGGATTTCCAGTGGTTGAGTGCCTCACATTCCCCTGCAATCCCTGTAGGGCTCCCAAGAAGCCACCCAAAATGCTGGGGAGCTGAAGGTCCGCCATAGGCTTTCTTTTCTCACTGGAGCACCATAGGTTCAGGGCAGGCCTCTTGGTGCAGTGCTGCGCCAGCCTGGGTGAGGGGCGATATCGTCCACATGGGTACTCCTCTCACCCTTCTAGTGCAGTCTATCTTGGTCACTTGTGGTGCAGGGGGATGCTTCAGCCCCATCCCCATGTTCTAGAATCTCTCATTGGTGTCCTGTCTATGGATAATTGTTAGCTGTTCTCCTTGTGAGGGGGGAGCGGATCAGGAACAACCTACCATCTTGTTGATGTTACTCTCCTCTGTTTTCTTTACTTGTAAGGACACTAATATTATTGGATCAAGATTCTATCTTTTGTGACCTCACTTTGCCTTAATTACTTCCTTAAAAGGCTCTATCTCTAGGCCACCTGAGTGGTTCAGTTGGTTAGGTGTCTGCCTTCAGCTCAAATCATGATCTCAGGATCCTGGGGTCAAGCCCCACATTGGGCTCCGTGCTCAGTGGGGAGCCTGCTTCTCCCTCTCTTCCTAGCTTATTATTTCTGTAACTATCTCTGTCTCTCTCTCTCTGATAAATAAATGAATCTTTTAAAAAATCATTGTTTTAAAAAAATAAATAAAAGCCTCTATCTCCAAATATAGTTACACTGGGGTTTGAGGCTTCAATATATACATTTGGTTGGGGGGCGGGGGGATACAAACATTCAGCCCCTGACACTGGGGCTTACTGATCTTGCTGTGGAGTAGCTATCTGTGTTGTTTCCTGAGGAACTCCAAACAACAGTCTCTTTTAGGTCTTTTGTCTAGGGCTGGTTAGAATCTCCAAAAGAGTCTTTCAATTTCTGGTCTGTAGGGAAAAGTTTCAGCTGCTTGCGCTCTGAAAATTGGAGTTGGAGAAGATGGCTGGAACTCTTAGGACTCACTGTTTGGTGTGCATGGGTTCACTTAATCATTCTGTTTTCAATTATATTACCCAACCTTCGACTTCGTCAGGGTTCTCTCCTTCAAAGATCCTCTGTTTGATGCTCTTCAGAAAATAAACCTCCAGACTATTGCTGACATGGGAACAGAGCATCTGCTTCGTGGAAGGAGCTGGTA